>NC_090340.1:50281633-50584284 GCF_035084215.1 Heptranchias perlo | reverse complement strand
GCACATCTACTTAATTTGAACTGGATGGGCAGATGTGGTACTGCCTGGAGAGACAACAGCATTTGTGCCTAATCCTGTCATGCCTCTGCAGCTGGGCACTCCCTCAACATTTCCAGTGATTCACGATGAAGCAGAGTTGAGGTCAGTAAAGAGCTATGCAAAGCCCTGACCCAATGCTCTCTCCATTGAATCCCTCATCATTTGAAACCAGACAAGAGTGCCTCTTATAGGTTGGAGTCCAAGACTTCTATAGTAGCAGCTTGAGCATTTATGGTCTGTGCTTGGAACCTGTGCTCCTGGGGCTCCACGACAGATGCTTCTGGAGTTGCCATACACTCCATGGTAGACCGTAATGCTGAGAACCCTCCCTGTACAACTACACAGATGCAGCTAGTAGACTGCACACTCCTTACCAGACCTTGGAGGGTACTTTGGACAGATTCAAGTCACTCCTGTTAATAGTCCTGTTCAGGCAGAAACTTTCTTTTATATGCAGAGCTTGTAAGGTTAAAATCCCCAGATATTGCAGCTGAAGAAGGGCACAATCTAGGGCTTTCCCTGCCACCCTCACTTGCTCCCTCTCACCTGTGCTCGGTGATTCTCCTGGTATGACCCCCTCAAGCTTGCTATCTAAACCTTCTGTGGTGTGTAGCTGTGTTGATTGGTGAAAATTAGTGATGACGATGCAAGGTGCTGTGAGACGCAGGGCCATTTTTCTACCATTTGTATGAAAACAGAAGAACATATTTTATAATGTTGGCTACAAAAGATACCTCCAGACAGTGCTTGCATTGCAATATACCGTGTATGATGTTTTGTGGCTGATTGTATGGCTTTGTGAGAGAGAGTGAAAAGGGGGATCAAAACATGACAAGAGCAGTATGGTACCATCCCTTGAGGTGAGTCTCTGGCTTTATGTTCCACTATTCCTTTGATGCTGTAATAGCCATTGATGTCTAGTATGATCTGCTCAAAAGGAGTCAAGGGCTTGTAATTTTTTGGCCTTCTTCCAATTTGGGTCTGTTCCTTTTTATTGTGTCCCTTTATCTCCAAACACAGCTGTAGTCTTAAGATGTTATAAGGTTAAGGAGCAATTGTGTCAAATATATGCCCACCCTGTAGCTCTTCCTGCTTGTTAATAAATTAACAGGTATTATGCAGCTAGATTGTGTTAGTAGGTTTTTCAAATGAAGTCTCTTTAAAATTTCAATGACAATCTTTTTCCAATGTAAGTTGCAGTTTATACTTTTGTCATGCTGAAGTTCAACCATGCATGCTAAGCATTAAAGGGCTGGAAGTTCCATAGGGTTGAAATTGGCCAACTCCAGTAAAGTGATACAGGCAGATAGCGAATTGACAGCCTGCCCGACCATTGACTTCAATAGAAAAGAAAATTGGGTGAGGTGTAAAACGTGCTGCCGATTCGCTATCAGCCCATTGATCAATTTTACCCTTCATGCGTGCTTTGGATAGGGGAGCAATAAAAAAGTAACAAGTCATGAGGAAACACTGTAGCATGCATACAGGGCCGCTACTTGGTATAGAAAGCTTTTTGGTAGCCTTGCCATCACAGCTTTCTTAAGGTCTGCCATATCTTGTGCATTTGGATTCATGTCCTTTGCATATTACTGGCAGCTTTCTCATTGTTAGCTATGTCCTGCCAGGCTTGCTGCACTGGTCTTTACTGTAGAGGGTCCCCTTTAATGCCCAAGAGGACAGCCCTCCCCTCCCTCAGTTTGTGCAGCGTGAGCTCTAGTGCAAAATTAATCAATCTGACGGTGTGTGGGTGAGAAGTCTCCATTGTCTGGGAACTTCGCACCATCCCTTCTGTTCAAGGAGAAAATGCAGTCATTTAAATTGCCCCAGAGCCTTTTAAATCAACCTTAACCGTTAACCTTATGTGAACCTTATTAAATAGCCTGCTATGTAGGCGGGATCTTGCATGGAACAGACAAATTATGCAAATGCAGACAAATATCAAGAGTAAACAGCCATAGTAGTTCAGTCACTCACAATGTACTGTTTACCCCCATTTTGTACAGAAATGGGACTCTACAGGCTCGTAAGAGAGCTTTGCACAAATATATAAGCAACCCCTTCAATAAATTTTTAGGGGCTGAAATCCACTGATCTCCCACCATAACTCCGGACTGGTGAAACCCCTGCAGAATTTCAGTCCTTTAATCAATTGAGAGCATGGTGAGCCTCCACACTTAAGGGGGGAAATTTTAAACTAAGCCGCTTGGCAGGAAACTGACGTTTTACACCCATTCCGATTTTACTGTCTGTTGAAGTCAAAGGACGACTGTCCAGATCGTGTCAGTTTCCTGCCAGATGGATTAGGTTAAAATTACCCCTAAGAAACTGCTTCAGTTTGTAAAGTAGTCTGACAGATCCCTGAGCAGTTTTTACACTTCGTTTGGCATTACATTGTAGTTCTACTCCATACAATGCCAAACCCATTTGGTGGGAAACAGCCTTCTTGAGGAAATCTCAAATTGCTGCATTCTGGAGTCAGATCAGGACCACAACTTCATAGAGAATCATAGAATCTTACAGCACAGTAGGAGGCCATTTGGCCCATTGTGCCTCTGCAGGCTCTTTGAAAGAGCTATACAATTAGTCACACACCCCCCGCTCTTTCCCATAGCCCTGCAAATTTTTCCTTTTCAAGTATATGTCCAATTCCCTTTTGGAAGTTCAGGCAGTGCACTCCAGATCATAACAACTCGCTGTATAAAAAAATTTCTCTTTATCTCCACTCTTTTTTATGCCGATTATTTTAAATCTGTGTTCATTGGTTACCGACCCTCCTGCCAGTGGAAAGAGTTTTTCCTTATTTACTCTATGAATAACCCTCTTAATGTTGAACACCACTATTAAATCTTCCCTTAACCTCTTCTGCTCTGAGGAGAACAACCCCAGCTTCTCCAGTCCCTCCACATAACTGAAGTCCCTCATCCCTGGTATCATTCTAGTAAATCTTCTCTGCACCCTCTCCAAGGCCTTGACATCCTTCTTAAAGTGTGATGCCTAGAACTGGACACAATACTCCAGCGGAGACTTAACCAATCATTTATAAAGGTTTAGCGTAGCTTCCTTGCTTTTGCGCTCTATGGGGGTAATTTTAACCCTTAAGAATGAGTGGGTTGGGATGGCTGGAAGGTTAAAATAACATCTTAAAGCATACTTATAAGGGCAATGTACCTCTATGAAATACTTGAGGTACTTAATATTTTGTGTATTGGAAAATTAAAATGAATTTAACCTTACCTGTTTCCCGTTGCTTCTGATTCACGTCAGGTGAAAGCAGGTGGGAATGGCCGGATCCATGAGGTGAGTGCCTTTATTGCATTGCTTGAGGGCCCGGAGGAGCAGGAGTGCTTCATCCAGGCCCAACAAGCTCACTTGGTGACAGGAACTCCACGATCGGCCGACACCACCCCCCCTAACCAATGGTGGAGCCCGCCCCCCCCACCGTGGTAGACCCCCACCTATCTCAGACTCTTCCCCGACCAGTGATCTCCGATCTCCAAGTCCCGACCCTCCGATCCCCTCCCCGGCCCTCCCGATCCCCTCCCCGGCCCTCCCGATCTCCTCCTCGGCCCAATTTATTCTTCTCTTCGGCCCATCCAACCTCCTCCCCGGCCCATCCAACCTCCTCCCCGGCCCATCCAACCTCCTCCCCGGCCCATCCAACCTCCTCCCCGGCCCATCCAATTTTTTCCCGGCCCATCCAATTTTTTCCCGGCCCATCCGATCTCCTCCCCGGCCCATCCGATCTCCTCCCCGGCCCATCCGATCTCCTCCCCGGCCCATCCGATCTCCTCCCCGGCCTATTTGATCTCCTTCCCGGACCGTCCAATCTCCTCCCCGGCCCAATCTGATCTCCTCCCCGGACCATCCAATCTCCTCCCCGGCCCAATCTGATCTTCTACCCGACCCATGATCCCACCATCCCTCCCTCCAATCCCCGGCTGTAGCCTGTTACCGCAGGCCTTCCTATCAATCAGGCTGGCTGTGCCGGGCGCAAAGCCTGGAAATAAAATTTGTTGACCTGATCGCGACCCGCCAACTTACCTTCCGTGTTCCGCAGCCGAAAATCTCCCCCACCATCCACCCCACTCCTGGCCCGAGGTCAAAATTCTACTTATAAAGCCAACTTTGGCGGAAGTGCAGTGGAATATGTGGAAAAATGGCATAAACGCCGTTTACACCGTTCTTTCTTGGGTTTCCGTGGCTCTTCTGCTAAAGTTATGGCAGGTCGAGCAGGAGAACCCCCAAGAGAATTCAACCCCAAACTACTTTGCAGTGATGCACCAGTAACAGTATAATTGCATCCTAAAAACACTGATTAAGCCAGTTACTAAGGGATGAATCAGACTAAACTAGTGGAAACTCATTTTTTACTTTATTGTGTGTTAACGATTCCCATTTGAAGCAGTATTTATTGTTCAAATACTTTTCTTGCCTCAAATAAATCTGCTGAGATTTATACAGTGTAGGAAGTTAATGGCATTCACTATGGTGCAATAATCTGTGCATTGTAAATGACTGACTATCATTATAGTATAAGGGTAATTTTCTGCTTTTGTGCTCCCTGTGCAGAGCATTGCATGCTGGAAGCACATATCAGAGCATTGGGCGTGGAGAATAGTGCACCCATTACACAGCTCTCCTGATTCTTTGTCCACTAATTTAAACTAAGATTCGGGCAGGCTGGAATAAAGGGTGCCCGATCCTCCACACCAACATCCATTATGTACTTCTGGCATGCAATGCAATGTAATATGATGCAATGTGATGTGATACTCTGCACCAGGAGCACAGAAGTGGATGATACAGTATACATGGGAGAAGGTCAATGTTGCTTCCTTCACGTGGATGATCTAGTTGCAAATGCAGAAGGAATTTGGAGACCTCAGCAAATCAGAAAAGGAAAGATTATCCACAGTGGCCTCATAATTAGTATTGCGAAGTATAGATTCTACCAATTTTTTTTCACCCTCAGCCTTACCATGCATGTCCATTCAGCAGCAGGGCACACTTTGCAGCAGCAACTTATACTTGTAGCTCTTGCCACCATGACATCATTAAAGGACTTCATCCAAAATGTACTTCAAATTCCAGCTACATAATACATGTGTATGTATTCACACCAATGGCGGACTGCAGAATGGGCACCTGGGTGTCACTGTGTGAGCTGACACTTCCAACATCTCAATACTACTTTCTTCTCACCCTTACTCATTCACTCAAGTCCCTGAGCATACAGTCAGGCGCAGTATCATGTGACGCAGTTTATTTGCATGTAAACAATATTTGAAGAGGTATAACATATGTTTTCTTTCTAAAGATATTGCACAGGAAGCAGTGTCAGGTCCCAGTGCTGCAGAAGGAGGCAACGCCTTACAGCACCGAGCTCTTACTCCTCAAGACATAAACACCAGCACAGGTACATACACTCCAAGAGATTTAGGTAGTAAGTTTTAGGTGAAAACATCAGGTGGAGCAGGTGAAGGCGGTAGGAACCTGCTAGGTTTGATTCTGCAGGTGCCAACTGCTGTCTGGTACCTCACCCAAATGACCATTCTTCATGTGTGAGCCTCAACCATGAGTAGGCAATTCATCCATGAGGACGTCACAGCCAAACCTAAATCTGCCCTCATGCAATATCCATGCATGCATAATTTCCAACCAGAATTACCGAATAGCAGTTTTCCTAGTCACGGGGTGCTGTGGCCTAATGGAGCCCTCTTCCCCCCCCCCCCTACTAACCATGTTCAGATTAGTCAACTTAGTGTAGATCAAGGTAGTAAACTTGGTACTTTCCTGGTCTTTTTGGTTCAGTTATACTCTTCATTTGCCAACCGAACCACTGAGAGAGTTGCAGCTCTGCTGCCTCATTATAGTTACAGCTACTTACTACATAGAGTTGCTCCTCCAAGTTATAATTGGCTTGAATCCTTCAGCTGAATGATGTTCTTTGTATTCGACACCTTCTGTATCAAGTTTATCTACTAATGCATCCAATGAACTGAGTCCCTGTCGCAAACTTGAACCAATCCTATTTAGACGGTGTTAATGCTAACCTAAATGGTTCATTGGCTAGCAAAATGTGATGGAAATAAAAATGCAAAATAAATTGTGCCCATCAAAAGCAAATTAGATTTTGTTTAGCTGGTCTGCAAAAAAAAAAAAATATTTTCTATATCCTGCAGAAACTTTTCATTTCCTACCAAGAAAAGAATATCAGCAAATTAAATAAAGTCGCAGTGGGGGAGGTGTATTGTATTTCACAGTAATGAAATGACACAAACTATTTCAGTCTCAGCACAAACTGGGTCTGCAAACTCCACGCATCCAAGATGTTACCCTCGTCTGTTACTGCTGATGCATCGGGTTGACAGTGTGCTCCTGAGCAATGAGACCTATCCTTTCACTTGTAAAAAGGCGAGAGGGCTAGCATTGGCTTCGTGCATAGGGATCAGCTGACCTCACGAGCAATGGGACTTCTTATTTCTCGCCCCGGTAATTTGCTGCATTTTTTTAATATCATAAAGAATCTTCAGATTGTGCCTAGGTGTAAAATCGCCAGCTTAGCACTTGTATTATTACAGTGAAAAGTCAAAAGCAATTGTTATTAGATTTTGTCCCTGGATCAAATCCATGAGCACACTGTTGTTGTCATTTGGAAGTTCATGCATTATAAAATAACAATTCTGTCAACTAAGTACTATTTGGCACTTCTTTAGCTCCTATTTTCACTTTGCTGCAGAATTCAAACTAGCTGTCTCTGTGATTCCTGTTAAATATGCTGGCTAGCACTGGGAAGGGAAAATATTGCTCTTGCACCAATGGGGAAAGGTGTTGCCAGTGCTGCCCTTTGATCTGCATCAACTGTGACCTGGAAGCTTTCCTCTTTATAATAAATGATTCAAATTTCCTGAATTCTGATAGTGGGTCAAACCAGATCAAATCTAAACTGTAGAAGATGACTGCATTTACCTGCAGTTTTGCAATTACCAATTTTTCTAAGTATCTCAGTTTTCTTATGACTGTAAAATTCCCTTTTGCTCTGTAATATTTTTATATTGTGGCTCTGGTCTTCCAACAGTCTTTCTTGGCATGAAAGGAGTTTATCTTTTTCACTCCATTTGGAAATAGGTGCCAGAACCAAGCATTCTTTAGATACAGAGGCACCAATTTCCTCCAGACTTCTCACTTTCACTGGGAAGCTTTGCCTGTCAAGAGCATAAATTGGAAATTCGGGCGTGTACTACTCGTGATTTCCCAATCATCATTTTAATGCAAAGTTGTACAGTATACAACACATCACCAAAATCCTTGAAGCTCTGGCTACATTACATTGCATTGCCTCTTGCACATCCCCAATTTTAATCGCACCACCATTGACGGCTGTGCCTTCAGCACTGGAATTCCCTCTCTAAACCTCTCTGCCTCTCTACCTCTCTCTCCTCCTTTAAGACGCACCTTAAAACCTACCTAAACCTGTCCTTAAATCTCCTTATGTGGCTCGGTGTCAAATTTTGTTTGATAATCCCTCCTGTGAAGCGCCTTGGGACGTTTACTACGTTAAAGGCACTATATAAATGTAAGTTGTTGTTGCTTCCCCAGTTGATTCAGGCACCTGAAGCTTCCTTTCGGAATGCTTATTATCTTCTCGCTGATAATTCTAGTGGCAGCATGGACCTTATTCTTGTGGTGCTGCACTGGTATCCGAGGGAACCACAGAAGTGTCATCATTCATAGCCTCTGTTTCCGAGGAGCCACCCAAACACTTATCTTTCTGGAGCACAGCGTGGTGAATGGTGGACTGCCTCAAAATGAAGGAATTGTGGCAGTTGCCAGCAAAGTGAGCATTAACCCACATGATTTGGTGGTGCTGTTCTGCAACAAGCTTCACATTTTTTTTTATTCGTTCACGGGATGTGGGCGTCGCTGGTGAGGCCAGCATTTATTGCCCATCCCTAATTGCCCACGAGAAGGTGGTGGTGAGCCGCCTTCTTGAACCGCTGCAGTCCGTGTGAGGGAGTGATACATTTCTTATTGAGATAGCTGATGGCATTGTGAAAGGGAGCATCTATGGTAATGTGGGTGCAATCTATGACACCTTGGACTTTGGGGACTCTTGCCACACTGCAGAGCCCTATCATGTTGATGGATATCCATAGGGAAGCTGATGTACGGGCTGGCTCTAGTAAACAGTGCATCTGTAACTTGATGCTAAAATTGGAAATGTTCCCACAAGCAGCCTGAAATGACACTAACAAAAAAACTTGAGGGTGGCAGTGACCTTCATAGCCACTGGCATTATAGTGCCTGTGGTGGAGGTGGCCTCTATGTCACCATGTGCTATAAGTTATTGATTGCCTCATGAGTGAATCATAGCCTCTGCAAACACTGTTCATTGTTCAGGTAGAGGTAGGAATGCCTTGGTTGACATATGCGAGTTCGAGACTACCTGTGAATGGGGGCAGGTGCCTCTTGTGCTGCCTGATGACTGTGACCTCTTGTCATTGCTCCTCCTCAAAGTAACAGAAATAGAAGAGAATTCCTAATGGAAATCTAATAATCTCCTCTGTAGAATATTTGAGGGTAAAAAAAATGAAGAACCAGAACAGGAGACAGAAAGGTGCAAGTTGCTGTTGATGCAGGATTATTGATGGAATAACAGCAAATAAAATTTATTCCAAACATTTGTAAAACAAGGAAGTTAGAGCACCTCAAAGCTTCACTTCACTTGCCCTTTAAATTAACTATCGATTGACGCTTAGAAACTTTGAGCACCTCTTATACACTGTCTGTACCACAGATGTAAATGTCAGGAAATCTGATGTTTGACATTATCTCAGAATTCAAATATAATTTTAAAGTGACCGCTGCTGTCACTTCCAGTGGAAAATTGTAATAGCCATTCTTATGGGTGGAATGCCCCTGCTAAAACCACACAGAATCAGACAAAACAACTTAAAAAAATCCAGCCCTGACTCTATCCAATAAATGAATTCTACCACATTCTTGTTCTTATCAAATTCTGGGTAAATTTGAATGTGTTCCACATGATGAGAGCAACGATTCACAACATTAGCAGGCTCCTTCCTTTTGATTGCTTGGTCTCAAAAACTATCTGAAACACTGTTTGAGATATTACAATTAAACAGAAGTAGAAGAAAGATTTCAGAGCAGATATTTCACACGGTCATCCTTCTATCTCTTAAATAAACCTCTATTTAATTCTAATTCTATAGGTTCTTTTGTGTTCCAGATACCCAATTTTGAAATTTATGGACTGTGAAAAGGTTTCTATCTGAATATGTATAATTTCTTACAGAAGCACTCTGCCATGTTTTATAGAGAAATAATGTGCATTTGGTCTCTTTGAAGGAACTTATCTTAAAAGTCTTTATGATTCCTGTATGCAAAATAGACACTAATGACTTATCAAGATGGTTTAATTTTCCATTGTAAACATAGATTGTGTCTCAGTGCAATGTGGTATTGCATGGAAATTACCAGAATTCTCACTACATACTTACCTTAGTATTTTTACATTCCACTCATATTTAATATTAAATAAAGAAAAAAGAAATACTTGCATTTATATAGCAACTTAACATATGTTGAAACACCTCAATGGGGACACGTTACTTTTGTTCTGCAGTAACTGTTATATAGACAAATAGACAATTGTTCGACTCCAACTGACTCTTTTCACCTTTCTCATCCTATGAGAGTTGCTCGTTGCCAGGCATCTCCTTCGATTGGGATGTCAGGAATAAACTCATTGCAAACTTTAGGAAGACTTATTTCATTTTCCTCTTGGGAAGATCTTCAGTCCTCTGGTCTGAACATTGATGTAAATAACTTAGCTGTCTCCCCAATTCCCCCTAAGATTTTCTCAATCCACTGCTTCCCTTCCCATTTTAGAGCCTGGTTTAATTCATCTTACATTGAGGAAATCTTCCACTTCGCCATTCCTGTGAATGGAAAATCATGGGCTCAGGGTGAACAATTTCCTGATATGTGCTCCAGTTGGGAGCACCGAATTCGAAAATCTTCTCTAAAATTAGCAGACAGGAATTTGGCCTGCTCTCCAATCCCTTTTTATATACAACAACAACAACTTGCATTTATATAGTGCCTTTAAGTAGTAAAATGTCCCAAGGTGCTTGCACACCTAACTAAGATGTTTTTTGTATAGCATGCAGCCTTTTAAACCTGATTTCCCCTATCTCTTGTGGGCAAGACATAAGGCATCTGCTCAGCCTGAGATGATATCAACAACAAAACATTATGGGGAAATCAACCTGGCACCTTCCATCGCTGAGACACCATCTGTGTCAGCATCCATTGTATTTCTGTGATACCTCACCATGACCATGCGTCTGTGATGTCAAGTTTTCTCAAGTGGACCAGGAGAGCTCTATGGCCAACTTGACTATCAGTTTATCGTCTCTCCCTTCCTGCCCAAAGAAGTGAAGTATTCCTTAGAAAGAAACTAAGCATTCACTTTACCCTGTTCAAGACTCTCCTCCTACCAGTAATCATACAACTTCATTGGCAACAGTTATGGTAGGATGGGACTTACACTGGTAAGATATTAGTGCATTGTGAAATAAAACAGTGACTGTTCTATAGATAAATGTGGCATCCATTCTGCGGCAGCAACATCCTACAACAGCTATGAGCTGAATAATCAGTCAGCTTGTTTTTGGGTGGTATTGGTTGAGGGAAGAATGTTGCCCAAGGTACTAGGAAAACTCATTACTCTTGACAATCAGAACAGGGAAATGTGACGTTTGTTCCACATCTCTCCAAAGAGTGCCACCTCTGACAATACAATATTCCTTCTGTGCTGCACTGGACTATCAGCCTAGATTATTCATGGAGCTTAAACTTACCATCACTAGAAGGCAAGAGTGTTACAACTGAGCCAACCCGACAGATTTGAGTATTGACCAGAGGCTGACCCAGTATCGGTACTACATGGAGACAATTCATAAATATTTGCTAGGGGGGTGGTATGTAACAATACAATTCAAGGTTGTTGGAATGTATCAGTTTCACAATTGTTTTGTCTGCTCCAATAGGTTTTACCAAAATCCCAAATTATGTACCTTAACCGCATTGATTTAATCCGATAAGATACAAGGAATGTAGAGAGAAACTTCAATAGAAACTTCTTCAAAGCATTTATTCTGATAATTTAAAAACAATCGCATTTTCATTTTTCCCTTCTAATAAGGCTCATTAAGAAAAATTTTACAAATGAGACCTAGCAGCAGACATATCACATTACTGAACCAGTTTGACAACAATGAATGTCTGTACATCTTGTATTTCCTCTGTTAATGTTGTTCATGCATTCATGTGCTGTCTGATGATTTGTATTTAGCATTCTTGCAGCATAGCCAGTTCAGATGTTTATATTTCTTATATGTGAGGTTTACTCTGATAGTGAAGGGACCATTAACTACTGGTCTCTCTGCAGGATTTTTTCAGTGGAATCTTGCTCTTGCCATTCCATGGACAAACCTATAAGGTGTCATTTTCCAAGGCTCTGCTGCCTTGCTAGACACAAGCATGGGTCTATTGGCATATTAGAGCCCTTTGACCCACACTCACTGTTGGCGAGGCACCGCACTGGCAACAGAGAATCACAAAATGATCCCTTAGTGTCATACTGAAATAAAGGCTGAATAAGATATAACACCCTTGATTTTCAGCTGGGCTTTTTCCGTTTGGGTGTATATCAGTCGGCATGTCATTGGTATACACCTGCTGTTAGTGAACTAACCTCACCTCTAGGATCAGTCAAATTTATATCCTGTGGGCAAACTTCTGATGTCAATATCAGTTGTCATTGGGATCTCACCCATCAGTGGGCAGGAAATGATGTGTTGCGGCTGGTCTTAAAGGAGCATTATTTTTCCTGACAGCAAAGGAGAATGACTGAAGGACAGGAAATTACAGAGACATCTTAATCCAGTTCTTCTATCAAGAGGACACCCCAATTTTCCAATGGAGCAATAGAGATCTTATTGGAGCAAATGCAGCAGACAAATGAAGCTCTCTTATGGACATATGTTTGTGCTTCTGAAGATGAGCCATTCAGGTTGCTTGAAAGGAAGTTGCCACAAAAGTGAATACCCACCTCACAGTTCAGCAGACATTATGGCTGCAGTGCCATAAGAAGTTTAATGATCTCACCAGGCCCTCCAAGGTAAGAGACACATCATAACCTTATATTAATGCTGTGTACAAAACATGCATGGCATCTAGAGTTATGTCCCCCTTCATGCAGTCTTACAGTAGTTTGAACATGTCCCATGAATGTCCATTACACAGCAGCAACTTTGCCCCATGAGTGCTCCTTCCCTTGCATCCTTGAATGTTTTTCCTAGGCTGTCGTGGAGGTGTAATAAACTAAAGTTTCAGAGGGTAGACTTGGTCTCCAAGTAGTCAGCCTTGCATTCTTCTTAGGCCTTCTACTACCTGGGAGATGGACATTCACCTACATTATCCTGTGCAGATACAAAAGATGAGCAGCACGTTGGAGTGACACACCCTTGCAGTTAATAATTGCATAGTTATTGTGTAAGACCACCTCGGTGCAATCAATGAAACCCTGGATTTGAGAGAAATGTGTTATTTGAAAAAATTGTAGTACCCTCACATGTTGTTGCCCATGGGGAGAGTGAATAAGTTGCTAGTTCTAGCAAATAACACATCAGTCACTTGCTTGATGTGTCTGTGCACTGGAGATTGATTGATCTTATTGATAGCCCCTGTGACAACATGGAATGATCCTGGGGCACAAAAGTTTAGGGCTAAAGTGACCTTGACCGCCACTGGCTGTGGCATGCTTATCTTTGAGTTCACATTGCAGTATGCAGCACAATTCAGTTGCAGTATTCCTGGTACATCTCAGCCTATGCATGCAAAGTTCCATCAAAAGTACAGGTAAGTCATCTTTTTCAGTATAGAGTTTATTCAATAATCCTACACTTGTAGCGAGCAGCCTTGCTCGATGGAGAATCTGCACTGTGATGTTGTAGCCTTATCCCAGATCCCATTCAGCGAAGCTTCCTGTCAGGAGTGCAGGATCACTTTACCCTTTTATGATGTTTGAAGGGTAATGGTGGACACAGTACTCCTTTGGTGCAATTTGACATGGCTGGCATTCTTTTTTGCTCCTCCCTTTTTTCTGCCAAATAGTATAAATACAGAATTTCATATAGGGACACCCTCTTCCCCAATTTCTAGGTGGCAAGCCAAAAATAGGTGACCCAAAACTCATGGCACAAACCCAAAACTCAAAAACAGTTGGAAAAAACAAATGGAGTACATAAATTAAACGTTTGGACTGTCCTTTTAAATAACTTCATATTCAAAGATACCTTACTAAACCTTGACACCAATTTATTTGGGTGAAATTAAGGAGCAATATTCTTCTGGCACCAAGGCCAGGAAATGGTGTTGGTATCTAAATTATATCACTTCTGCTGCATTATCACATTGTAATGCAGTCCCATGCATTTCTGGTGGAAGCTTCCTGTAAATTTGAAATGCATATCATGTACGTTGTGGACAGAGAGGAAGTGTAACTGATCTCCATCTACATTTACACTCCATTAGGCTCTGAATGCATTAATTTGTGAGGTATAACAAAAATCTACCCTAATGTGTCAAATAGCCCAAACCAAGGGATGGGGGGGGGGGTTGGAAAATGCACAGTGTACACCAAAATCTTTACAAAGCACAGGTTTATTGTTTTCTTACATATAAAGGCTACTTCTGCACTCCCAGTGGTGAGTTAGTGTGTTCATAGGGAGTGCTGGCTCGAGTATCAGGGCTGCAATATTCTAGTCCTATCTCCAACCCATATTTCTTTTCAACACGCTTCTCCCCGGGATTGTGGAATTAACCCTGTAGAGGACAGCAGAAATCTTCCCTTGTATGAACTGCTCAATAAGTGTTTAGTAGACTCTTTATAGAAAAAATATTTGTGTCTTTACTCTATACTAAGCTACAAAACAATTGAACATAAGGGGCTTGCCTTACTTTCGTTCTATACTTAACCAATTAAAATGCTATTTCTTTCATCCTCTCACTTTAGTTTCAAAAAGAATAACACTTCTCCAGGGTATATTTTGCCGACCAGATGAACATCTGTACTAAATCCTTCTATGCTCCTTTTAACATATGTAAGGAATCTTACAACACCAGGTTATAGTCCAACAAATTTATATATCCTGGTGTTGTAAGATTCCTTACATTTGTCCACCCCAGTCCATCACCGGCATCTCCACATCATGCCTTTTAACATAGGTGCTATTGCGTTTGAGTTAACATAGAGGGCTTTAGTACGAGCATATTAAATATTTGGATGGGAACATGCTGACTGGAAAATATATTCCCCTCTTTCTCCCATTATCTCTTCCTCTATGAACCTCTACATTTTCAGTTAGTGCAGCTAGGCAAAATACTTCCAGGAGCCTGCTTGTTTTCTTTGTGAATCAATTAATAAGTTCATGAGAATGGTTCTAGGGGGTTCCCTTCAACTTTTTCTGCCTTTCCTCCCTGTTGACATGTTTCTAGTCTGTTCTTGAAATCTAATTACAATACTGCCCCAGCTTCTGCTTAGCCCCTGCCTACAATGGCATGGTTGATATTGGGAGCTCACTCTGCAGGTTATTGCAGATGTAAGCCTATTGTGGGCACGACATATTGGAATCCCAACCCCACTCTGCACTATCCTGCCACTTCCAGCACTTAAGATTTTCTAGACACCTTCAAGAACATTTCCTGGAACTATCAGTACATAACTCAATTTCCAATTACAAGTAAATGGTTAAATATAACTCAGTTGAGATGCATCCCTTGTTTGCACCCAGCTAAATTTAATGCGCTCAAAAATAAATATTTCAAACTATGTTCAAGCTGTCCACAAAATTATGCTGGCTGCTATTTATAAGCAGTGGATCAAATAAATTATAAAAATTTAATCATTTTAGTTCAAAGTGGTTCATAATTTCTGAGTAAAACTAAATCATAGCATGAAGTGCCATTATTTTCTATGTTTCCTACTTGATATCACCTCTTCAGGAGTAGTGGAACCTGATTATGGGCCTGAAAATGGCCATTAACGTGCTGAAGTACTGTGCCATGGAATGAATGGCTATAGGTTCTACACTCATAATTCAAAACAATGGGCTTTTAAAAAATTTCAGCCAGGGATGTCTTAAGTATACCTCCAGAGGAACAGATACAATAAAAACTGAAGAGTTCAGTCAATTCAAGTCATTCTAATACCTCCTGACGGCTGGTTACAGAAACACATTGGCCAGGCTTGCTGCCTTAGACTGGTGCTGTCTGTCTCGAGCACCAGAGAAAGAAACCAGGCTCTTTGGTTCAAAACCACTTATATTAGTACTTTCATACTGTTGGTGGCATACGCAAATCAGAAATAATAGATGTCAGAGTGTTTCAAATAATTATCAAGGTTTTGAACTGAAAACGAAACCAACATTTTAAACAGTACATTTAACTTTCAGTTTTGGCTAAAGAGAGATTCTGACTGAAAATCCGCAATCTATCTGGCAAGGTAGGGCCATAATGGGTATATCTCCATTTTGAGGGTCAGATTTTCAGACTGGGCCAGTTTACGGCACAGTTATGCTCCATTTTCATTTGCAATCTCTGGTCTAGGTGGTTGGGAGGGGGGTCCGGAAACGACATTTCCATCCCTTCACCAGTACGCACATGCAAATAAGAAGGATGGCATAAATCAAGTTAAATTGCCAGAGTGAGGGACTCATTGGTCAACAGTGCATTTCAGCTCCCAACCCACAGGAAGAGATACCTCAGAGCACTATGGTTTTCTCATGGGGATCCTCCTGTTTGCAATCATAATAGAGGAGGAGAAGGAGAACGAAAGAGAGCAAAGGAGAGTGAGGCAGTATCGCAGGGGGATGAAGAGTTATCTGCTATTACTTCCCCTATTGACTCTGTAGGCCCCAAAAATCTTATGAGATACCGGGGGTTAAATTGGATAACCCCCCGAAACCTGGCACAGGTATCACAGTTCGCGATTAACCCGCGCCCAATGGTTTAGATGCAGGCAGCAGGTAACATTTGTGTTGCCTGGTCATTTACATGATATCTGCGAGCAGCCTGGCCCAGCTGCGCTATTGACTGGCTGCTCACCAGCGGGGGGGCACCGATATCGCAAATGGCTAGCATCACGTAAAGGCTGCCTGCGCCTCTTAAAGGCAGTTTGCTCCTCTTAAAGGCAGCCTGCACCTCTTATTTGCAAAATAAAAGATACGGGTCTGCACGGAGTCTGAACGAAGATCAGACATCATACACGTAAAACACAGATGCAGATCCCTTCCCTATAATTACAAACTGTTGAGTTATTTTAAAACATTGAATGAAGGTTGCGCACTACTAAATCCCACATCCTCCAATCTGCACACCAGACCTCACCCAGCTGCCGATCTGAGTTTGTACCGGGCCTGAGAGAGCGTGCGCCAACGTTCTCTGCTGATGCACTAGAGGCCTTGATGCAAGAGGTGTACAGAAGGAGGGGCATCCTATATCCTCAGGGTGGGGGTGGGCAAGAGTTCTTCCAGACATATGCTCAAGAGGCAGTGGGAGGCAGTATGGGACACAGTCAATACCAGGCGCATATCACCATGAACATGGATGCAGTGGATGAGTGGTCAAGGTGAGTGAGGTCAACTGTCAAGTGGCATCTCCTATCAACTGCACCACTAGCTGCATCCACGCACTACACCCCCCATCGCCCACCTACCAACAAGCTCTTTCAATCAGTACTCAACTCTTCCATTCAGATGCTTCCTCTCACCCTTACACATTACCACTGTTGCAAGCCGCGCACCCACAACTCACAGGTCACACACACTGGCAGCTATTCAACCATGACAGGCACATCACCCAAACATCCTGCAGGACACTCACCGACACACGTCCCGCTTTCTTGCAGGAGAAGGTGCCGCATAACAGGAGGCAGCAAGTGGTAGTGGCTCCATGGAACATGAACCTGTTGTCCTCTCTCAGGATGACAGCATTCCTGAACCACCCCTGCCATGCTGCCAGTGCCCTTGCTGTTGCCTGTCAACAAGCCATCCCACTCCCTGTAGAGTACTGAAACTTTATTATAGGAACATAGGACGATAGGAACAGGAGTAGGCCATTTAGCCCCTCGAGTCTGTTCCACCATTCATTGAGATCATGGTTGATCTGTGACCTAACTCCATATACCCGCAGTAGCCCGATATCCCTTAACACCTTTGGTTAACAAAAATCTATCAATCTCAGATTTAAAATTAACGATTGAGCTAGCATCAACTACCATTTGCAGAAAAGCGTTCCAAACTTCTACCACCCTTTTCCTGTAGAAGCTTTTCCTAACTTCACGTGGAGCGAATCGAATTGGCTGAAGACTGGCTTCTGTGATGGTGGGGATAGCGGGAGGAGGCCGAGATGGATCATCCACTCGGCACTTCTGGCTGAAGATGGTTGCAAACACTTCGGCCTTGTCTTTTGCATTCATGTGCTGGACTCCGCCATCATTGAGGATGGGGATGTTTACAGAGCCTCTTCCTCCCGTTAGTTGTTTAATTGTCCACCACCATTCACGACTGGATGTGGCAGGACTGCAGAACTTTGATCTGATCCGTTGGTTGTGGAATCACTTAGTTCTGTCTATAGCATGTTGCTTCTGCTGTTTAGCATGCATGTAGTCTTGAGTTGTAGCTTCACCAGGTTGGCACCTCATTTTTAGGTACGCCTGGTGCTGCTCCTGGCATGCTCTTCTACACTCTTCATTGAACCAGGGTTGATCCCCTGGCTTGTTGGTAATGGTAGAGTGAGGAATATGCTGGGCCATGAGGTTACAGATTGTGCTGGAATACAATTCTGCTGCTGCTGATGGCCCACAGCGCCTCATGGATGCCCAGTTTTGAGCTGCTAGATCTGCTTTGAATCTATCCCATTTAGCACGGTGATAGTGCCACACAACACGTTGGATGGTGTCCTCAGTGCGAAGATGGGACTTTGTCTCCAAGAGAACTGTGCGGTGGTCACTCCTACCAATACTGTCATGGACAGATGCATTTGCGACGGGCAGATTGGTGACGACAAGGTTCTGAGATGGATGGTTCTGAGATGGGAGAATAGAAATGTGGCGGGTAAACCAAGACAACCAGTATGTACCATGCAAGCTCCAGCATGGAAAAATAAGGGTACTCAAAGAAAGGGTCCCAGAATAAATCCCTGGGTTGTCAAGCAATGTTACAATTGTGGGAAAATGGGACATTGTGCCAGACTTTGTAGAGTGCCTCCTTGCCGGAATCCTGCCCCATAAGGGAAACAGAACGCGGGGGGAGAAAAAACAGCCAAGCTGTATCCCAGTATGGCAGACATAGAAAACTGTATTACCACCGCATTAAAAGGGATGGTACTACCTACCGTCCATCCTGCTGCAGCACAGGGGGTACCCAACGCCCCTCCAATGTGTGTAATCAAACAGCAAGGGGATCCAGCGGTTAATTTGCTGCCCCACCCCCTTGACGGGGACAGGCCTCTCCTAAGTATTTGTGCCCGTTACAGTATTACTTAAATGGACGACCACGTGTCACTGCTGTGGTTGGAGGCCACCGTGGCGTATATTTAGTTGACACAGGAGCATCCAGAACTGTCATATCTGAACGAGAACTGAGAGAATCTCCATTTTGCTCTGGGACACCCTCTAAATTAAATGGATTTATGAGTAACTCCCAGGTGGATTTTGAATCCCAGCCAATTCTTATCAAAATAGGATCTAATGAGGGCAAATAAGTGGGTGATCTAATGAAAGATATCTTAAAGAAGAAACCGGAGGAGAAGGAGCATCTTGTATTAACTAGGGCAAACAATATTACATGTGTGGAGGCTTTGATAGAGAGAAGTCAAAGATGTGAGGTATTGGCACAAAATGTACTGGAGTTACAGAATAATCTGGATGAAGTGGAATTAAATACGGAGGACTGGAAGAGTAGCATTGGACAAACAATACAAACCCTACAATAATTAGAGTCGAGCTAAGTAGGAAACCTTGGAGATTGAAAATGGAGTTCC
This sequence comes from Heptranchias perlo, assembly GCF_035084215.1. Lineage (NCBI taxonomy): Eukaryota > Metazoa > Chordata > Chondrichthyes > Hexanchiformes > Hexanchidae > Heptranchias > Heptranchias perlo. The sequence goes on along the minus strand of NC_090340.1, from coordinate 50,565,114 downwards.
GAGATGAAGGATAACACAGGATTTAAAACAGGAGAATAGGGAAAATTCCATCTCCCTTCTTCTGTTACAAGCTAGAGAATGTTTTCTTTAGTTTGAGTGTTTATTGCTTTATTTGTTTTAAATCATTTCGACCATTTACAAAACAAATTTCATAATGTGGTTACATCTTAAAAAACCACAAAGAGAAGGACTTGGAGGTGGAAATTCCAAATTGAGCTGTCCTGTGTACATCTATGTGTGGGATAGACAGGGTTAATTTCAGACGTGCTGCTAGGAAAAAAAGAGAGAAACCTTGGAAGGCAAGACAGAAAAGCTAGCCAGTCTCTCCCATGTTTTTCTCGACATATTTTGTTGGCTTTGTTTCGATTAAATGGATAATTCTTTGAAATTGAATGCTATTGTTGCAGTGCTTTAGTCAAGCATATAAAATTTTTAAATTTCTTAATTTAAGTAAATATTTCCCCACGGTGATAGAAGGAAATCTGATGTACCATGGAGAAAAGCATCAGTGTAAGGTGGCCAACCAAAACCACCACGAAGGCCCAATAAAAGCAAGAGTGTTGCCTGACAGTTGCAATATGTATATCCAGTAGAGTGGATTACCCTCCGCCCCTGTTTGAAAGTGATTTTTAATAGAGCACAGGAAGTACCTGGAGAAATAGCAGTGCATAAAGTCAAAGCACATACTAAGAATGAGCCTCCATGGGAGGGAAATCAGAAAGCAGACAAATTGGCTAAGAAAGGAGGTGAGGAGGGGATGGGGTGGGATACAATGGAAATGTTTCCCCCAATGGAAACTAATCAGCCTGAGAAATTGCCCGACCTAATCGATTTGACACAATTACAAAAAGAGGATCCTGAAATCCTCAAGTGCAATTAGGGATGGGCAATAAATGCCCACATCCCATGAACGAATAATAAAAATAAAGGCAGTCATGGTGATGCTAGAAAAGAAAGAAAGCCCTAGGGGAGAATGTACTCATCGGCCCAAATTAAAGATGAAAGATGGGATCCTGCTGTATGATCGAAAGTGGGTGGTACCACAGAATGAGCGAAATGCTTTTCTTTACCAAGCCCATGACGCATCCACTTCAGGAAACCTTGGACCACGGGGGACGTTAGAAAGGCTCCAGCAAGTAGCATGGTGGCCAGGAATGAAAAGCCAGGTGTAGCATTATTGTCACAACTGTTCAATTTGTGTGCAACACAACCCAGATGCGAATACCAAGAAGGCACTGTTGCGCCATACTCGGCCGATAGCCGGCCCTTGGACAGATCTACAGATGGATTATATTGGGCCTTTTCCCTCTTCCTCTCGAGGTAATTGCTATGTATTGGTGGTAGTTGACATATTCTCAAGGTGGTAGAAGCATTTCCAACTCCCAATGCAACTGCAAGGCCACTGCTAAAATACTGGTGAACCACATATTCACCAGATGGGGACTCCCAAAGTCCATCGACTCGGACCAAAGTAGTCATTTTACAGGGAGGGTACTGCAAACTGCAATGCAGCTGCTAGGAATCAAAACACGATTCCATATTTCACATAATCCAACCTCATCAGGCATAGTGGAGAGAATGAACCGAACATTAAAAACAATCCTAAAGAAGTTGATTGAACAATCCCGCAAAACATGGGACCAATTGCTGCCCTTAGCATTAATGGCTATGTGATCCAGTGAGTTACGTCCCACCAAGGGTCACCCCTTGAGTTAATGACAGGGAGGGTGATGGGAATCCCTGAACATTTGATGTATCAGGATATGCCTGAGCCTCAGTATCAGGCCTTGACTAGGGGCGGTATGTTAACCAATTACTGACCAGCTGCAACAGACAATGGTCTTTGCAGCCGTTAATATTGGACAATCTAAAAAGGCCAACAAAATGTATTTTGACACCAAAGTCAAAGCAGTAGAATGGGATGTGGGACAAACAATGATGGTGAAAACTTACCAATCAGCAGGGCCATTTGCAGCTTACTTTTCTGGACCATATCCCATTGTGGATAAAGCTAGTCCATCTGTGTACAAAGTAGCCCTGAGAAAGGGAAAAGGAAAATGGTTCCATGTTAACCAATTAAAAAAGTACAAGGGAGATGTACATGGTGTAATCAGCCCAATGGAGGAAGAGATTACTCACCTCCCTCCCATACTATAGGATGGGGAGGATGAAAACATATTACACCCACCTGTGGTAGGACAGAGAGCCCCCAGTCCTAGGTGACTGAGACAAAGGCTACTCCATCCACCTGATGGGTACACTCCTCCATGGGAGTACAGACAAAGACAGTTACGATATGTAAATGGCAGAAGACATTTATATAAAACCGAATAATGTCAATCACAAAAAGTAATAAGATATTAACAAAGAGCAGACATTACCCATTTTGTTTCGTCCTAGGTCCTGACTTGAGGCCAACATCAGGAAAAGCAAATGAAACATCAGCAAGAATTAAACTACTGTTTGTAATGATAATATGTATGTTAATATTGTGTGTAAACGGATTTTAAAAAGGTGAAGAAGAATGTTGCATAATGGTATATCAAGGTAGCGACCCAAAGGGCAAAACGGGAATGGGAAGTTGGGTGACTTGGGTAAAATGAGATGGGTAAAAGAGGAAGGGACAGGAGTGAGACTGCACTGTAAATGCAGAGGAGAGAGTGATACACCAAGCCTCTCCCTGATCTGGAAGAAGAAAGAGATCTTAGATGATGTTATAAATATATGCCAATTAATACCAGACTACCTAAAAGAGTGGGACTGGTAAGGATACCCTATTCCACAGACTCCACCCCCAATGGGGAGGATAACATAGAAGGAAACCTAAATTGGCCAGCATTTTATAAAAGGCATAAGGGATTATATATTTGTAATACCATTCGACAAGTGAATAAGAGAGAGGGATGGATACTTCTCCAAATTAAAGTGGAAAACTCCACTAAAACCTCCACTAAAAAGAATGAAACTAAACAAGAAGAAATCCCAATATTGTGTCCCCCACAAAAGCCAGGCCCCAAGAATGGTCTGTTAGTAACTCGCACCCACGAGGCACTATATAATAATGTGAGGTACGAGATTGTACCAGTTGTATTTAACCTTAGTGCTGTACACATGCCGCCAGGGCTATGTGACCCAAAACACGAAGGATTTTATCAACAATTGGTAGAACAACAAATTAAGGATTTTGTCCGGAGAAATGCAGGTGGGATCTAGATGAGCCTTGGCTCCCAGAAGTTCAAGAACCCTTGATTCATGTTGCCTGGAATAGTGTAACAACCACCCCAATCACCAATAGTACTGGGGCTCACAGTAGAAAGAGGCGAGGATTAGGAGAATGGTTAGGGATCCGAGCCATGGCCGGAACAGCAGCCTGGAACCGAATAGACATAGAGGGCATGTGGGAACACAATGAGGTTATGAGACAACAAATGAAGGGAATCCTGAGTAAAACCAATAAAGGACAAAGAGATTAAATTCTTGAACAACAAGAAGGACTGAAGTCCATAAAGGAAATGGTGGATGGAATGCTTAAGAAAAGAGGGAAGATTAATGAAACAATCCAGTAACATAAAGCAAAGTGTCAAAGGCCATTACCTGTGCTATGTATGGAGGGTTTTTATTGAATCAGGTACAAAAGGGTTTGGAGGATATTGAAAATAATAGGGTACCCAACTTTGTAAGCAATAAAACCTTTAAGGATTAGGTCAAACGCCATAAAAATGTGAAGAGCACCGACTGGTGCAAAATTAGGAGATATGGGTCGACCTATTATGCCCAGCGACCGTGTAAAATAAATGCAGACAATGACACGGAGAGTGGGTTGGTACCGGTGGTTATGTGGTTACCACGGTTAGAAAAGGATAAATGGGAAGTATTTAACGTAGAAACCATCGAAACTATAGAAAGGGATGTGCATAAGGAATTTGTACAATTCGCCAAACAGATTATGAAAAAGGGAGCCACATGAAAGGCCCCTAGCCTGGATTGTTGTACCAGGTCAAGAGGATCCTGGATATGTAGGTGTGAAAGCATAACCCCAGCATACCTGCCTGTGTTCACCCTGGATGGCCAGTCTCCTATGTGTGCAGTGCAACTGCAGACATGGGATGCCCACAAGGTGAAAAGTGTCTGTCTAGGACGAGGAGAATATTGCATGACTAACACAATATCCACATATGAGCATTGCAATCGCATGCGCATGATAGAATCCCCAATCTTTTGTTTCATACCGATGGAATTGATCAAGATAGGTCATATCGCGCTGATACCCGTGGTGATTCACGATATCGCCACGATTCAAGTTAATATATCAATACAGCATGAGGCCCTGAAAGCCGCGGTCCAGTTTGGACATCCAATACCCCCGTTATCCTTGAGTCTTAAATCCATCATAGAACATACTAAGACTTTACAGAAGCACCTTGTAAAAATGCAGTAAGACATTGAGAATATAGAGACAGTGAGAAACGTGCTAGGTGCTCATGAGTGTGGGAAACAGTATATAATGTTGAACAACACCCATGGGTTAGAATGATTAGTATGGCTTTAATATGGCAATGAAACGGAGAGTGGGTGTGTACCGGTTGGTATGTGGTTACCATGGTTAGAAAAGGATAAATGGGAGGTGTTTAGCGTAGAATCCATCCGAACTATAGAAGGGGATGTGTATAAGGAATTTGTACAAATCCCCAAACAGAAATGTATACTAGTGTTTATTATGATAATCTGCTTATGTGCAATGTGACGTTTAATCCACAAGCATGGCAAAGCAATATTCTTTCTGCGTATGTCACGGCAAACCGGTCCTACATGGGGACATGACCCAATGATAAGGAAAACTTAACACCCATGGACAATGCTCAAGGAGTGTGAAGATTAGTTAGATCCACTTGAGGAGGGACTTTAAGGATTTTGGACATTGGGTCAAACCCCATTTTACTCTTTTGAACTACTTGACGATTCAACATAAAGGGTTAATCAGTCCCTTTAAGGATTTGGACATTCACTTGGACAGTTCATTTACAGTACATTTGAAAGCAAGGGTTAACCAGACCCTTGACATTACATTTAGACATTATAAATTCACAACTACAAAGACATCAAAGTACAGTCAGTTTAAACTGGACATTTGAACATCAATTTAAAACTGCAAAAGCAGCAGAGTACAGAAACATCAACAAGCTGTGGTTTTCAATAACAACTGATAAACACAAAAGACAGAAACTTTCAGAAGCTTCCAGAAGCTTTTTGATGTTCACTGCCAAATGCAAAGGACAAAGAACTGATAAAGCACCTGGCTTCACATGGAAGAAGTTTCATACGGTTCTTGAGTGATCCAACCAACCATCCATCTTAATGCTACGATGGGTGAGTGGCCAAACTGGGCCTCCTCGTAACTTGGAGCACACCCTGTCAGCTAAAAAACCATTTAAATAGGACATCGTAGAAGCTTAAACAGTCAACATTACAGGAGCAACAGTTGCACAACTTCTGCGATGAGCTCCTCCAACAATACTTTGCTTCTAAACTTTTTAAAAAAACGATTGGAATGTTTATATACGATCTTCAAAAGAGCTCACTCCAGCGATGTGTGTAGGATGCATACTGAAGAAGAAATAATGTTTTAAATAATTTGTCAGTTTTTATGGCAGGTGTCTGTCACACTTGCTCAATATAAATAAGGAAAATAAAGTCGAGTATCGGCCCTTGCAGGAATTAGAGAGGAGATTTTCTGCTTCGGTAAATCTGGGGCAGAATCATCCTGCGAGGAGAACATATTGAGAAATTACACACACCAGCCAGTAATTCTTTCTGATATACATTCCCAGTGGACACATGTTCCTGGCAGATGATGGTCAATGCCAGGAGCTTGAGAGTGGAAAATTCCACATAAGTGCTTGGTGGCTGAAAATTTACCCCACTGTAATTCGATAATGTGTCGAGTATCCATCAATCAACATATCTCAATCAACAACTGAAAAGGTAAGTAATGCCAAATGCAATTGCCACATGCTACAGCACTTGACTGCACATTTTACATAGAGATTTCCCCCACTTCAACTATGTTTAGGTTTTTGCCCATATTATTCATGTTTCACCAAGTTTGCACAATAGCTAACTTACAATAATATTAAAAGGGCTAGCACAATGAAATCACATTTGCATGTTTTTAGTAATTGCAGGAAACTTGACTAAGCTTTGAAAAATCCAACTTCTGATGCTGCCGTGGTAGCTCCATGAATTTATCCAGTGAATAACTGAACCATACAATTCAGGAAAGTCTCAGGTTTGATTGTGGCCTGTGCTGAATTAGCTCATCTCAGGGTAGTTGTAAGAGTACCACTGTTGGCCACAGGCCCTTTGGGTTAGGGAGGGGAATACCATTCAGGGTTCCTGTTTCTGATGCCCGATGGTGATAGGATACAGTCCTGTTATTGAATAGTCTTTGAGGAAATAAGAAGAATACACATATGACAACAATGTGATAATCATAGGTCAGGGCACCAGAATTAGAACTAGTCAATAGGTGGCCTGATTGCTTGATTGCTCCTTGTTAAGGATCTCACTAGAGTGACTTCATATCTTGACCTGGTTTTTGCAAGCAATCAGGACAGCATTCATAATTTAGTAGAGGAATCTTTGGTAACTACTGATCATAACATGATCCAATTTGTGATAAATTTGAGTGACTTCTCAAATTTTGAGATTATGAATTCAGTGTGTTCGAGGTGGGAACCTGTGGAAGTCAGTAAGAACTGGGGAAATGGGCAAGTGGGATTTAGAGCAGAGCAGGGTGTGGCCAGTGGAGTTTTCGATGCATTCAAGATGCAGGCTGTTAAATGATAAATCAAATAAAAGAAAGAAAGACTTGCATTTATATAGCACCTTTTACAACCTCAGGACATCACAAAGCACTTTACAGCCAATGAAGTACTTTTGAAGTGTAGTCACTGTTGTAATGTAGGAAACACGGCAGCTAATTTGCGTACAGCGAAGTCCCAGAAACAGCAATGTGACAAAGACCAGATAATTTGTTTTAGTGGTGTTGGTTGAGTGATAACTATTGGCCAGGACACCGAAGAGAACTCCTCTGCTCTTCTTCAAAATGAGGTATTATTTTCCATTATTGCATTAGTGGCACTCTCCCACAAATTTGTTTGCATATTTCATTTTCTTATAGATCCACCGACCTTCTCGTGATGTATAATGGTACTTTTCCTTGCCGTATCTTCATCTTTTTGAATCTTGCAATATTAAGATTGAATTTTATCCCCACACATCCGGCAGCTTCATACTACTGCCAGTCTCTCTCTCTCTTTCTTATAAAGTTAATTACAGTGGAGGACCAATAGCTTATAGCAACAAATAGAATATCATTATTAATTTTCTCAAATGTGACTGTCTAGAATACGTTCATTACGGGAACATAGCAGACTCTTCTATCTGAATGCCCGCTTATAATGAAAGTTGCCTTGCCTGCGGAATTGCATTTTAGTTAGAATGAATCTGAAAGCATGCATCACTAGTAAATGCTAATGACAATGTACGAAACAAGCCTAAAAGTAATGACTAGACATCTACATTTTCTTTCAGTAACCTTAAAGACCTTGATGTGGCACAGTTTCACTTGCTTTAATTTCATTTTGTACAATTAACCAAAGCCCCTGATTGATTTTCCTATTCTCAATACCAAAATTCCATGTTTCAAAACCTGCTCTACGTTCTTTGAGGGGAAAATGAGGGAGTGAATGACTTTTTAAGGAAGTAAAAGACACCCTTAGTCTGAACGTGAAAAATGGTTTCACTCCAAGATAATCTGAAAAGGGACCTAGAGGGTGAAATTCGATTTTGGGGGTTTCGCCTGATTCAATCAACGGAAAAGACAAATCAGTCGAGGTGTAAAACAGGCTGCCGATTCGCTATGCCCATTTTGCACTTAGACCAATTTCACCCCATAGTCTTTAAGAAGGGCTGAGAACAGCCGTGAAAGCTTCCATGTGAGAAGTTCCAATTGCTTTCCAGGCTTAAGGTTTTTAAAATCTGATGCACTATTTAGCTCTTGAGAAACAGATTTTCAGGCACTTTTCCCCATTGGTATTCTCCATACACAGATTTTTGTGGAAGTTGGCTGAAACTAAAGGTAAGAAAGGCATTTTCTATTGATAGTGTACTCTTAAAAAAATTGCAAGTTAGCATGCAATATTCCTGAATATGATGCAGTAATGCTTTAAAACAGAGGTGAACAACCTGGAAGCACAGAGACAGAGTTGCTTGTAAACATTATTCACTGGCTGGAGGAACTAAACTAAGGATTGCTGAATTTCTCCCTCCTCCCCAGCTGGTAACATCCATTCTCTGAAGATAAGTTTCTGCTCAGTTTGATCAAAGTCACTCAGGAGGCTTTTCCAATCTCCTTTTTACCTCTCTCTTTCTGTAGCAATTAAAAAGGAGTAGCAGAGAGGATTGTGTCGAATTGTCTCAACAAATCATATGGTGCCGCTGCCTCACATTTTTAGTTCCAGAACTTTCGGATCAAAGCAATAAATGGAATTGGTTCCAAAATAATTGCATATGGGTCTAAATTCAACATTGTTTCTCCTGTTTACCAGGTATGAAACAGGGGCAACAATAAGGGCAGAGGCCTATGCCCGGTCTGCTTGGGTGTTTAGGCCACTGCTAAAATGGCTGGGGTCTTTTTTTTAGGTGGCCCTGGTGGCTGCCTGAATTGAACGCAGGCCTCATTTCAATATTAAAATCAAGTTGCTGAGTCCATTTCTGACCCGGATGCCTAAATTAGTTTAATCTAGTTGGAGCTTGTGCTTCGCAAGCTCTGACCAGTATTTCTGGTCCTTAAAGGGACCGCTGGAGGCCGCTCAAATATGGTCCCAAAACATCCTGAAATGTCCTTTTGATGGAGTCGTGGAACAGGAGTGCTCCTCCTGGCTCCACAAAACAACTGCTGGCCACTAACTGCTCTCCATTCCCCCCTCCCGATTGCCTTTCCCCTGGAATTAAATGTGGGTCACGGCACTGGCTGAAATTGGTTAGGCCCCAACAAGCGAGTTGGGTCAGGCTGCTGAATTGGCGCCTGCAGCTCGCCTGAATTATGCTGATGACAAAGTTAGGACAGTCCTCGGGCTCCTCCATTCTGGAGGCCAGAATGGCGCCTGATTTCGTGTACTAATGAATTTAGGTCCCATAGTTTGATAGAGCCAAAATTGCTAGCTCCACCCATAACTCTGTGGCTCACAATAAATTCATATTTATTTCCTTTACCTGAAACAATTCTGTTTTATTGTTGAATGACTGTCTCTTCTAATTTTACTGCCTTCTAACAAATAGGTTAGAAAGGTATTTCTACCAAAGCAGTTGAATATATAGATATATCAAAGATAAATAGAGCCATCTGCAACTTCAGAGATTTTCTTCTTATCCATCTTACTTGAATGAGTAAAAGGGAATTGGAAACCACATCTGCTGCAGCTTCAAAGGAAACATTGAAGATTCAGAGAGTCATAGAATCATAGAATTTTACAGCACAAAAGCAAGCTATTTGGCTCATTGTGCCAGTGTCAGATATCTGAAAGAACTATCCACAGTCCCATTCACCAGCCTTTTCTCCATACTCTATAAATGCTTTCTTTTTCAAATATTTGTCCACTTCCTATTTAAAAACTATTATGGATTCTGCTTCCAGCACAGTTTCATTCCAAGTCCTACCAACTCTCTGAGTAAAAACATTTTATACCTCTCCCTTCATTGTTTTAGTGATGATTTTAAATTTATGCCCTCCAGTTACTGATGCACCAACCAATGCAAATAGATTTTCCTGGTTTTCCTTATTGAAACTCCTCATAATTTTGAATTCCTCTATAAGATCTTTCCTTAAAATGTTTTGTTTTAATGAAAAAAAACCCAGTTTCTCTTGTCTTTTCTCATAACTAAAGTCTTTCATTGATGGTCTAATTTTAATGAATTTGCACCCTCTCCACGGCCTTGACATCCTTCCTAAGTAAGGTGCTGGAACCTGGATGCAATTCTCTAACTGCAGCCTAACCAATTATTGGTATACGCTTAGCATTATGTCTTTACTTTCATACTCTACACTTCAATTTTTAAAACCAATGAATCCATAGCTTTATTAACTTGTGTATCTGAATCCCTGAATATTCTCAATGACTGAGCATCCACAGCCCTCTAGGGTAGAGAATTCCAAAGATTTACAACCTTCTGGGTGAAGAAATTTTTCCTCATCTCGGTCCTAAATGGCCGACCCCTTATCTTGAGACTATGACCTCTAGTTCTAGACTCTCCAGCCAGGGGAAACAATGTCTCAGCATTTACCCTGTCAAGCCCTCTAAGAATTTTATACATTTCAATGAGATCACCTCTCATTCTTCTAAACTCCAGAGAATATATGTCCATTTTACTCAAAGGAGGAGAGAGAGGTAGAGAGGTGGAGAGGTTTAGGGAGGGAATTCCAGAGCTTAGGGCCTAGGCAGCTGAAAGCACGACCACCAATGGTGGAGCAATTAAAATCGGGGATGCGCAAGAGGCAAGAATTGGAGGAGCGCAGAGATCAGAGGGTTGTAGGGCTAGAGAAGGTTACAGAGGTAAGGAGGGGTGAGGCCATGGAGAAATTTGAAAACAAGGATGAGAATTTTAAAATCGAGGTATTGCTGGACTGGGAGCCGATGTAGATCAGCGAACACAGGGGTGAAGGGTGAATGGGACTTGGTGCGAGTTAGGATACAGGCAGCAGAGTTTTGGATGAGCTCAAGTTTATGGAGGGTGCAAAATGGGAGGCCAGCCAGGATAGCATTGAAATAGTGAAGTCTAGAGGTAACAAAGGCATGGTTGTAGGTTTCAGCAGCAGATGAGCTGAGGCAGGGGCGGAGACGTGAGATGTTAAGGAGGTGGAAGTTAGCGGTCTTGGTGATGGAGCGGATATGTGGTCAGAAGTTCATCTCAGGGTCAAATGGAACGTCAAGGTTACAAACGGTCTGGTTTAGCCTGAGACAGTGGCCACAGAGAGGGATGGAGTTGATGGCTAGGGAATGGAGTTTGTGGCTTCGGTCTTCCCAATATTTAGTTGGAGGAAATTTTTGCTCATCCAGTACTGGATGTCAGACAAGCAATGTGACAAATCAGAGACAGTGGATGGGTCTCCTGAAGTCACAGTTGATCATGCTCTCTATTTTTCTTTTGTCTCCAAATGTTGATATTATGCCAAATATAGATCATTTATATATATTGATATAAAAAACAAGCCTCCTAAGCAGCACCTTATCAAAAATATTTTGAAAATATAAATGCAAATCATTATGGAGTGCATTTCCTTTATCAATGCACTCCATAATTCCCTCAATGAACTATGTTAAATTTCTCTGCTCCTCTACTTCTTCCTTCCAAATGTATCCTCTTACATTTTTCTGCATTAAATTTAATGATTTGCTTTTTAGAAATCCCTGCTAGCTGCAGTTAAGCTGCTGTCTTTCTAAGTGAGTATTAATTTTATCCCATATTATGGCCTTTAGAAGTTTACCAACTACTGATGTTAAGCTCACTGGTCTATAGATACCTGATTTATTCTTTGAACATTGGAAACTTTCCAGTTCCCTGATGCAACTTTCATATCCAGCTGAGTTCAGCACAAGGAATGGAGCACAAGACATAATTCAATACAAATGGTTGAAAATTACAACCTGATCTGAAGAGAATCAACTTTTCTGCCTTCATTCACCTTCTATTTTAATTGAAGTCAGTACCTTTGTTCTAGCAATTATAACAAAAAACTTTCTTCACGTTGATTCAGGATGGCGCATCTTAAAACTGCCATATCCTTTTTTTATATACAGATCAATTTTTAGTCCTGCACTACTATTAGATGACAAGATGGCTTCTAAAATGTATTTTAAAATTAAAACAAAGGATTTTGTGACTAGAATAGCAAGTATACTATTCAGTTCTGACTTTTAATCATTTTAAAAACACAAAGAGATGCTGATATTTAAAAAGCAACACAGGAGCTTAAACTGATGTCTTCCATTACCAATCCAATTTATTCTGGTGTGTTTTTCTATTCAGCATTTACTAGGACTGTTTTTGTTCCAGGGCCATCAAAGTCTATCATAAACCAAAGAAATAAACTGTAAAAGCTAGAATCTTTGGATCAGAATGATCTTGCAGTTGACTTTTTCCTTCAATCCCTTTCTGTTGGTTCGATCTGTTGATGATGCATCACCAGCATCAGTACTGGTTAAATATTCATCAATATCGTTGGCATTTTAAAGCAGAAAGATGGGGAACCATTCTATTTGGTAAGATTATAGCTTTTAGGATTGTTCTTGTTTACATCTTTAGAAGTGCGCATTAATTTGGAACTATCATTTTAAATAATATATTTCACTGATCCCGGAATGTTTTCAGTCTATAAAGATGGTGAAGTCTTTATGTTGTCATAACTTCTGTCTTTCCATTTATGTCCAGATGATGGCTTTGAAATCTTTGAATCTCTGAAAGTTGAAACCAAAAGGGATTGAGGCACCGCACTTAATATAATTTCAATTAATTCAACAGAATTGTATATTTATACCAAGTACTTATGAAATAGATACTGCTGCTGCTTGGCCTCAGAAAGCAAAACACAACATAGTCAAGTTTAAATTTATGGAGGATGATGGCAAGGAAACAGCGAATTTGCAATTATAAAATGCATTATCAAAATATCCTGATTAATTTATTGGAAAATATCCCAAAACACTTCACAGTGAATTATGTTTGAAGTGCAGTGAATGCTAAATAGGTAAGCACAGCACCATTTTGTACAGAGCAAGATTCCCACAAACAGCAATAAGATGAATGACCAATTTGTTTTTTTGGTGGCTTTAGTTGCTCATGAGAACTCCCTGCTCCTCTTTAAATAGTGCCACACAATATTTAACATCCATCTGAACAAGCAGACAGGTTTTGGTTTAATGTCTCACCTGAAGTATGGCACCTTTGACAATGCAGCGCTGCCTGAGTACTGCACTAAAGTGTCGACCAAGATCATTTGCAGAATCCTAGTGTGGGGGTTGAACCACATACTTCTAACTCAGAAGTACAGGTGCTATCAACTGAGTCAAACTGACACTAAGGAGATTATATTAGAACAGAGATATCCAACCTGCAGTCTAGGGCGATTTTTGGCCCTTGACCCCTAGCAATCTGGCTCTTGAAGCTTAAACAACTTAGTTCTATTTGTGCTTGTGGGGGTTAAATTGGATAACCCCTGAAAATGGGGGTGGGGATCGCGGTTCGTGATTAACTCATGCCCGTTCATAGCGATGTGGGCAGCTCATTACGCTACCTGTGCTATTGATTGGTTGCACGCATGATATCATGAGTGGCTCGCATTCTTAAAGGCAGCCAGCACCTCTTAAAGGGTAGGTGCATTGTGGCTGCAAGAAGTAATGAGAGTCGTTACAAAATGGAATTTGTGCTGTGATGCTTTGAAGAATGGCTGCACCTAGGAGAGAGCCAGCACCAAGGTTCTCTGATGATGCACTGGAGACCTTGGTGCAAGAGGTGGAGAGAATGAGGGGCATCCTATATCCGCAGGAGAGCAGGATGCTGTCCAGACATATGTTGAAGAGGCAGTGGAAGGAAATAGGGGAGGAGGTAAATGCCAGAAGCATAGCTTCAAGAACATGAAATGCAGTGCAGGAAGAAGTTCAATGATTTACGACGAGTTGTCAAGGTGAGTGAATTCAATCTTCAAGTGGCATATCCTACCAACTGCACCACTAGCCTCATCCACTGCTCAATTCACCACAACTACTAGTCACACAACTACTATCAATCTCTTTCAGTCAGTACTCAACCATTCAAATCATAAGCTTTATCTCACCCTCACACACTTAACACTGTTGTAAGTCTCACACCCACCACTCACAGTTCACACACTGGTAGCTATTCAACCATGACACTCACTGACACACTTCCCTCTTTCTTGCAGGAGAAGGTGGTACAGGAGGCAGCAAGTGGCAGTGGCTCCATGGAACATGAACCTGCTGTCCTCTCTCAGAATAACAACATTCCTACTCCCACCCCTGCCACTCTACCAGTGCCCTTGCTGTTGCCTGTCAGCCAGACAACCATCTTCCTGTAGAGTATTGAAACTTTATCTAAGTATATGGAATCTCCAAAAACACATACACGTGCACCAGTAGCCAGAAGAAATAATCTAGCAAATAACCTGTAACCCCTGCATGACCCCTTTAATTAGCACTGGTAGGGGGGGGTCCTTCATGCCCTTCAAATCGTGTTCATCTGTGCGAGGTTAAGACAGTGCGTTGGAGGGAGTGTAGAGTTCCAAAATAGCAGCAGTCCCATTAAATCAGCGTTGCACACTGATTCGCGTCATAATCTCCCTACGTTTCACGCTGCTGGGATTTGTTAGATGCATGTGCGCAAACCCCTTTACCAAGATGGCGTCCTGCGCACTTCCTGTCGGATGTGTGCGTATCTCGGACCCCATTTTTGAGCCTTAGTTGGCCACGTAGCGCCTAAAAAACGGGCGCTAATCGGCTCAATTATGCTTCTTCTTCGTTGTTTTGCCCTTCTTGAATTTTGTGAGTCTGATGACTTGGAAACAGTTTTTAGTGCTGTTGCCTCAATGATGGATAAATCCTGCATCAGAATACCAAGATCTGTTGAATACTCGAGTACAGAGTTGTGTCGATGAAGGCTGCGTAGGTGAAACCATGGAACCTCGGGAGCAATATGTAATGATTCAGTTAATTTCCATAATAAATGGAAAGTAACTGAATCATTACATATTGCTCCTGAGGTTACATGGTTTCACCTACGCAGCCTTCATCGACATAACTCTGTATTCGAGTATTTTAAGACGGGCAAGGTTCTCTGGACTAATTTTAACACTCAAAATTTGAATGCTGAGTACAGACTTTCAAATAGCCATGTTTAATTTTGTCAGCTGAAATGAACAAATTAAGACCCATAAATTATAGAAAACGTTTTCGCAGCTAAGAAGTGCTCCGAAACTGCTGCAAAAATTCATTATTAAAGGTGGAATGATTTGTAAGAAAGAAAGGTTTGTGCAGTGTGTATGCTGTTCTTTTAACTGTGGTTCCAATTCAACCTAACCGATGGGATGAAGGTCTATCTGCTAACAGCAAAGATATCCAAATGAAATAAATTTTGAGCAGATTCCACCCAGTTCCTAGTAGGCAAAGCGCACAAGATGAAGCTACCCATCAGCAATAAACTGACAGTCTCGCTCAGAAAACCAACAAGGATATTTGATATGGGTATTGAAACTGTCACACTGGAGTGGCAGTTAGTACTCTTTCCAGATTGCAGTTAAGGTGCATTATTTGGGCAGAATAATTGGTGTCAGGCTTGGCTCGGTAGTAACACCCTCACCTCTAAGTCCGTAGATTGTGGGTTTAAGTCCTACTCCAGGACATGCAATCTAGGCGGATACTTCAATGCAGTACTGAGGGAGTACTGCACTGTCACAGGTGCACTCTTTCAGATGAGATGTTAAATTTGAAGCCCTATCTGTTCTATTCGGATGGATATAAAAGATTCCATTGCACTTTTTGAAGAGGAGTAGGGAAGTTCTCCTGGTGTCCTGGGAAATATTTATCCCTCATCCAACATAGAAACAGGAGTAAGCCATTCATGCCCTCAAGCCTGTTCCATCATTCAGTTAGATCATGGCTGATCTGTACCTCAATTTACCCGCATTTGTTCTATATCCTTTGATACAGTTATCCAACAGAAATCTATCGATCTCAATCTTGAAAGCTCCAATTGTCCCAGCATCCACAGCCTTTTGGGGAAGAGTTCCAGATTTCCACTACCATTTGTGTGAAAAAGTGCTTCCTGATTTCACTCTTAAATGGCCTAGCTCTAATTTTAAGATTATGCCCTCTTGTTCTTGATTTCCCCACCAGAGGAAATAGATTGTCTTTATCTACCCTATTGAATCCCTTTAGCATTTTAAACACTTTGATTAGATCATCCCTCAACCTTCTAAACTCAAGGGAATACAAGCCACGTTTATGTAACCTGTCCTCATAATTTAATCCTTTAAACCTTGGTATCATTCTAGTGAATCTGCAATGTATCCCCTCCAAGGCCAATATATCTTTCCTGAGGTTTGGTGCCCAAAAAACGCAGTACCCCATATGGGGTCTGACCAAGGCTCAATACAACTGATAAAGTTACATGCCATAAACCAAACATCATCTTAAATCCTCCAAATGTTGCTGCCTTGGAGCGCACTGCAGAACACATGTTATCCTTACAATGCTTCAGTAGTCTTAGAAATTCCGCTGTGTGTGCTGATTGAGCTCTTTTTCCCTAGCAGGCAAAGTAACTTCTCCCAATCAACTCCCCAGACTAAGTCCTGGCACTTACTGTTTGAACAATAGAATCAAAACCCCAGAAATCAAAGCAAAATAAAAACAAAATTAATGTTGGTCATAATTTGTTGAAATGGTTTTATTTTTTGAAGTAAGAACAAAGGATTCCTGTTTAGACCAGGAGTACTCAACTAATCGTTTGAAATACATATTCATTTTTCAGCTTTTAAAATAAATGATTGTATATGACCCATACAGAATTATTGTCTGTAAGGAGACCCTGACTCATTTTTCTCCTCCCTAACCCAGGTCACTGAGGCCAATTTTGGTGCCCCCATTGTTTTCCTAGCGGACATCAGATAACAAGAGCAATCCAACTTATGGTGATAGTACATGAGTTTCACTGATACGGAGAATTTGAGTGTGCCTTCTTCATCAGTATACAGAGTGAAGTGTTGAGTAATGTTACTGCACCCTCTGAACTGCACTTTGAGGCTTCCCACCTGGTGTAAACAAAGCAGTACCACCCCTATATGGTTAAATTTCTCTGAGAAAAGATTATGGGATAATATTGTATTCACCCCAATAATTAGACAAAAATATAATTTACTGAATATGACACAGTACAAGACAGCTACTGACCCACAGAGGTATAACATATGGATCTGACAGATGTTCCTCTATCAACAGCATATAAAATATTAGTGCAGGTTTACGGTTACCGATCTGTTTACCTTCTCCCTTATAATTCACAGAATGAAATACAACCTTTTTTTTAATACAAGTTATTTATTTTAGGCTATATGCAACCTTACAAAGTAAAACATTCACCTGTAACCAAGACAAAGCAGCCCACTTGATTGGCACCCCATCCACCACCCTAAACATTCACTCCCTTCACCACCGGCGCACAGTGGCTGCAGTGTGTACCATCCACAGGATGCACTGCAGCAACTCGCCAAGGTTTCTTCGACAGCACCTCCCAAACCCGCAACCTCTACCACCTAGAAGGACAAGAGCAGCAGGCACATGGGAACAACACCACCTGCACGTTCCCCTCCAAGTCACACACCATCCTGACTTGGAAATATATCGCCGTTCCTTCATCGTTGCTGGGTCAAAATCCTGGAACTCCCTTCCAACAGCACTGTGGGAGAACCTTCACTACACAGACTGCAGCAGTTCAAGAAGGCGGCTCACCACCACCTTCTCAAGGGCAATTAGGGATGGGCAATAAATGCTGGCCTTGCCAGCAACGCCCACATCCCATGAACGAATAAAAAAAACGAAATCACTGTGATATTAATGTACAATATGGGGTAAAACTGTCTAAAAGGGAATGTGATCCACTGAATTGCCCTAAATCCATTAATGTTTCATAGAGACTTCTGAGAGACAAAGAACAAAAGAAAGAAAGAAAAAGAGAGTTGCAGTTCAGTATTTTTAATCATATTTTCTTCACAAAGTATTTGGGACTGAGTTATGTTTAAGTGTGTGGCTTTAAAACAAAGTAAAGTTGCACAGGTTTAAAACAAAAACACAGGCTGCAGGCATTGGAGATGTGTATTAAAGCTGGACAAGCCAGTTTGTGGAATGTTGCGGCTTGCCCCACCTCAAACGACGAACCCGGAACACACAGATCGATCTTAGTTTAATGTCCTGTTCAAAGGACAGTGTATGCATGTTAAAGTATAATTTAGAACTTTGAATTGGGAGCAGCCTAGGCGCAGACACTTTGTGGAGCATGCCCTTGAAAGTTCTTTTTCCAGTGATAAAATATATAGAGAATGTTACCTATGGCTCACTGTACCATTTGATTCATTTCAAGGGGATACCAATACAAAAGGTCTGCTGTCAGCAACCCCTCTAATCAGCAATTCAATGGCATAAAGCATAGTGAAACGTTATTAATTGTATCTCTATCTCCTTTTCTAACATTTAGAGATTATGGTACAAGTTCAACAGAATACACTTCTCCTTTAATTGACATTTTATCATGCAGAGTATAGTTTCCAATTACTGTACAGAATGCACTCTCTATTGATTACCTTTTGAACAATGATTTTTCAGCTATATCACAACCGAGAAAGGAAGAGGTGTCATTTATTGTTAGGACCAGTTTATGTTCCATCAAATACTGTAATTATCCAATAATTTTCCTTTTTTTCCCTAATGTCGCCAGCCTGAACAGAACACACAAAAGCCTCTAGCTTGCCACTATCATCTGCATCCTGTATAGTTGATAAGGCCAGCGAGAAAACGTTACCCACTGGATTTGGATGATTGTTTTCACTCTAATGCACATCAGAATCATGTTGATTGTTTCAGCATTCATTTTCATTCGATAAAGCTGTAAAATTTAAGTGTAGCTAGGACAAAGAAAAATTGTCAGCACTGATTAAACAAATGGCTTCCCAGAGACTGATTAATCATTGTGAAGTACAGTCACATACTTGGATCTGTCAGTGCAGCTATCTGCAATATGCAAAATTAATTTCCTGCCAGTTTTCTGTGCCATATGTAATTGGTTTAACTCCTTATGCACCAACTTTAACCTGCTATGTGTGAGAAGAATCCTATTAATTGAGAAGCTGAAGTCTTCTTTGGCCTCCTTCCTGTCCCCACCCTCCAGGAATGTGTCTTCAAATATTAAAAATCAGTGATGGTGGCAAGGCCCTTTTTAATGCCACAGAGTTGTATCCAGTGCAAACTATACTTATGTCATTAAACCAGAAGGAAACTAAACATGCAAGGCTATTTCAAGGCATGCTTGTACTGATATGTAATGTGACATGATGTTTCACAGTCATCTGTCACTATTAATATTAGCAAGTCAATATTTATTTATTCTGTTAAGGCTGTTTTACAGATCTCGTCTAAAAGTGGCCAATAGGTGTCACCATATTGCACATTAACTCAAAGGAAGATTTTTTTTCAGCTCTGCAGACATGCTGCACTTTTAGCACTTGATAAAGACTTTTGCTGTGGTAGCACAGCTGGTCTGATCTCATAAGCATTGTTGTGAGTTACATGACTTTCGAGAGGCTGTGTCACAATATTTTGCCTTCCACCAGCCGCAGTTAAGAAGTCTGCCTTTTAAAACAGGAACATAGGAACAGGAGTAGGCCATTCTCTGCTCTAGGGTGTACAGGGCACAATTTCAAAACTTGCAGATGGCACAAAACTTGGAAGTGTAGTAAACAGTGAGGAAGATAGCAATAGACTTCAAGAGGACATAGACAGGCTGGTGGAATGGGTGGACATTTGGCAGATGAAATTTAACACTGAGAAATGTGAGGTGGTACATTTTGGTAGGAAGAACGAGGAGAGGCAGTATATACTAAAGGGTACAACTCTAAAGGGGGTGCAGGAACAGAGAGACCTGGGGGTATATGTACACAGGTTGTTGAAGGTGGCAGGACAGGTTGAGAGAGTGGTTAAGAAACCATACAGGATCCTGGGCTTTATAAATAGAGGCATAGAGTACAAAAGCAAGGATGTTATGTTAAACCTTTATAAAACACTGCTTCGGCCACTTTGGAGTATTGTGTCCAGTTCTGGGCACCGCACTTTAGGAAGGATGTGAAGGCCTTAGAGAGGGTGCAGAAAAGATTTACTAGAATGCTTCCAGGGATGAGGGACTTCAGTTACATGGATAGACTGGAAAAGTTAGGATTGTTCTCCTTAGAGCAGAGAAGGTTGAGAGGAGATTTGATAGAGGTGTTCAAAATCATGACGGGTCTAGACAAAGTAAATAAAGAAAAACTGTTCCCATTGGCAGAAGGGTTGCAAACCAAAGGACACAGGTTTAAGGTGATTGGCAAATGAACCAAAGGCGACATGAGGAAAAACTTTTTTATGTAGTGAGTGGTTAGGATCTGGAATGCACTGCCTGAAAGGATGGTGGAAGTTGGGTCAATTGTGGCTTTCCAAAAGGAATTAGATAGGTACCTGAAGGAGAAAAATTTGCAGGGCTATGGGGAAAGAACAGGCAAGTGGAACTAGCTGGATTGCTCTTGCAGAGAGCCGGCGCAGGCTCAATGGGCCGAATGGCCTCCTTCTGTGCCGTTACCATTCTATGATTCAGCCCCTCAAGCCTGTTCCATTAATCATTTAGATCATGGCTGATCTGTATCTTAACTCCATCTACTGTAACCCTTGCCTAAAAAAAAATCTATTGATCTCGGTTTTGAAATTTTCAATTGACCTAGCCTCAACAGCTTTATGAGGACGAAAGTACATTGCAAGTTTGGTGACTTGCTTTATATTTTCCTGCTAATTGAAAAAAAGCTCTTCTCAATTACTAAGTGTAGCAGCAATGTATGAGGGGTGTAAATTGTGCACTGTGTGGGTATTTTGGTGTGCAGGCGTGGAGCTCTGACACCTTTTCATAGTGTGGAGATGCCGGTGATGGACTGGGGTTGACAATTGTAAACAATTTTACAACACCAAGTTATAGTCCAGCAATTTTATTTTAAATTCACAAGCTTTCGGAGGCTTCCTCCTTCGTCAGGTGAACGATGTGAAAATGAAATCCTCGAGATGAAATCGCATTTATAATTCACAGAACAATGCTTGGTGAGTACAGACAGTTTTTTCAACTGCCCGTTGCCAAGGCAATCAGTGTGCAGACAGACAGGTGTTACCTGCCAGGTCTCACAGAATATACAAATCACCAAAAAAAAACAACAAACAAAAAAAAACAGAGATAGAGAGGTAGAAACATAGAAAAGACAGCCACTGACCCGTTATATTAAAAACAGATAACATTTGTTCGCTGGTGTGGTAACGTGTAGCGTGACATGAACCCAAGATCCCGGTTGAGGCCGTCCTCATGGGTGCGGAACTTGGCTATCAATTTCTGCTCGACGATTTTGCGTTGTCGTGTGTCTCGAAGGCCGCCTTGGAGTACGCTTACCCGAAGGTCGGTGGATGAATGTCCATGACTGCTGAAGTGTTCCCCGACTGGGAGGGAACCTTCCTGTTTGGCGATTGTTGCGCGGTGTCCGTTCATCCGTTGTTGCAGCGTCTGCATGGTCTCGCCAATGTACCATGCTCTGGGGCATCCTTTCCTGCAACGTTGCAGCTTGTGAATTTAAAATAAAATTGCTGGACTATAACTTGGTGTTGTAAAATTGTTTACCTTTTCATAGCACCACGAAACAGGCATGCTCACCATTCCATAAGTGTGTGAAGTATGATAGCATAAAAGAATACATTGAAAGAGTAAGATTCATTAAAATAAAACGTGACAGTGAGCTCAACAATGTGAAATATCCCCTCAATTTATTTTTAGTCCATTTGAATACAAGTATCTAATGACATAAATCCTTTGTCAAGGAACCACAACAATGGGTCTGAGATTTTGAATTTCCCTATCTGGTTTCACTGAATATTCACTTGCCTGAAGTCCCACTGAAATGTGTTGACTGGGGACAATGTAGTGAAGGTGTATAGTGGAGCACAGTGTAGATTCAATCCCACACTCATCTGAATTTCTGACCTCAGCCATGCTGAACTGCGAGACACTGAGCAGAGGTCAGGGGTCTGTCCACGATGAGAGGTAAATTTAGACAAGTGATGGCTGGACCACTTTTATGCATGGCTAACAACAACAAAAACTTGCATTTATATAGCACCTTTAACCTAGTTAAAGGTCCCAAGGCGCTTCACAGGAGCGATTATCAAAAAAAATTTGATACTGAGCCACATGAAGAGATATTAGGAAAGATGAATAAAAGCTTGGTCAAAGGTTTTAAGGAGCGTCTTAAAGGAGGAGAAAGAGGTAGAGAGGCTGAGAGGTTTGGGGAGGGAATTTCAGAGCTTATGGCCTACATGGCTGAAGGCACAGCCACCAATGGTGGGGCAAAGGAAGTGGGAATGCACAAGAGGCCAGAGTTGAAGGAACGCAGAGTTCTTGGAGGGTTGTAGGGCTGGAGGAGGTTACAGAGATAGGGAGAGGCAAGGCCATGGAGGGATTTGAAAAGAAGGATGAGAATTTTAAAATTGTGGCATTGCTGGACCAGGAGCTAACGTAGGTCAGCAAGCACAAGAGTGATTGGTGAATGTGATTTGGTGTGAGTTAGGATATGGGCAGCAGAGGTTTGGATGAGCTCAAGTTTATGGAAGGTGCAAGGTGGGAGGCCGGCCAGGAAAGCATTGGAATAGTCGAATCTAGTGGTAACAAAAGCATAGGTGAGGGTTTCAACACCAGTTGAACTGAGGCAAGGGCGGAGACGGGCGATGTTACGGAGGTGCAAGTAGTCGGTCTTGGTGATGGAGAGGATATGGGGTCAGAATCTTAGGGTCCAATAGGACGCCAAGGTTGCAAACAATCTGGTTTAGCCACAGACAGTGACCAGGGAGAGGGATGGAGTCGGTGTCTAGAGAACGGAGTTTGTGGCGGGGACCGAAGACAATGGCTTCGGAATCCCAATATTTAATTGGAGGAAATTTCTACTCATCCAACACTGGATGTCGGACAAGCAGTGTGACAAATCAGAGACAGTGGAGGAGTCAAGAGTATAACATTGGCAATGTCCTGGGAGTGAGTTGATAACTGCCCTCAGATGCTGAGACCAGAGGAAGAAGAGGGATAAAAAATTTTTTAAAATACGTACTAGCACAAAAAATAAAATAAGGCATAAGCTCCTGTTTTTTTTTAATGTCTCCCACAGTTGCTTTTTATCCATTTTAAGGCTTCATCTTTATATTTCAAAACTTTAAAAAAATCTGATGTCAATACAGCTTTTTGTCATAATGACCACTATATTTAATAAAGTGACATCGACTTGACACACTTAAATATTTATATCTTGAAGTTTCTGATAGGATTTTTACTGTGAGCTACTTATGAAGTTTGGTTTGCATTGATACATGATCAAATATTCATGATGAAAAGAAAGCAATTTAAAAACAGCAAATAGAATCTGACTTCAGTTACCCTGTATGTGAGTTTGGGAGATCACCACACATAATGGAAACATCTAGTGCTGAGAAAGACAATGGCAACTGACCAGGAGTAGGATTACTACAAGTGACTAACAGAACAACCACATCCAGCTGATACAAAAATTCTTATTGCACAAAATGGCCTTCAGACATGTTGATGTCTAGTTAGCCCATGTCACCATATCTTTATTAATATAATCTCATAAAGAAAGCTCGCAATGACATTTGCGATTAGTCCGCATTCACAAAACACATATTTGAAATTAATTATGCCATAATGACATTTCATTACCTTTAACTTTCACCAAAATATACTGCTAGTTCTCAATATGAGACTGGATATTAGATTTGCGCAGCAGATTACTCATTGAAATGTAATTTCCCAAACAGCAAGGCTCTTACTTGCTGCAGTTAATGATTATACCCTCAGGCAGAATTCTCTTCTTCAGCAGGCCCTATTTGGGATGACCACTTTGCCCACAGAAAAGTCCCTGCAGGTTCTATTTTGAAGTTTTCCTTCTTTTCTCTCTGGTAGATCCCACAACACAGAAGTCGAACTCTTCCTGGATTTTCTCATTTGCATCTGTTATTTTCTGAAGGGAAAAAAAAAGCATATTTAATTCAAAGTTCCAACAGCAGTGAAACTTTCATGTTCCATTATAGTGCAAAATTCTTTAATCTAAGAAGTTACATATTCTCAGGAAAATTAAGCTCCATAGCATAATGAGTTTCGAGACACATCATTAGAAATAACTCAAAATTTTGTGTTTTCAAGGACTCATTAATTTATAAACATGACCATGTTTATTCATCCTAAGATATTCAAATATTGCTGCAGTTTGCTAGCAATAACTATATAAAAAGTTTCCAAAAGTTTGAGGTTGCATTGGGCCAGAATTTGCTGTCAAAATAGTGGTGAGGCTAATGGTGCTCACAGTTATTTATGCACAAATTGGACTGTAACTTCAGGTGAGGGCAGATGTGCAGATAATCGCGGATTTCCAGAAGTTGCTGTCCGAGATGTGCTGTTCCACCGTCAGCTTCGTGAAAATGGCATCTCGCTGTCTGACTCCCCATTCAAATACATTGAATGGCATCAAGTTCCTGTATTTTGCTGGTAGATACGGACTAAACTCGCCACAGAAAGTGAGGGCTTGTCCTTTTCAGTCTAAGGACCCTTTTTAAGGGCACGATAAGTCTTGATTACTGCCGAACAACCTCTCTGGTACTGAAAGTTAATTTTTACAATTGTGGAGTCTCATTCCTTCAGCTTTTAATTGTTGTTGGAGATTTTTTTTTAAATGTAAATAATTTTTTTTTACTTTTTCTTTCTGTCTCTTTTATCTCTCTCTTAATTAAATCTTTCTTCCCCTCTTTTTATTTCGCTTACTGTAACTGATTTGGTGTTGAATTCACTATTCTAACTTACACTTCCTGGTTCAGGCTCCACGCTGCTCATTAATGATTCTTCAATCTGATCGGTTAAGAAGACACACAGTTGCTTGCCCTGTTTGCATAGGTCCCAGATGCCCTTTAGAGGGCACCATGCTGTATGAATCTCTAACTTACAGCAACTTGCTGGATGAAAGCTCATGGAAAGCATATGGGCATGGGCAAGTCTAATGAACAGCGGACGCCGTTCCCTCGCCAGCTACAGTGAATTATCCATAAAGGAAAAAAGCACTGAACATGGCAAATGGAGCAATTTTTTAATTTATAAAATATATATATGTTTTTATTAGGTTAAAGATTTTTTTTCAATTTCTATTTAACAGCTCTTCCAAAAATAAACTTATAGTTTGCCTGTGTTGCAATGAAAACTTCACACTTCTAGTTTTCCAGGATAAAGTTATGTGCCCATATTTTCCTGCTATGGTGAGATCGGCGACATACATTGTTAATTTAGCCGTCTAGCCGATGATAAATTCCTTTACATTTTCCTGCATTTCTAATTAGAATATGCCGCAGCGAGCATGAGGGCAGATCGGAAGCAGAGCGGCCATTTTTCTCCAACGATTTGACGAATACATTTGATCAGCTCGTTAAGCTGGAAGTATTCAGCCTATCTGAACGACCTCTCCTTCTCCAGGCAGGACCAACTGCTTATCTCTGAGATAATTCAAACACATAGTTGAAGAGGAATCTGCCCAGGTCTATAAAATAATGGCCCCTGTTATCCGCGGGAAGCATCTTGACGTAGTTCCTGGAAAGCAGGGTCGTCAAGAAGGAATCGGAGATGCTGATATTTTATGATTTGATTATTCCGATTTTGAAATTCCCTTATGGCATCCAATTTTGTGATTTTCTGATAAATGGTGAATGAAGTTGCTATCTGATTTAGCACCTACAAAAAGGCAGCATTCAGCCAGGGATCAGGCTCTGCGGGAGCTAGGCCAACAAACTCAGGCCAACTGTTTAAAGGTAACTGATCTCAGACCAATAACTCATGCCCTGACAAGTCACCAAGGGCCCACCAGTGTCTTTGGACCAGTATTTGCTGTAGCAGGACATCTAACGGTATCTGCTGTAATTTAGACTTGCCCCTGTATCCTTCAGCTTAAAAAAATGTTGCTGAAAGTGCAAGCCGATAATGGCACAGTGAGGGAAACAGGGCATCTGGGACCTGAGTGAACAGGGGCAAGCAACTGGGTATCTCCTTAACCAATGAGATTTAAGAATTGGGAAATAAACAGAAGAAGGACTAAGAAGGAGGGTGAATTAAAGGGGGTGAATTCAATGTCAAATCAGGTACAGAAAGAGAAATAAAGATAGGGAAAGAAAGATTGGATTAAGAGAGAGAGTTTAAAAAAAAGGCAGAAAGGAAAAGTAACAAAACAAATGTTAAAATTTAAAATTTTACATTTTTACAATCGCCCTGAAAAATCCAAAACCTGAAGGAATGAGACACCACGCTTGTGATAATTAATTTTCGGTGCCATAGAGGTTGATTGCCAGTAATTAATAATTATCACTTCGCTAAGGTGAGGCGAGAGTGATTGTCCTTGACATCAAGGCAGCATTTGACCGAGTGTGGCACCAAGGAGCCCTAGTAAAATTGAAGTCAATGGAAATCGGGGGAAAACTCTCCAATGGCTGGAGTCATACCTAGCACAAAGGAAGATGGTAGTGGGGGTTGTTGGAGGCCAATCATCTCAGCGCCAGGACATTTCTGCAGGAGTTCCTCAGGGCAGTGTCCTAGGCCCAACCATCTTCAGCTGCTTCATCAATGACCTTCCCTCCATCATAACGTCAAAAATGGGGATGTTCGCTGATGATTGCATTGTGTTCAGTTCCATTCGCAATCCCTCAGATAATGAAACAGTCTGTGCCCGCATGCATCAAGACCTGGACAACATCCAGGCTTGGGCTGATAAATGGAAAGTAACATTTGCACCAGACAAGTGCCAGGCAATGACCATCTCCAACAAGAGAGAGTCTAACCTCCTCCCGTTGACAATTAACGGCATTACCATCGCCGAATCCCCCACCACCAACATCCTTGGGGTCACTGTAGCTACAAGAGCAGGTCAGAGGCTGGGTATTCTACGGCGAGTGACTCACCTCCTGACTCCCCAAAGCCTTGCCACAATCTACAAGGCACAAGTCAGGAGTGTGATGGAATACTCTCCACTTGCCTGGATGAGTGCAGCTCCAACAACACTCAAGAAGCTCGACACCATCCAGGACAAAGCAGCCCGCTTGATTGGCACCCCATCCACCACCCTAAACATTCACTGGTGCACTGTGGCTGCAGGGTGTACCATCCACAGGATGCACTGCAGCAACTCGCCAAGGCTTCTTCGACAGCACCTCCCGAACCCACGACCTCTGCCACCTAGAAGGACAAGGGCAGCAGGCACATGGGAAAAACACCACCTGCACGTTCCCCTCCAAGTCACACACCATCCCGACTTGGAAATATATCGCCGTTCCTTCATCGTCGCTGGGTCAAAATCCTGGAACTCCCTACCTAACAGCACTGTGGGAGAACCTTCACCACACGGACTGCAGCGGATCAAGAAGGCGGCTCACCACTACCTTCTCAAGGGTAATTAGGGATGGGCAATAAATGCTGGCCTTGCCAGCGACGCCCATATTGAATGAATAAAAAATGGGTACTTACACTACTAATTACTTGTCCTAAATATCTGTTTTGGGGTTTAGTTTTTATCTACCGCGCAAATACTGCAACTTCATAACATTCAATACATGTCAATGGTGAGGCAGAGAGCGAAATGCTGTTTTCGCAAAGCTACTGGGGGAGCGGCACAATTCGGACAGTAATTTTTGGATATTTACATTGAACCGTGCGTCTGCTCCTTGCCTGAAGTTGCTGTGCTGTTTACGTATAAATAACGGCGAGCACCATTAGCCTCACCATTATTTGGACAGCAAAATCTGGCCCATTATTTTTAAGTCTAAGTGGCAGCGGCGTGAAAACCGGTGTTAATCCAGGAAAATCGCGATCACCATTGGTTTTAATGGGGGCTGGAGCTGTGATGCTTAAGTTGTCACTATTAATGGCCTGAGTTCCAGACAAATATGGAGTGGCATAATTAATGGTGTGTATCACTTACTCCATAATTTCCTTATTTCTTTTGTGCCACTCAAGGATCCCTATGTGCTAGATGCGCCCTTGTAATGGTGCAAGTCCCCAGGAAAATCTGGGCCATGATTTCAGTTTATCATTTGTCTGAATATTCAGGATTCTTTAGCAAGGTAAGAGACAGCGGTTCATGAGATAGCATTTATCCTATAGTGTCTAATCTATCTATCTGTATAAAAATTTTAGTTCATCATACATTAGACATCATACTTCAAAGTGTCAAAAGTATAAAAAAAGGAGACGGAAAGTGAGCCATTTCCTGCCGACTGCTTCTGACCTGCTGCTGGAAATTAACAAGCTGCCGTTAATCTGAAAACTTCGATCATCAACAATAATTAACTCTAATTGACCTCAATAGACCCTTATTTACATTAATTAGATTATGTGGCGCTAAATAGATGGGCCAGGTTAAACATAGTAGCAGAATAATACATTGTATCTTATACAGCATAATACTGCTGTCATAAAGCAGTGCATCACCTGATTTACCATTAGCAACGCACAGGTGATCTTCTAAATAAATGACAAAATAAAGAACTGATGATTTAAATTCTCAATCAGTATGAATAAACTATTTATTTATTTGTCCTATTGGGAGGGGGTGAAGAGGAGAAGAAGCGTGGTAGGATTATCAATTGGTTAAAACAACTGAGGTGAATACAATAATAACAGCATTGATGGTAGCTCATTTATACAATACCAATGCTTCTACTATAGTAAAAGCTATGGTGCCACCTCACTTATTGCATCTAGATTATACCTACCCTAATCATCAGTGCTCTTGTTTCCTTTGAAACCGCTGCACTTGTATTGGAGTGTCCAGTGTATATGAACTATTCTATTGTTATGGGCTCAATTTTCAAAGGGCGGTGGGTTGACAGCGGGGGGGGGGAGGGAGGTCATTGGGCACGCGGCAAACCCGGATAATAAAAACTTACTGTTCCCCACACGATCGCGAGTTAATTGGTGACCCTCAATGTGGCTTCCGGGTTTGCCGTCCGAAAGCTGTGCAGTGGGCGGACTACGCACCCGCATCACAGGCTGTCAGCTGGAGTGTCTACATTTAAAGGGCCATTGCTCCAATGGCCTTTGCTGGTGACCCAATGGGCAAGGCTGCTCCAAGATTTAACGATGCCTCACTTCAGGTTCTACTGGCCGGGGTGAGGAGGAGGAGAGAGTTATTTTACCCGGCCAACAGGAGGAGGCGCCCTGCCTCTGCCACCTAGAAGGCCTGGCTTGAGATGGCAGAGGAGGTCACCACCAGCAGCAACATATCCCGCACCTGGGTCCACCTAACTAAGTCAGCAAAAGAGAGTACACTTACTGATTCTCCTGCAGTCCGTGTTTCACTTCACCCGTCCCTACCAACTCACTACTCCATCACATCACTCCTCACACCTGCACTTCCTCAACACTTCCTCACCTCCCCATTTGTGACCCTACCACTACCACTCACCCCAATCCTGATCCAATGTGATGTTTCTGTCTCGTACTCTCTCTGATGCACCTCTTTCATGGTCAACCAAACCCACTTCACCATCACTCACTCACACATCTGTACGTTCTCCCCTTCTAGGAGAAGAGAGCGCAGAATGCACGCGAGACGGCGAGGACTGGAGGGGGGCCTCCACAAAGAGTGGTCCTCACAGATGCGGAGGAGGAGGCCATGCAGGTCAGCCGTACCCTCGAGTGCCTGTCCGTCGGGGACGCCGATACTTATTTTTTTTATTCGTTCATGCGATGTGGGCGTTGCTGGTGAGTCCAGCATTTATTGCCCATCCCTAATTGCCCTTGAGAAGGTGGTGGTGAGCCGCCTTGTTGAACTGCTGCAGTCCGTGTGGTGAAGGTTCTCCCACAGTGCTGTTAGGTAGGGAGTTCCAGGATTTTGACCCAGCGATGATGAAGGAACGACGATATATTTCCAAGTCGGGATGGTGTGTGACTTGGAGGCGAACGTGCAGTTGGTGTCGTTTCCATGTGCCTGCTGCCCTTGTCCTTCTAGGTGGTAGAGGTCGCGGGTTTGGGAGGTGTTGTCGAAGAAGCCTTGACGAGTTGCTGCAATGCATCCTGTGGATGGTACACACTGCAGGCACTGTGTGGGTCAAAATCCTGGAACTCCCTACCTAACAGCACTGTGGGAGTACCTTCACCACACACTGTGCCGGTGGTGAAGGGATTGAATGTTTAGGGTGGTGGATGGGGTGCCAATCAAGCGGGTTGCTTTGTCCTGGATGGTGTCAAGCTTCTTGAGTGTTGTTGGAGCTGCACTCATCCAGGCAAGTGGAGAATATTCCATCACACTCCTGACTTGTGCTTTGTAGATGGTGGAAAGGCTTTGGGGAGTCAGGAGGTGAGTCACTCGCCGCAGAATACCCAGCCTCTGACCTGCTCTTGTAGCCACAGTATTTTTGTGGCTTGTCCAGTTAAATTTCTAATCAATGGTGACCCCCAGGATGTTGATGGTGGGGGATTTGGTGATGGTAATGCCACTGAATGTCAAGGGGAGGTGGTTAGACTTTCTCTTGTTGGAGATGGTCATTGCCTGGCACTTGTCTGGTGCAAATGTTACTTACCACTTATCAGCCCAAGCTTGGATGTTGTCCAGATCTTGCTGCATGCGGGCATGGACTGCTTCATTATCTGAGGGGTTGCGAATGGAACTGAACACTGTGCAATCATCAGCGAACATCCCCATTTCTGACCTTATGATGGAGGGAAGGTCATTGATGAAGTAGCTGAAGATGGTTGAGCCTGGGATACTGCCCTGAGGAACTTCTGCAGCAATGTCCTGGGGCTGAGATGATTGGCCTCCAACAACCACTACCATCTTCCTTTGTGCTAGGTATGACTTCAGCCACTGGAGAGTTTTCCCCCTGATTCCCATTGACTTCAATTTTACTAGGGCTCCTTGGTGCCACATTTGGTCAAATGCTGACTTGATGTCAAGGGCAGTCACTCTCACCTCACCTCTGGAATTCAGCTCTTTTGTCCATGTTTGGACCAAGGCTATAACGAGGTCTGGAGCCGAGTGGTCCTGGCGAACCCAAACTGAGCATCGGTGAGCAGGTTATTGGTGAGTAAGTGCCGCTTGATAGCACTGCCGACGACACCTTCCATCACTTTGCTGATGATTGAGAGTAGACTGATGGGGCGGTAATTGGCCGGATTGGATTTGTCCTGCTTTTTGTGGACAGGACATACCTGGGCAATTTTCCACATTGTTGGGTAGATGCCAGTGTTGTAACTGTACTGGAACAGCTTGGCTAGAGGCGCAGCTAGTTCTGGAGCACAAGTCTTCAGCACTACAGCCGGGATGTTGTTGGGGCCCACAGCCTTTGCTGTATCCAGTGTACTCAACTGTTTCTTGATATCACATGGAGTGAATCGAATTGGCTGAAGACCGGCTTCTGTGATGGTGGGGATATTGGCAGGAGGCCGAAATGGATCATCCACTCGGCACTTCTGGCTGAAGATGGTTGCAAACGCTTCAGCCTTGTCTTTTGCAGTCATGTGCTGGACTCTGCCGTCATTGAGAATGGGGATGTTTATGGAGCCATCTCCTCCCGTTAGTTGTTTAATTGTCCACCACCATTCATGACTGGATGAGGCGGGACTGCAGAGCTTTGATCTGATCTGTTGGTTGTGGAATCGCTTAGCTCTGTCTATAGCATGTTGCTTCAGCTGTTTAGCATGCGTGTAGTCCTGAGTTATAGCTTCACCAGGTTGGCACCTCATTTTTAGGTACGCCTGGAGCTGCTCCTGGCATGCTCTTCTACACTCCTCATTGAACCAGGGTTGATCCCCTGGCTTGTTGGTAATGGTAGAGTGAGGAATATGCCGGGCCATTTGGTTACAGATTGTGCTGGAATATAATTCTGCTGCTGCTGATGGTCCACAGTGCCTCATGGATGCCCAGTTTTGAGCTGCTAGATCTGTTCTGAATCTATTCCATTTAGCACAGTGATCGTGCCACACAACATGTGGCACCCCACAAACGTCTGGTGACACAACTTTAACATTCATCTCACACAACATGAATTGATGTTAACAATGCTTGGCATGTTGAACATCTCAGTATGTTCATTACAACATGACGCATCTGTGATGATGCTTAATATTGCCTTCTGTTCTCTTCCAGGCCCTTCAACGACTGCAGTGATGGCAGAGGGTGATTCCTCAGAGGAGCTCCAGGCCTCTTAGGGTGCACCGACACATCTCAGTGAGCCATCCACCAGCGCAGATACTCACACCTCGGTGGGTCCTAGTCCTCAGTTAGTTGGGTTAGCACCTGATGAGTCACAACACACAAGTGAGCATGAGCAGACACTGGTGGCAGGGGCAGCTGTGGAGAGTCCGCATCGGTGGATGCACTCCTCTCCAGGCTCTGTTCAGCTGGACGCAGATGCTGAACCCTGGGGGCCATCCTTTAAAAGAAGAATGATCGAGGGACAGCAGTACATTTGCGAGGTACTCACGGGGTGCCACGCGCACTCTCCACAATAGCCGAGAGGATGGAGGAGTCCAATTCCTGCATGAGTGGAATGGTGGCACAGGTACGGGAGGGAATCTCTGAGATAGTGTCACAGGGATGTGAGCAACTGTTTGAGATAGTGTCGCATGTAACTGCTGAAATGTCTGAGATGGTGTTGCAGGTCAGAGCAGGAATGTCTGCGACGGGGAGAAGACCAGCCTCAGTTGAGCTTCAAGCACGGCTCACAAATGTATCCATTCAGGCCCTGACAAAGGCCGTGCGGACTCAGGCTGAACTACATTCTGCTGCCTTAGACAGGCAGACAGATACATTAGCACTGGCCGTACGAGGCATCACACATGTCCTCCAACAGCAGGGTGGTAGGAGTGATGTGGGCCTGGTCCAGGAGAGAGATGATGGTGAAAGGGGATATGGAAGTGGGGACACCACTCAAAGTGCTTCCATGTCTCACCCGTTGCCCCCCTCTCAACCAGCACCTGCAATGCTGCCTCCTCTCCAGGTGGCCAAGTCTGCCCCTGCACAGGTGCAGGTGGAGCAGTCTTTGGAGGGGCCCTCACGGCTCCAAAACCCAGAGGGCGTAGGCCCAAAGCATCTAAGCAGTCAGGGCATGAACATGGGCAACCTGCCACTACCTCTGCTGTAGCCACAGGGGATGACGTAGAAGCGGTAGGAAGAGAAAGGCTAAGGGTTTGAGATCACGAGGGGTACGCACAAGGGTGTCTGGCAGACTGTCATGTTTTTCATTTATATTTGGTTTCTATTAAAGTCACATTAAACATTATCATTCTCACCACTACTGCCACGTCTTGCACATTCTTGACTGGCTTTTGTGATAGGGCCCTTTCATGTGCTTCACCATGAGCGGCGACACTTGATGCCACCCAGTAGGTGAATTTACAGTGGGTGTATGTGTAGTTGCAGGACTGTTTTGTGCGGGGTCGGGGGGTGGGGGGGGGCGGCACTGGTGTTGGCGCTGCTCTTTCCAGGTGGTGTGAGGACTGGACTCTTCTCACTTTCTGATCTTCCAAGAATTGTTCACATATGAGTGACTCCCTGGCCTCACGAGCAGCCAGGTGAGCCCATGGGTTTGTCCTCCTAACTCCTCTTCCTCCTCCTCCTCCTCCTCCTCCTCCTGCTGCTGCTCCTGCTTCTCCTCAATGTGGATGGCAGACGTGGATGGTGGATGATGGCATGGGGTCTCCTCAATCGGTGCCCCTCACTATTGTGCCATGTTGTGCAGGACACAACATGCTACTATAATGCGACCCACTCTGACTGGTGCGTATTGAAGGGCTCCCCCAGAATGATCGAGGCAACGAAATCGCATCTTGAGCAGCCCTATCGCATGTTCAATTATAGACCTGGTGGCGATGTGACTGTCGTTATATCAATGCTGTTGCTCGGTGATGGGGTTCCTCAGAGGTGTCATGAGCCATGTGTGCAGGGGGTATCCCTTGTCCCCGAGGAGCCAGCCCTTAAGGGTGTTCGGTGCGTGGAAGAGGCCCGGGATGTTGGATTCCCTCAGAACGAAGGATACATGGCAGCTGCCAGGGAACCTGGCGCACACGTGAAGGAATCTTTTGTGGTGGTCGCAAACGAGCTGAGTGTTGATGGAGTGATACCCCTTTCTGTTGATGAACAGTCCTGGCTCGTGTGGAGGTGCTCGGATTGCTATATGGGTGCAATCAATTGCACCCTATCCACATGGGAAGCCAGCCACAGCGTGGAATCCCACTGCCCTCTCCGTCTGGCTGAGGTCGTCCATGGGGAAGTTGACGTAGTGCAAGGCCCTGCGAAACAAGCCGTTGGTGACCTGCCTTATGCATTTGTGTGCAGACAACTGAGAAACCCTGGCAATGTCACCTGTGGCACCCTGGAATGATCTGGAGGTGAAGTAGTTGAGAGCAGTGGTGACTTTAACAGCGACGGTAATGAGATGCCGCTCGGCCCAGCCGGGAGCAGCTCAGCATGAAGGAGGCTGCAGATGTCTGCGACCAGCTAGCGACTCACTCTCAGCCTCTGTATGCACTGCTCCTCAGAGAGGTGCGGGAAGCTGAGCCTTGGTCTGTAGACCCTCTGACGAGGGTAGTACCTCCTGTGACATTGCTCCCTTTGTTGTTCCCCTCTGTGCTCTTGTGCAGGTGCCTGTGGCACAGCACTGTGTTGTGGAGCTCCAAGTGGCGGAGGTGCACGCCGTGCCTGGCGAGGATGGTGATGTTCCTCATCCTCTGATGTACTAGTGAATGCAGCCATCGTGCCCCCACCCCCCACCCCCCATCCTGATGGTGTCAGTTTGAGGTGGTCCGAAAAGTTGGTAAATATATATGTAAACAGAAGAATTCTGAGTGCAAACCAAGAATTTTTAGTCTAAACACAAAGATCTCCCAGCCAAAAGTTTGTCTGAGAGAACTGAGTGTCCTGCTGCAATAACTCACCTTTTATCCCCATCTGTCAAACAGGCATTTAAATGTCCAAATGGCTGCCAGCTGAAACACGGCTCCTACAACATGGAGTGTTTCAGACAGCACGGGAAACACGCTGAGGCAGAATGAAAAACCCTTCCCTGCCTCAATCACATAAAATTAAGTTTAAGAATCTGAATGACTGCTTTAAATATCAGCCCGCTGGCTTTAATTGCCGGCGGGACTCCTGGATTTGTGAAGAGCGCGCGCACACAGACGCATCTGTGTGAAATCGGAAGTTGGCGGGTTGGAGCCGGCTTCCTTACCCACTCCGGATTTTCCCGATTTTCGATGCTCCCCCCCCACAATGCACCCGGACGTCTATTTGAAAATTGAGCCCTGTGAGTCTTCTACCCCGGGGGTGGGAGTTAGACTTCCATAGTAAGTAGACCGGACAGTTTCACAATTTAATTTCTACGGCACTGACAGCCCCAGCAACGGGTTCTCTATTGAGTGGGTCCTACTGGAAGTGGAGGAGCCAAATGACACAAAGATTTGGCTGCTCCATATTAGGGTTTTCATGGCACCATTAACATATATTTATTGTATAAAATGAGAGTGAACTTCTAGCAACAAATAAATTGGTAGAAAATCCTTCATTGCAATAATTGTGTTGATAATTTAAAAAGATGAGCTTTGAAATGATTTAAGCCATTTTCACTGTTGGAGAACTCATTTCCTACCACCTTAGCTGATATTATTAAAATCACTGACTAGAAGCAATCAATAACATTTTGTCATTCTGTCTCTTTGTTATGCACATATAAATCCCTGTCTTTCAAACCAGTATCTCTACTAATGATCTATTTAAATGAAAGTTAATTTTGTTCAGCATAATTTAAATACATCAGTATATATATATATATATACATTTTATTACATTGCAGGAATACCAGTTAACTTAAGCAGAATAGCAAGCGATATTTATCTCTGTTAAGAGCTTCCATTTCCATGCAGCCTTCATTTATTTATTTCTACAGAAATGTAACTCTATAAAATGGTGGTGCGTGCTTTTGTGATTGGGGCTCCCCAAACACTGAACTCCCCACTGAGTCATTGCTCTAACGAGATGTGCCGAGTGGCATTCAAACACCGCCACATGTGTACAGAACCTTTGCCCCTCACTATCTTCATGATCGCCTCTGTTCGTTTGTCCCTGAATGCACTCTCTGGTATTCCAACACTGGCCGACGTCTTGTTCTCCATTCTAGCCTCCTGAGATCCATCCTTCAGTCACCTTGCCCCTGCCCTCTGGAACTGCCTTCCTTAGTACCTCTACCTTTCCACCTCCTTCCCTGTTCTTAAAATCCTCCTTAAAAACTTTCTCTTCAGTCATGCTTTTGCTCCTTTCTGACCCTGTTCCTTTTCAAATCCCATTCAGTGTCCACTCACTATTGAGTCCGTGCCTGCTCTATGCAAGAGCAATTCAGACTCTATGTACAGAGACTCTGAAATGTCTCTCCATACATAATGAGTGTACTGGTGTAGTGCACTGGTGTACTAATGTAATATGTGTTCCTGTCTATGATGTCTCATATCATGACTTTCTTAGCTTGGCTGAGTTCTTCAGATAGGAGCAAAAATGGAAAATAATCCATATTGGCATGCAGCTCAATTCAAATACCTTGGCGTGGTCAGTTAGAGCTACTGTGTCATGTGAGCAGTTTGCTTGCTTACCATCTTGGCTGGGCAACTAAAATCAAACATTCAAGAATAGGAAAGGAAATACAAAGCTTTACTTTAAAGTATGCACACATTTCTCAAAAGTTACAACTTGGCAGATATTGTGATGATCTCACAAAAGGCAATTTCCTGCAAGGAAGGTCAACACAAGAGGCAACTAAATCAATTCATTTGTCTCTGCAAATCTGTCGTAACAGCTGTAGAATGGTGACTCACAGACGTCTCTGTGACACATATGAATAAAATGCCAAAATGTCACAAAGGTTGTTTGTTTACTGTGAAGATGATGACTAATCAGTCCTTAGATAATTATTCAAGTCAAAGAACAAGTAAAATCCAGTTGAGAACATTATGAATCTTTTATTTTACTAGAATAATAGATTAACACAGTGGAGATCAATATTTAATTTCACTTAAAATATCTGTAGAATTTGGAGACTTCAGGCCAGTATAAAGGTCAAGTATATGGAGAGTTGAGATTCATTGATACCAGCAAGTATATAATTCCAACAGAATTTCTTTTTAACTTGCTATCAGGTGCAAAAATGACCAAGAATGTAAATAATACCTTTAGGATTTGTGCATTGGTAAATGTTGAAGATTGACATTTCTTCAACATTAAGCACTACATGGAGTTAATCAATGGCCCAGAAATTAATTACTTGGGACGCCGCTCCGTAATGACGTCCTCTCCAACCGTCATCGAATCCATCGGGGTACGTTCGCGAATGCACACATGGAATCATAGAAAGGTTACAGCATGGAAGGAGGCCATTCAGCCCATCGAGTCCATGCAGGCTCTATACAAGAGCAATCCAGCTAGTCCCACTCCCCTGCCCTACCCCCTTAGCCCTGCATCACGCGCAGTAAAACCGGGAAATCGCGAACTTGCTCCAATTGATTTTGACAGTTACGAATTAAAGGGCCACCTACTCTACAATCAATACAATCAGCAAACATCTGCAAACTTATCCATTTGCTCAGCTGGAAGGAATATACTTATGCCACGAGAAGGTACGCTTGAAAATATCAGCCGTACACTACTTTTTAAAAGCGCGGTGACTTATAATGACAGCAAGACAACAAAAGATTAAATTTACAAAATGTGGAATATCTAATTATTCTTATTTTAATATTTTTTGATCATTAAAAAAATGTACTAAAAATATTTTAAAAATTTAACTTTTAACTTCTGTATGTTTCAGTACGTTATAAATCATTTTCTTACCTTTTTATAATAAGGTATGTTAAATTTTTATTTAGACTAACACATGGAATGTCACTTTAAATGAATGTGTTTTACTTCCTGCTTGTGGGTGGGGCTTCCATTCTCACAGTCTATGCATGCACATGAGGGCTTACGCTGATCTCAGAGCCCACCACTGGAGAAGAATTCAAAATGGAGCAAGTGGACGTCGTGGGCCACGCAAGAAGTATCTTCGTACTTTTTATCCACAGGACGTGCGGAGAGCTTTGCCATGCCAGTCGGAGCAAGTTCCGGCCCATTATAATTTTTTTTATATTTGTTCATGGGATGTGGGCATCGCTGGCAAGGCCAGCATTTATTGCCCATCCCTAATTGCCCTTGAGAAGGTGGTGGTGAGCCGCCTTCTTGAACCGCTGCAGTCCGTGTGGTGAAGGTTCTCCCACAGTGCTATTAGGAAGGGAGTTCCAGGATTTTGACTCAGCGACAATGAAGGAACGGCGATATATTTCCAGGTCGGGATGGTGTGTGACTTGGAGGGGAACGTGCAGGTGGAGTTGTTCCCATGTGCCTGCTGCCCTTATCCTTCTGGATGGTAGAGGTCGGGGGTTTGGGAGGTGCTGTTGAAGAAGCCTTGGCGAATTGCTGCAGTGCATCCTGTGGATGGTACACACTGCAGCCACTGTGCGCCGGTGGTAAAGGGAGTGAATGTTTAGGGTGGTGGACGGGGTGCCAATCAAGCAGGCTGCTTTGTCCTGGATGGTGTCGAGCTTCTTGAGTGTTGTTGGAACTGCACTCATCCAGGCAAGTGGAGAGTATTCCATCACACTCCTGACTTGTGCCTTGTAGATGGTGGAAAGGCTTTGGGGAGTCAGGAGGTGAGTCACTCGCCGCAGAATACCCAGCCTCTGACCTGCTCTTGTAGCCACAGTATTTATGTGGCTGGTCCAGTTAAGTTTTTGGTCAATGGTGATCCCCAGGATGTTGATGGTGGGGGATTCAGCTATGGTAATGCCGTTGAATGTCAAGGGGAGGTGGTTAGACTCTCTCTTGATGGAGATGGTCATTGCCTGGCACTTGTCTGGTTCGAGTGTTACTTGCCACTTATCAGCCCAAGCCTGGATGTTGTCCAGGTCTTGCTGCATGTGGGCATGGACTGCTTCATTATCTGAGGGGTTGCAAATGGATCTGAACACTGTGCAATCATCAGCGAATATCCCTATTTCTGACCTTATGATGGAGGGAAGGTCATTGATGAAGCAGCTGAAGATGGTTGGGCCTAGGACACTGCCCTGAGGACCTCCTGCAACAGTGTCCTTGGGCTGAGATGATTGACCTCCAACAACCACTACCATTTTCCTTTGTGCTAGGTATGACTCCAGCCACTGGAGAGTTAACCCCCTGATTCCCATTGACTTCAATTTTTCAATTTGACTAGGGCTCCTTGGTACCACAATCAAGGGCAGTCATTCTCACCTCACCTCTGAAATTCAGTTCTTTTGTCCATGTTTGGAACAAGGCTGTAATGAGGTCTGGAGCTGAGTGGTCCTGGTGGAACCCAAACTGAGCTTCAGGAAAGTTGGGGAAGGGTGGGGGTGTGGTTGGTGGCAGTATTGACTAAGGAGAATATTGCAGTGCTGGAGAAAGAGGATGTCCTGGAGGGGTCAAGGACAGAATCTATTTGGTTAGAGTTAAGAAACAATAGAGGTGCCTTTACATTACTGGGTGTACTCTCTAGGCCACTCACTAGTGGGAAAGATATAGAGGAGCAAATTTGCAGGTAAATTACAGAGAGGAGCAAAAGCCGTAGAGTAGTGAAAACTGGGGACTTCAACTATCCTAATATAGACTAGGATAGTAATAATATAAGGGGCAAAGAGGGGGAGGAATTTTTGATGTGTGTTCAGGAGAACTTTCTTGACCAGTTCATTTCTGGCCCAACGAGGAAGGAGGCATTGCTGGACTTGGTTCTGGGGAATGAGGCAGGCCAAGTGGAGCAGGTGTCAGTGGGGAAACATTTAGGGAACAGCAATCATAATATCGGAAGGTTTAGAATAGCGATGGAAAAGGACACGCACCACTGTAAAGTAAAAAGACTCAATTGGAGGAGGGCCAATTTCAGTGGGATGAGAACTGATCTGGCCGGGTACATTGGAATCAAAGATTGGCAGGCAAAACTGTAATTGAACAATGTACGGCCTTTAAGGAGGAGATGGTTCAGGTACAATCTAGGTACATTCCCATGAGGCAGAAAGGTAGGGCAACTAAAGCCAGAGCTCCCTGGAAGACAAAAGAGATAGAGAATAAGATGAAGCAGAAAAAAGGGGAATATGACAGATGTCAGGTTGATAACACAAGTGAGAACCAGGCTGAATATAAAAAGTTCAGAGGGGAAGTGAAAAAGGAAATAAGAGGGGCAAAGAGAGAGTATGGGAATAGACTGGCGGCAAACATAAAAGGGAATCCAAAAGTCATCTATAGGCATATAAACAGTAAACGAGTAGTAAGAGGAGGGTTGGTGCTGACTGGGGACCATAAAGGAGATCTACGCAAGGAGGCAGAGGACATGGCCAAGGTACTAAGTGAGTACTTTCTTTGCATCTGTCTTTACCAAGGAAGAAGATGCTGCCAGAGTCTCAGTAAAGGAAGATGTAGTTGAGATACTGGATGGGCTAAAAATTGATAAAGAGGAGGTACTAGAAAGGCCAGCTGCACTTAAAGTAGATAAGTCACCCGGTCCAGATGGGATGCTTCCTAGGTTGCTGAGGGAAGTAAGGGTGGAAATTTCAGAGGTACTGGCCGTAATCTTCCAAACATCCTTAGATACGATGGGTGGTGCCAGAGGATTGGAGAATTGAAACTGTTACACCCTCGCTCAAAAAAGGGTGTAAGGATAAACCCAGCAATTACAGGCCAGCCAGTTTATCCTCGTGGTGGGGAAACTTTTAGAAACAATAATCCGGGACAGAATTACCAGTCACTTGGATAACTGTGGATTCATTAGGGAAAGCCAGCACAGATTTGTTAAAGGCAAATCGTGTTTAACTAACCTGATAGAGTTTTTTGACGAGTTAACGGAGTGGGTAGATGAGGGCAACGCAATTAATGTGGTGTGTATGGACTTTCAAAAGGTGTTTGGTAAAGTGTTGCATAATAGGCTTGTCATCAAGATTCAAGCCCAAGGAATAAAAAGGGCAGTAGCAGCATGGATACAAAATTGGCTATGTAACAAGAAACAGAGAGTAGTGGTGAACAGTTGTTTTTCGGACTGGAGGGAGGTGTACAGTGGTGTTCCCAGGGGTCGGTACTAGGACCACTGCTTTTCTTGATATATATTCATGACTTGGACTTGGGTGTACAGGGCACAATTTCCAAATTTGCAGATGACACAAAACTTGGAAGTGTAGTGAACAGTTAGGAGGATAGTGATAGACTTCAAGAGGATATAGACAGGCTGGTGGAATGAGCTGGCACATGGCAGATTAAATTTAGCGCAGAAAATTGCGAAGTGATACATTTCAGTAGGAAGAACGAGGACAGGTAATATAAACTAGAGGGCACAATTCTAAAAGGGGTACAGGAAGAGAGGTATGTTGGGGTATATGTGCACAAATCATTGAAGGTGGCAGGGCAGGTTGAGAAAGCGGTTAAAAAAGCGTAGAGGATCCGGGGCTTTATAAATAGAGGCATGGGGCCCGATTTTAGCAGGGCTGCGGGTTCTCGGCGGATGGGCTAGCGCGCCCGGTGAAATTAGTGGGTTTCCCGCGCGATCGTAGCAGGCAAACCACTAATTGGATCCATTTACCTGCTCCTCCGGGTTCCCCGCTGCTGATCTGCGCGTCAGGCGGGCTGCACATGCGCAGTAAGATTTGTCAGCTGGAGGCACTTTATTTAAAGGGGCAGTCCTCCACTGACAGATGCTGCAACCAATAACAAAGATGACTGCATGGAGCAGCCCAGGGGGAAGGCTGCTCCTAGTTTAATGATGCCTCACCCCAGGTATCAATACATGGGGTGAGCAGGAGGTGGAGGACAGAGATCTTCCACCTGGCGGGCGGGAGGAAGCGGCCTGCCTCTGCCACCAGGAAGGCCTGGCTCGAGGTGGCAGAGAGGGTCACCTGCACCACCAACATATTGCCCACCTGCACACAGTGCAGGAGGCGGTCCAATCACCTCAGTAGGTCAGCCACAGTGAGTACACGTAGTCCTTCCCCTACATTCCGTCCGCCACATCACTGCCCCCACCCCACATCTCCTTCGGCATTGCCAACACTACTTTGTCACATCACCCCTCATACCCACTCAAACCCCATCCTCATCTTACCTGCACCTACTCACCTCGCCAGTACTCACCCCGCCACTACCACGCAACCCAATCCTCATACAATCTCATGGCTCTATCCCATACTCACTCTCTCGTGCATCTCTCTCACGGCCAGCCTCACTCAGCCTGCCACCACCTGTGCTGCAGCCACAGGGCATGCATCACATATGTGCAGTAGGAAGCGTAAGGCAAACGTGTCGTGAGCATGAAGGGGATGCACAAGGGTCTTTGAGGGTTTGTCATGGTTGTTACTTATATTGAATTTCAGAACAACTCACATTACATATTATATTGGCACCACTACTGCCATGTCTTCGCGAATCCTGTCCGGTTTGTGCAATAATGCCCGCTCCTGGGTATCACTATGAGGACCCACCACTGATGCCACCCATTGTGTCACTGCAGAGTAGGTGTAGGTGTATTTGCAGAGCTCTTCTGCGCAGACGACTGAGAGACATCGGCGATGTCCCCGGATGCACCCTGGAAGGCTGCG
The DNA here is from genome assembly GCF_035084215.1 of Heptranchias perlo. Classification (NCBI taxonomy): domain Eukaryota; kingdom Metazoa; phylum Chordata; class Chondrichthyes; order Hexanchiformes; family Hexanchidae; genus Heptranchias; species Heptranchias perlo. The sequence goes on along the minus strand of NC_090340.1, from coordinate 50,522,523 downwards.
GAGGAGAAGTTCGGGAGGGCAGTAGTGACTTTGACAGTGACAGGTAGGAAGATGGTGCACGGGCCAGCCAGGAGCAGCTCGGCATGAAAGAGGCTGCAGATGTCCACGGCTACATGTCGAGTGACTCTGAGCCTCCGTGTGCACTGCTGCTCAGAGAGGTCCAGGAGGCTGAGCCTCGGTCTGTGGAACCTGTGGCGAGAGTAGTGCCCTCTGCGACGCATCTCTCTCTGCAGTAGCCCTCCCTCCTGCTGTACAGGTGGATGTGTCACAGCACTCTGTTGTGGAGCTTCACGTGTCAGAGGTGGACGGCGTGGATGGCGAGGCTGGTGAGGCTGGTGATGCTGTTCGCCCTCCGAGGAGGTCATGACTGCAGCTACGGCGGCCCCCAACCACAAGATGTACATCTGAGGGGGTCCGTAAGGTAAGTACATGTCTCCGGACCCCGGGGTAAGTGTGCAGTTTGGTGACTTTGACTGTCAGGAGGAGGGTGGTGGAGGCCAAACTTTGTCCCAAGTGACAGAGTGGCCTCCTGCAATGGGTGAGGGTCTCCTCCCCCCACCTGTCAAATGGACCTTTGCAGCTGCCACAGGCTGACAGCTGCAACACGTCCATTCGAGCTGGGAATGTTTCCCCCAGTGTGGGAAACAGTCCCATGTTGTTCAAAAATCCCACATAGTCCCTTAATCAGGTCAGTTAATGACCTGAAATACCTAATTAAATATTGTCAAGTGGCATCCCGCTGGCTTTAATTGCCTGCGGGATTCCCACCAGCGGGGGCTGCGCGCGCACACCGGCGCGTCAGCGGGGAACCCGGAAGTGGCAGGATCGAGGCGGGATCCGGTCCCGCTCCTGGATTTCCCGATTTTCGGGGCCCCCCCGGCGAGAACGCACCCGATAGCGGGTGGTAAAATCGAGCCCATAGAGTACAAAAGCAAGGAAGTTATGATGAACCTTTATAAAGCATTGGTTCAGCCACAACTGGAGTATTGTGTCCAGTTCTGGAAAGATGTGAAGGCCTTAGAGAGGGTGCAGAAGAGATTTACTAGAATGATTCTAGGGATGAGGGATTTTAGTTACGTGGATAGACTGGAGAAGCTGGGGTTGTTCTTCTTGGAACAGAGGAGGTTGAGGGGAGATTTGATAGAGGTTTTCAAAATCATGAAGGGTCTACACAGAGTAGATAGAGAGAAACTGTTCCCATTGGCGGAAGGGTCAAGAACCAGAGGACATTGATTTAAGGTGATTGGCAAAAGAACCAAAGGTGACATGAGGAAATACTTTTTTACACAGCGAGTGGTTAGGATCTGGAATGCACTACAGAGGGGGTGGTGGAGGCAGATTTAATCATGGATTTCAAAAGGGAACTGGATAAGTACTTCAAAGGAAAAAATTTGTAGGGCTACGGGAATAGGGAGGGGGAGTGGGACTAGCTGGATTGCTCTTGCGTGGAGCCGGCATGGACTTGATGGGCTGAATGGCCTCCTTCCATGCTGTAACCTTTCTATGATTCTATGATTTAAATTTAATTTTTTTTTTACTTTCTCTTTCTTTAGATGATTGAAAGGATGTTACCCATCATGGGGGAATCTAAAACTAGGGGGCATAGTCTCAGAATAAGGGGTCGCCCGTTTAAGACGGAAATGAGGAGGAATTTCTTCTCCCAGAGGGTCGTGAATCTTTGGAATTCTTTACCCCAAAAAGCTGTGGAGGCTGAGTCATTGAATACATTCAAGGCTGAGTAAGACAAATTTTTGATCAGCGAGGGAATCAAAGGGTTTGGGGAAAGGGCGGGAAAGTGGAGTTGAGGTAAAAATCAGATCGGCCATGATCGCATTAAATGGCGGAGCAGGCTTGAGGGGCCGAATGGCCCATTCCTGCTCCAATCTCTTATGGTCTGTATCTTTTATCTCCGTCTCATAATTCAATATTTCTTATCCTCTTTTTATTTCGCTTTCTGGACTTGATTTGACATTGAATTCACTATTCTAATTTACACTTCCTGGTTCAGCCTCTGCGTGGCTTATTAACATGCTTTAATCTGATTGGTTAAGGGGATACACAGTTGCTTGCCCCATTCACACAGGTCCGAGATGCCCTGTAGAGAGCGCCGCGTTGGATTGAGGGCCCTATAAGAGGAAGTTGCTGTGCAAAAGCCCATGAAAAGTCTATGGGCCAGTGTAGGTCTATTGAATGGTGGACTCCGTTCGTTCGGCGCTCACAGGAAAATCCGGCCCAATGGTTTTTCAAGTCAGGCTTTTTGTTGTTAGTTGTATACTTATTTTCCAACCTTTTATAGATACAAAAGGATCAAATACATTGTAACTAACTTCAATGAAATTACATTCAAATTGCAATTTTTAATAATCCCAGCAGATAGGCTGCAAGACTAATTCCAAATCTACAGCTTATTGCATTAAAAAATTAAGCCTTATATAAAAGCATCAATGATCCTCAGAGAGTAGGGATTTTCTTGTTTATGCTCAACAACATCATAAGAGCTAATTGGAGTCAATGAAACCTAAAAAATCTTTAAATACATTTTATTGCCTTATATTAAGGGTATAAGGGCCTCTAATCATTGGCAGAAATCATAAAGTTGTGTTTTTACTTATATTTTGAAAAGGCAGCTCAATTAAAGCAAGTATTCTTGCTCCTGATCACTTTAAGCAGCTCCTGCCAGAAGTGTATGTGTACGGATGTTGGCGAAAGACAAGAATGGGTTCAGTAGTAATGCCCCATAGTTAAATAGCCAGGCAATACTCACTGCCAAGGCTGGCGCATAAATAATAGACAAGGGGTACGGTAGCATAGTGGTTATGTTACTGGGCTAGTAATCCAGAGGCTTGGACTAAAATACAGAGTTAGTGAGTTCAAATCCTGCTACGGCAGCTGGTGAATTTAAATTTAATTAATTAATTACATTCAATTAATTAAATAAAAAAATCTGGAATTAAAATACTAGTATCAGTAATGATGGTCATGAAACTACCGGATTGTCGTAAAAACCCATCTGGTTCACTAATTTCCATTAGGGAAGGAAACCTGCCGCCCTTACCCGGTCTGGCCGAGATGTGACTTCAGACCCACAGCAATGTGGTTGATTCTTAATTGCCCTCTGAAATGGCCGAGCAAGCCACTCAGTTGTAAAATCTCGCTACGAAAAGTCATAATAAGAATAAAACCGGACGGACCACCCGGCATTGGACCATTAGGCACCGGACACGACAACGGCAAAACACCAAGCCCAGTCGACCCTGCAAGGTCCTCCTTACTAACATCTGGGGACTTGTGCCAAAATTGGGAGAGCTGTCCCACAGACTAGTCAAGCAACAGCCTGACATCGCCATACTCACAGAATCATATCTTTCAGCCAACGTCACAGACCCATCCATCACCATCCCTGGGTATGTCCTGTCCCACCGGCAGGACAGACCCACCAGAGGTGGCGGTACAGTGATATACAGTCAGGAGGGAGTGGCCCTGGGAGTCCTCAACATTGACTCTGGACCACATGAAATCTCATGGCATCAAGTCAAACATGGGCAAGGAAACCTCCTGCTGATTACCACCTACCGTCCTCCCTCAGCTGATGAATCAGTCCTCCTCCATGTTGAGCACCACTTGGAGGAAGCACTGAGGGTAGCAAGGGCACAAAATGTACTCTGGGTGGGGGACTTCAATGTCCATCACCAAGAGTGGCTCGGGAGCACCACTACTGACTGAGCTGGCCGAGTCCTGAAGGACACAGCTGCTAGACTGGGCCTGCGGCAGGTGGTGAGTGAACCAACACGAGGGAAAAACTTACTTGACCTCGTCCTCACCAATCTACCTGTCGCAAATTCATCTGTCCATGACAGTATTGGTAGGAGTGACCACCGCACAGTCCTCGTGGAGACGAAGTCCCGTCTTCGCACTGAGGACACCATCCAACGTGTTGTGTGGCACTACCACTGTGCTAAATGGGATAGATTCAGAACAGATCTAGCAGCTCAAAACTGGGCATCCATGAGGCGCTGTGGGCCATCAGCAGCAGCAGAATTGTATTCCAGCACAATCTGTAACCTCATGGCCCGGCATATTCCTCACTCTACCATTACCAACAAGCCAGGGGATCAACCCTGGTTCAATGAGGAGTGCAGAAGAGCATGCCAGGAGCAGCACCAGGCGTACCTAAAAAGGAGGTGCCAACCTGGTGAAGCTACAACTCAGGACTACATGCACGCTAAACAGCGGAAGCAACATGCTATAGACAGAGCTAAGCGATTCCACAACCAACGGATCAGATCAAAGCTCTGTAGTCCTGCCACATCCAGTCGTGAATGGTGGTGGACAATTAAACAACTAACGGGAGGAGGAGGCTCTGCAAACATCCCCATTCTCAATGATGGCGGAGTCCAGCACGTGAGTGCAAAAGACAAGGCTGAAGCGTTTGCAACCATCTTCAGCCAGAAGTGCCGAGTGGATGATCCATCTCAGCCTCCTCCCGATATCCCCACCATCACAGAAGCCAGTCTTCGGCCAATTCGATTCACTCCACGTGATATCAAGAAACGGCTGAGTGCATTGGATACAGCAAAGGCTATGGGCCCCGACAACATCCCAGCTGTAGTGCTGAAGACTTGTGCTCCAGAACTAGCTGCGCCACTAGCCAAGCTGTTCCAGTACAGCTACAACACTGGCATCTACCCGACAATGTGGAAAATTGCCCAGGTATGTCCTGTCCACAAAAAGCAGGACAAATCCAATCCGGCCAATTACCGCCCCATCAGTCTACTCTTAATCATCAGCAAAGTGATGGAAGGTGTCGTCGACAGTGCTATCAAGCGGCACTTACTCACCAATAACCTGCTCACCGATGCTCAGTTTGGGTTCCGCCAGGACCACTCGGCTCCAGACCTCATTACAGCCTTGGTCCAAACATGGACAAAAGAGCTGAATTCCAGAGGTGAGGTGAGAGTGACTGCCCTTGACATCAAGGCAGCATTTGACCGAGTGTGGCACCAAGGAGCCCTAGTAAAATTGAAGTCAATGGGAATCAGGGGGAAAACTCTCCGGTGACTGGAGTCATACCTAGCACAAAGGAAGATGGTAGTGGTTGTTGGAGGCCAATCATCTCAGCCCCAGGGCATTGCTGCAGGAGTTCCTCAGGGCAGTGTCCTCGGCCCAACCATCTTCAGCTGCTTCATCAATGAACTTCCCTCCATCATAAGGTCAGAAATGGGGATGTTCGCTGATGACTGCACAGTGTTCAGTTCCATTCGCAACCCCTCAGATAATGAAGCAGTCCAAGCCTGCATGCAGCAAGACCTGGACAACATCCAGGCTTGGGCTCATAAGTGGCAAGTAACATTCGCGCCAGATAAGTGCCAGGCAATGACCATCTCCAACAAGAGAGAGTCTAACCACCTCCCCTTGACATTCAACGGCATTACCATTGCCGAATCCCCCACCATCAACATCCTGGGGGTCACCATTGACCAGAAACTGAACTGGACCAGCCATATAAATACTGTGGCTACGAGAGCAGGTCAGAGGCTGGGTATTCTGCGGCGAGTGACTCACCTCCTGACTCCCCAAAGCCTTTCCACCATCTACAAGGCACAAGTCAGGAGTGTGATGGAATACTCTCCACTTGCCTGGATGAGTGCAGCTCCAACAACACTCAAGAAGCTCGACACCATCCAAGATAAAGCAGCCCGCTTGATTGGCACCCCATCCACCACCCTAAACATTCACTCCCTTCACCACCGGCGCACTGTGGCTGCAGTGTGCACCATCCACAGGATGCACTGCAGCAACTCGCCAAGGCTTCTTCGACAGCACCTCCCAAACCCGCGACCTCTAGCTCCTAGAAGGACAAGAGCAGCAGGCGCATGGGAACAACACCACCTGCACGTTCCCCTCCAAGTCACACACCATCCCGACTTGGAAATATATCGCCGTTCCTTCATTGTCGCTGGGTCAAAATCCTGGAACTCCCTTCCTAACAGCACTGTGGGAGAACCGTCACCACGCGGACTGCAGCAGTTCAAGAAGGCGGCTCACCACCACCTTCTCGAGGGCAATTAGGGATGGGCAATAAATGCCGGCCTTGCCAACGACACCCACATCCCGTGAACGAATTTATAAAAGATAGCAAAGGCTAAATGCTGCCCATGGACCTGTACCTTAATCATCACATACAACATCAATTCATACACCATTCTATTCACTTTCTCAACGAACTCAGTCGAGTTAGTGAGGCAGGACAACAGTTCCTAAAGGCATGGTGAGGTCTTCAGCAACCACCAAACTCTCCGAGTGATCATATATCACATCCTATCTAATGCTTTCCAGCAGCTTCCCTGCAATGGAAGTCAAACTCATCAACTTAGAATTTCTAGGACCAATTTCTCCCCTCTCTTAAATAACAGGACCATATAAGCCAACCTCCAATCCATGGACCTCAACGAACTATTAACTATGTGATCCAGGACTTACATATGACCTCCCCTATTTCCCTAAGCACTCTGGGATAGATGGCATTAGGTCCTGTAGCACTATCAATCTTAAATGCATTAATCTTAGCTAAAGCTATTTTGATGGTTACTTCTGATGTAGCAATCCTAGTTACACACCTCTCCTGTAACATTGGGATCAAGTCTAGAGGAGTAGTGCTGAGGTGAAATTTGAAAGGAAATTAGGAAAGCAAAGAGAGGGCATGAAAAAATATTGCGAAGTAAAATTAAGCAAAACCCCAAAATGTTTTATAAATACATGAAGATCAAAAGGATAACTAAGGAAAGAGTAGGGCCTATGAGAGACCAAAAAGGTAACCTTTGTGTGGAGGCGGAAGATGTGGGTATGGTTCGTAATGAATACTTTGTGTCTGTCTTCACAAGGGAGGGGGACGATGCAGAGATTGTGGTTAAGGAGGAGGAGTGTGAAATATTGGATGGGATAAACATAGTGAGAGAAGAAGTAATAAGGGGATTAGCATCTTTGAAAGTAGATAAATTGCCAGGCCTGGATGAAATGTATCCCAGGCTATTAAGAGAAGCAAGGGAGGAAATAACGGAGCCTCTGACCATCATTTTCCAATCCTCCCAGGCTACAGGTGTGGTGCTGTAGGATTGGAGGACTGCTAATATTGTATCGTTGTTTAAAAAGGAAAAAAAAGATAGACCGAGTAATTATAGGCCGGTCAGTCTAATCTTGGTGATGGGCAAATTATTGGAATGGATTCTGAGGGACAGCATAAATCGTCATTTAGAAATGCACAGGTTAATCAAGAACTGTCAGCATGGATTTGTTAAGGGAAGGTCATGTCTGACTAACTTGATTGAATTTTTTGAGCAGGTAACAAGGAGGGTCGATGAGGGTAACGTGTTTGATGTAGTGTACATGGATTTTAGCAAGGCTTTTGACAAGGTCCCACATGGCAGGCTGGTCGAAAAAGTAAAAGCCCACGGGATCCAAGGGAAAGAGGCAAGTTGGATCCAAAATTGGCTCAGTGGCAGGAAGCAAAGGGTAATGGTTGAATTGTGTTTTTGCGACTGGAAGGCTGTTTCCAGAGGGGTCCTGCAAGGCTCAGTACTAGGTCCCTTGCTTTTTGTGTTATATATTAATGAATTGGATTTGAATGTGGGGAGCTTGATCAAGAAGTTTGCAGATGATACAAAAATTGGCCATGTGGTTGACAGTTAGGAGGAAAGCTGTGCTCTGCAGGAAAATATCAATGGGCTGGTCAGGTGGGCAGAAAAGTGGCAAATAGAATTCAATCCAGAGAAGTGTGAGGTAATGCATTTGGGGAGGGCAAACAAGCCAAGGGAGTACACAATAAATGGGAGGATACTGAGGTGTAGAGGAACAAAGGGACCTCAGAGTGCATGTCCACAGATCCCTGAAGGTAGCGGGACAGGTAGATAAGGTGGTTGAAAAGGCATATGGGATACTTTCCTTTATTAGCCGAGGCATAGAATATAAGAGCAGGGAGGTTATGCTGGAACTGAATAAAACATTTGTTGGGCCACAGCTTGAATACTGTGTACAGTTCTAGTCATCACATTACAGGAAAGATGTGATTGCACTAGAGAGAGTACAGAGGAGATTTACGAGGATGTTGCCAGGGCTGGAGACTTTTAGCTATGAGAAAAGATTGGATAGGCTGGGGTTGTTTTCTTTGGAACAAAGGAGGCTGAGGGGAGATTTAATTGAGGTATATAAAATTATGATGGAACTAGATAGAGTGGATAGGGCGGACCTATTTCCCTTAGCAGAGGGGTCAGTGACCAGGGGGCATAGATTTAAAGTAATTGGTGGAAGGATTAGACAGGAGCTGAGGAGAATTTTTTTCACCCAGAGGGTGGTGGGGGTCTGGAACTCACTGCCTGAAAGGGTGGTAGAGGCAGAAACCCTCAACTCATTTAAAAAGTACTTGGATGTACACTTGAAGTGCCGTAACCTACAGGGCTACAGACCAAGTGGTGGAAAGTGGGATTAAGCTGGATAGCTCTTTTTCGGCCAGTATGGACACGATGGACCGAATGCCCTCCTTCTGTGCCATAACTCTCTATGATTCTATGATCCTATGATCATCTTCAGAAGTGTAAATTGATGCAGAGTTCCAAAATAGCTCAATCAGCCATATCTTCATTTTAGTACATAACCTGCTCCAACAAAACCTGTAATGCCATCCTTGTTTATTCTCTGACGCCTAACATAACTGAAAATCTTTGCTGTCATTAGCACAATTGGCCACTATCTTTTTTTCTTAGCATTCCTAATATTGGCTTTAGTTGTTCTTAGCTGCTTTTTATACTTGTCACCATTTTCTTGAAAATTTAATCATATATATAGAGTGGAATACTTTTTTAAAGGTTAATTTTTCTACAAACATCCCTATTTAGGCTTCACTTTACCTTGAACCCTCTTTTTTTCCTTAGGGCTACACAAACCTTCCTTGTCCTACAGCAATGATTTAAAAATAGTCAGTTTTTCTACACTACTACACCATCGAAGTGTCACTGCTGGTGCCCTGGAAGGATCCAGAGGCAAAGAAATTGGGGGCAGTGGTGACTTTTACTGCGACAGGCAATGCGTGGCCACTAGGTCCAGCAGGGAGCAGCTCTTCCTCAAGGAGGCTGCAGATGTCTGCAACCTCTTGCTGACTCAATCGGAGCCTGCATGGCACTGCTCCTCAGAGAGGTCCAGGAAGCTCAGCTTCTGCCTATATTCCTCCTCAGGTGGGTACTGTGACCTCAACCCCCCCTGTTACTCCCTCCTCCCCACTCAGCTCTTCTCTCTGCTGTTCTCCAGATCTTTGTTGTGCACCACTCTCTTGTACATCTGCAGATTCCAACACTGCACGACATGGCTGCCGTGGATGGTCATTTTCCTCCTTCTCAGATGTCCTCTCGAATACATCCATTGCGTCCCCCCCATCTTGATCTTGTCAGTTTGAGATGCTCCAAAGTTTTTCTGAAGATATCTCAACAAAGAACTCTCAGTCTCAACCCAAGAACTCTCAGCCAAATGTTTGCCTGAGAGAACTGAGAGACCAGCTGCAATAACTGACCTTATATTCAGATGGGGCAATCGTAGGTTTAAAAACCCAAATTAACTGGGGCTGAACCTCATCGCCATTTCACTGGTGAGATTCAGAAGCCCCGGGAAACCCTTACTGGAGACGTTAAAATTGAATTTTTGTCGGACTCTATTAAAAAAAACCAACCTCAACTCTCTCAACGACATTAATTGCCCCACCGGCACTAATTGGGGTATAACCTCAGCGATTCGGTTCTGCATGCGTGCATCTAAATGCATCCACGTTAAACCCGGAAGTGGGCTTGTTGGAGCCGGGTTACGGTCGCGATCGAAAAACCTACTATTTTCACCTCCCACCTGACTCCAACCCACCCGTTCTTGGGGGTTAAAATTTCCCCCCCCAGATGTTGGGGGTAATTTTGACTTTGTGCAATAGTATAGAACAGGTGCTAGCAAATCAGCAGCCCATTTTATATCTCTCCCAATTTTTATTTCCATTGTCTCTGGATCGCTACTAAGTCCTAAATCTAAAGGCTGGGACTTTCCTCGGAGCTAGTCCTGCTCCGCCATCGTAACTTTGTTTAAAAGTGCGGCAGAAACCCTATTCAGGTGTATTAATAGGGTTTCCATCGCACCTCCGGCAAAGTTACGGCGGCAGAGTAGGAGAAACTCTGAGGAAGTTCCTGGCCCATATGTTGTCCTCCTTGGTAAGCTCCCTAACCATGTTGAATAAGGAATCAATAGTTGGTGGTGTCAACAAAATAATTCGATCTTGCCTCCCTCTTCACTCAGCTGCTTCATATTGGACCATTTAATTAAAGAATAATTAAATTCCTCATGATAACAATACTAAACTCTTTTGCTGCTCTTCCAATTTATTTACAAAGCTCTGTGTTCATCCCTACCCGTTGCCCCCGTGCCTATAACACATGCCGAGGACTAATTCCATTGTACAGCTGCATCCAAACTGTTTCAGCTCCCTCCTGCTGACCAATATCTAAGATCTGTAATTTATTCCACTGAAATCAATACAAACTTGCAATGGACAGCAAAAATATGACAAGTTTTCTTACTTGTATTGTGCCTACACCCTTTGTAATTACAGCCTCAAATATTAATTCATTGTGACATTTTTGATTGCATTGTGTAAAGGATGATCCAGCTGTGTGAAGAAAATATTTTATTATTTTATAAATTTGCAGCTTTTTTCATCAACTGAACATTCAAAGACAATTTTACTTGAAGAATGTCATTATATGTTATTCTCTGCAACTTAAAGAACGATTTAACAATCTCTTCATACTATTATCATAGAATGTTACAACGCAGATACAGGCCACTGCACCCATCAAATCTGCATCAGTGTTTTTCTCCACATGAGGCACCTAGTCTAATTCCATTCTTCTACTTATTCCCCATACCCTTTAATATTCCTCTTTTTCAAGCAAACTATCTAATTCCCTTTTCACAGAATTTATGGACTATGCTTCAACAATGGTTCTGGCAGAGAATCCCACAGTTTCCCCACAGGTATGGTTAATGGGGGAGGCTCCCCACTGGGAGCAAGAATTCAAATAAATCCTGCTAAAGCACTTGGTGACATGTTTTGAAATCCAGGTGTCTCAGATCGAGTTAGCATGTTTAAAGCAAAAGTGGGAGATTAAGCAAAATGGCAGTACTGGAACTACAAAATAATTCTTAGGAATTCCAAAAACCAAAAGTTTAGAGAAAATTAAAAATTAAAAACTCATGGAAAATATAAGAAATGGAAAATTGTAAGATATAAAAAAAAGGAATTTTCTGGGAAAGTAAAACAAAAAACCTCTTTGCTAAAACTGGAGATGGAATTTTTGTGGTCACTAGGTATAGGCAGCACTGTAAATGTAATTAATAAAAAAGATGTTTAAGATGTCACTACAAATAGAGATCAAAGCCCTACTGTGAATTAATATAAAACAGTTTTTTGGAAATCTAAAATAAAAAGTAGGGAAAAAAAATCCCATAAAGTCATTATACTACAATGAACTAAATATGTCCAAACACTTAAATTGACTTTGTTGCCTGTGACTGAAACAAATAAATTGAGCACACACCAGTGATTGAGGCTGGAATCTTCTTGATCATTTGGCTCCACTGCACATAAACCCACACAGCTGAGCCATCAAAGAACGTCTGAAGCAATCTTTTTCACTTTGGCTACATTGGCTTTGTTGAAGTGACAACTGAATCTAAATCAAAAATGAAAGGAAACTTGAAAATCTCTGAAAATAATGAGAGTTGATACTGAGGATAGGGCACTTGAGCTATAAGGAAAGACAAATTAAACCGAAAATGTTTGCACAGGAGAAAAGGAGGGAGATAGCAAGGTGGAGGCAATTGTGTACAGAATTCCAGAGGGCAGAAATGTGTTGGCTGAACAAACACCCCACTTTATCTATGGGACCTGCTCCTGGTTCATGTCCTCTAGCACCAGACCTCTCGTCAACCCTGTTCCACCGTTGAGAGGCAAAGGTAAAGTGTGCCTCTAGTAGAAGGAAATGGTTTTGTGGTGAATAATGTGAATATGAGGCTGGAAGTTGAGCTCAGGGGTCGGACAGGGTGTCACGGTTCTGTACTTCCTGATTCAGCCTGAGATGTCAGCCAGAAAGTCTGATGGACTGGAGGTCAGGGGCTCAGAGTAAGTGCAATATACCGATGAGAACTGAAGATAATGGCCCCAATTTTGGATGAAGTTTTGGCTCATCCACATCTTGATATCAGACAGGCAATTTGAGAGTGTGGCAACAACCTTTGGGTCAATTGAGATGGTAGCTGGGAGTCATCAGCTTACCTATGGTAATTGCTTCTGAATAATCTTGTCAAGGGATACCATGTAGATAGTGAAGAGGAGAGGACCAAGGATGGATCCCTGGATACACTAGAGGTGCCCCTCCCAATTAGGACTGGAGGCTGTTGGCAGCAATGTACTGCCTGCATTGAGTCAGGTAAGGTAGGACAACTCTGGAGATTCAAGAGAATTTGTGGAAGATTTTGTTTTAAAGCACTAAAAATGTCAAGTAATTTTGACAGGAAGTCTTGATTTTGATCATTTATGGGGATTTTGAAATTTAAAAAGATGCCCATTTAGGTGTCAACAATGGCTCAGTGGTAGCACTCACACTTCTGAGTCAGAAGGTCGTGGGTTCGAGCCCCACTCCAGAGACTTGAGCACATAATCCAGGCTGACACATCAGTGCAGTATTGAGGGAGTGCTGCACTGTTGATGCCGTCTTATGGATGAGATGTTAAACCGAGGCCCCATCTGCCCCCTCAGGTGGATGTAAAAGCATGGCACTATTTGAAGAAAAGCAGAGGAATTATCACATTGTCCATGCCATCAATTTATCCTTCAACTAACTTCACTAAAACAGATTATCTGGTCATTTATCACATTACTGTTTGTGGGACCTTGCTGTGCACAAATTGGATTCCGTGTTTCCCTACATTGTAGGGATCAAAAGCGCAAAGTGATTTTATTGTTTAATTTTTATCTCCACACTCTTTCAATTTTATATTTAAGTTAATAGCCTCCTTTTCCTAAAGAAACTTCAGGCATAAACGATGGCTTTGTAAAGAAAATAGTTATTATATACCAGAGAAACAAAAATCGACATTAGAATTAAACAACATTTTCTGTTCATGCACAATTTAAAATTGCTTTAACAACAATAAAAAAACCTTATGGCTCCCCAAAATGCATGCCTTTTTCGAAAACATAGATCTATCTTAGGTTTACCCCTTAACGAGAATATTCAAAATTTTGCTCAGGCTTATTGAAGCCCTCTAAATATTTTGATGGACACGGGTTGTGGTGTAGCACATGGTAGTCTCTTGTAATCAGGTCAGCCAGTCCCGAAGCAATCTGTAAGCCTGCAGCCAGGTAGAAAGTGAGCTGTGAGGAAGAAAAAGTGTGAAGTAGGGTATTTTAGAGTCCTTCTTTGATTTTGAACCACACGTCTGGGATGGTTTCTTGCCAACAATAGGACAACCCCAGGACTAGTTGATACTCCATTTGTTTTCTTTCAGTGTCTTTAATGTAGCCAAGTTAGGTAGATCTTCAGCTGGTCTGAAGCCAGGTTCTGCAAGTTGGTATGGTGATCTGTTCTGTTTTTGTGGTCTTTAACGAGTTGTAACTGAATGGCTCTTTTCTCTACAGCCTGTTTGGAGCCAATTTTATTCTTTTATAAAGAACTTTTGTTTCTCATATGTATTTTTACTACAACATTGCAACAGTGACTGCACTTCAAAAGTACTTCATTCACTGTAAAGTGCTTTGGGACATCCTGAGGTCATGAAAGGCATCATGTAAATACAAGTTCTTTCTTCTCTTCTGTCAGCTGGTGTTATATTGAGCAGATTCCAGTTCCTGATAGAGGAAACCTCTAGTCCCGAAGAGTCCAATGAAGAAAGTGAACCGTGAGAAGCCAATAAAGTCAGGATGCTACAGAGCGAATGGAGAGAGTTCGGCCAGAATTGGCGTGAGTGGTGAGTACTATATTTAATGTATTGTATTTATTGAGTAGTTTGTCATTAAATTGCTGGTGGTTGTTTATTTTTCCCTTCGATGTGATTGTTTTTGCAAATTTTGACTGTGCTGCTTTGACTAACAAGCTAATTATTTGATAATTAATTTAGTCAGTGTGGAAGTACTGGTGGTTGGATATGCTTTGATGGCTGATTTGGAAGTGGTATCTGTATATGAATTGGCTGATCAATCTCTAGTCACACTGCTTGAGTAGATTTATGTAAGATTGTGTAATGAAGAAAGGCTACTGAGCTGTGAGAGGTCAATGGAATGAGAAGACTGTAGAGTAAACAGAGGAAGTTTGACCAAAACTGGGGTTTAGCAGTGAAGAGCGGTTGGTTTGAAGTTTCTTTTCATTTACTGTAGTTTCTGAGTCTCTTTGGTATGACCAGTCAGTGGAGTCAGTATTGTATGATACTTGCATGATGTGGGAGTTTCTAAAAGCAATCCATTTCTACAACAAATGTAGGCGCAAGAAGAGTCTCTGGGTAGACTCAGCCAGACAGAATCAGTGAGCTTGAGAAACAGTCACTCCACGCAATATGGAAGGAGGAAGAGTATTTAAATTGCATATATCAGGAGGAGCTCAATTTGCAGCCAGAGGGGAAGAGTGAGGCAGTGTAAAGGAAATAGGGGTCATTCATTGAAAGGGAAAAGTACTTGGGTAGAGGCAGCACAGGTAAACTCCTGGGGCCTGAAAGTGTCTGATAGGTACACAGAGCTGGATACATGTGATGCAAACAAGGACAACATGGGAGGGAAATCATGAACAACACTGCAACATCCAGTGAGCAAATGGCTACGTGGGGAGAAGTAGAGGATTGGTAGAATTCAGTAAAAAAAAGGTAAGTAGCTGTTAGAGGGATTCTGTTATTACAGGAATAGATAGCAGGAGCCTTGAATGTTGTGTTCAAATGACTCATTTCCATTGCAGTGTGGATTCTGCAGCACCGGCACAACCAACAACTGCATTTGGTCAAATTGCCTATATGCAGTTGTTTGCTTTACTTCTGGTTGCCAGACCTTTTCCAATGGTGTCGCAGATACATACAGACCAGGAAGCCTTCAACAGTGATGAGGTTATTCGGAAACAAATGTTGGACAATAGCAGTAGTGAGAGCATTTATTTTTCCTATCAGCAACCGTGCTACTTCCATAGGTATCGGGAAAATGAACAACTTGCATTTATGTACCTCATTTACTTTATAATGTTGCTGCCAAAGTCAGGGCTGCCATTGCTGGTTACACTGTAACTTAAAAGGGGCCATCAGAGGAGTTACTGAGCCCAGTAGTGTGAGAAAGCTGAATTAACATACTACAAATCTAGTCATTCACATCTAGCCAGAATGCTTGAGCTTCAACTCTGCATTTTAATTTATCTCTCTCACATGGCTGGACTCACCAACTCCTCTAAGTTAGCTCCACCAATGACATCTGAAGTTAATTCAATTTTCAAACAAAAAAATATATATTTATAAGAATTGAGTCGCTGTTGTAATGTAGGAAATGTGGCAGCCAATTTGCACACAGCAAGATCGCACAAACAGCAATGTGATGGTGACCAGATAATCTATTTTTTTTATGATGTTGGTTGAGGGATAAATATTGGCCATGACACCAAGGAGAACTCCCCTGCTCTTCTTTGAAATAGTGCCATGGGACCTTTTTCATCCACTTGAGAGGGTAGATAGGGCCTTAAACTTCGTGCTCAAGCCTCTAGAGTAGGATTATGAACCCACAACCTGCTGACTCAAAAGCGAGAGCACTACCATGAGCCATGGCTGTCAAGATATT
Organism: Heptranchias perlo; assembly: GCF_035084215.1. Lineage (NCBI taxonomy): Eukaryota > Metazoa > Chordata > Chondrichthyes > Hexanchiformes > Hexanchidae > Heptranchias > Heptranchias perlo. Next base: position 50,506,640 of record NC_090340.1, on the reverse strand, counting down.
TGCTTAATTCTACTTAAGAATAGTCAGCATCACGAGTGTTTGCTGGCAAAGTCACATCTTTCTGTAGCTTTAAAAGTCTGAGCCAGTGTATTGTATCAGTTTTGATTGGAAAAGGGTTTTCAGCCAAGAAGGAAAAAAAATGGATTACACTCTGGGGCAAGTTATACGTTAATCTAGTAACAAAGCACACAGATCATTTTAAACCAATTCTAACAGTCATCTTTTGAGACATTCTTTGCTATCATCTATTGTGTGATATGTCACTCCAAGGTAATGAAATTACACATACTGTTTGCAAATGCATTCTGCAGTTGGGAAACAGTGTTACAGATCTTTTGTTTCCCCAAAATATCTAGGCTACTCAGTCATTTATATCCCTAATTATGTTACCGTTGCTACGCAGCAGGCACCTGGGGAAAGAAGTTATGTGATTTATTGAACAGTTTTCCTTCAGCAAGTGTGGTAATGCACATACAAAATAGCGATGTCTATGATAAAGTTTAGACATTTATTTCACAAAAGGAGAATCTAATACCTAGGTGCTTTATGCTCAATTGAGTTATCCAGATTTCAAAATAAAGTACATCGCCTAACTCTGCATTTTTCATATAAATGATTTACAGGTAGATGGTCTTCTCGGGGAAGTTATTACTGTGACATTTACTGACCCCTGTAACTATAATGAAATATTTAATTTAACCTCCATTGATTTTTTTTAAGTACATCACCAAAACATTCATGTTATTTGATGTATGTTTGTGTTTTCGATGTTGTGCAAGAGTTTTCCATGGACTCTTTTAGTTTTTGTATACTGTTTTAGCTTTCTCGTGGTCAATATGGTTTCTAAAAACCAGGGAAAACCTGGAGATTATACGGTGGAGGCAGCCATGAAGTTCCTGCTGTGGGTCTGGAGACCTGAGTAGACATTGATAGATATAGGTCACCAGGAGAGCTCATAGAGCACATGAAGTTATTAGGATAGAATTCTCTACAAGTACCAGTCTGTCTCCGGGAGGGTTGTTTTGGCTGGACAAGGAGAGTCCTGACAGAAAACTAATCGGGCAGGTGAGGTGCTGATATTCCTAATTCTAAAGACCTGAGACATAATAGCACGATATTGTTATCTTGTATAGGATAGTAAAAGAGCTGCTTGGTTGGGACACAAATACACATGGGACCTTCGCACTGTAATCTACTTATACAAGAGACTGCACCAGAAAATATCCTTAAAAGGACAAAGAAACAAGTTGTTTCACACAATAGTTTCAACAACTTCAAGGTCATAGGCAGCAAGTGATTTTTTAATTACCTGAATGGTTCTAAAATCATATTCATAATTCTGTACTTTTATAATCAGCTTATTCCACTTATGAGCCCACATAGATGCTATGGTAACACAACCCAAACAGAAAATGAATTACTGACCACAAGCAGAATTGTGACAATGTATACATATTTATTCTATTCTAGCATTACTTCCACCTCAACTGTGGAAACCAAGGCGGTAATTTTATCCCCCAAGAACAGGTGAGTTGGGGGCGAGTGGGCAGTAAAAGTAGTTGATTTTTGGAGCGGGGCTGCATCCCGGTTCCAACACGGCCACTTCCGGGTTTGACCCACGTGGGTTTGGATGTGTGCACGCAACAGACACCCGGAAGTCCTGCCCCCACTTAAAGACGGTGGGCCGATATTTAAAAGGGACAATGTACTTCATTGCAATAGTTGAGGTACTGTTACAAAAATAAAACAAATTTAACCTCACCTGTTCGGGTTTCCCGTTGCTTCTGATTCAGGTGGGAAGGGCCGGATCCATGAGGCCCAACAAGCTCGCCTGGCCCTACATGACCCCACGATTGGCCGAACGCCCGCCACCCCCCTCAATGTTAGTCCCCCCCCCCCAACACCTGATGCTGGAACAACCCCCCCGCCGATGCTGCACCCCCCCCACCTCGATGCTGGACCCCTTCCTCAATGCTGGACCCCTCTCCTGATGTTGCACTCCCCCCACCCCAGATGCTCGTCCCTCCACCCCCCCCAATGCTGGACCCCCCATGCTGGACATCTCCGCTCATGGACACCCCCCCACCGATGCTGGACCCCTCGATCTTATCCAAGGCCCACCCGATGTCGCCCACCTCCCCCAACCCCTCCGATTTCTTCCAGGGCCCACGATCTCTCTCTCCCTGCCTCCCCCGCCTCCGATTCGCGGCTCATTTCACTGCCAACTGGCAGGCAACCTGTCAATCTGGCTGCCTGACGTGTGGGAAACCCGGAAGCACAAATACTTACCTTCAGTTGAGTTGCGATTGCAGATTGCGATGCAATCATTTGGCATCCGGATTCCCCACACGAATATCTAAAGGGTTCCTGGCTCCCAGCTAAAATCATTCCACAAGAATCATTATTTATATGTTGTACAAAACTCAGCATAAGCAAGCAGTAAGCCCCAATAACAATGTGTTTCTCACAGAGCTCATCATACACTAGTGATTTAGTTTCATGGTACAGCATGTAAGAATTTGGCTTAAAACTGGGAATAGGCAAATATACTGGCTCGCATAGCACCAAAACATTTTAGCAAGAGGGCGACTGTTAAAGGGGGGCAGAGTTCAGCATTTCTGTGAGAACAAGGACAGCTTACACAGCAGAATATCAGGGATGCTATAGAATATATAACATTAACGTCAGAGGGTGGTTTACACCAAAACAAGAGATGTGGTTTGCTACAAAACTGACATTGGTGGGGCTATGCAAGGCTGAATAGGAGGCCTGTACTCAGATATGTAAGGCCACACATTCCTCAATGGAACAAATGCTTATAAGCTATTTTACTACATTAAGTAAAATAGCTTATCTTGAGTTGCTAACGTGGTGTCAGCACGATGGGATGGCTTACGACTAGGAGATAAGACCAGTGATGCTTACGTATAGAACAAAGCAGCCAAATAGTATAAACATAGGGCATGCTCCCTCCCAAAGGTTAGAGCTCTCGAGAGGACAGTCGGAAGTCCACCGCCCGAGGCAGCCATGGAGGTCAGTTCTGATCAATCTGAGTCCGCGGACAAACCAGGTTGTATTAATTGCTTGTCATTTAACGTAATCTGAAGACAGTTGTATTAATACTGTCGTGATTCAATCTATTAAAGTTTGTTGTTTAATAACCATTTGGGCCAGAATCAAGCGGAAATTATTGTTGAAGGATTAACAACCGATAAGTTGTGACAGTAATGAGGAAACAGCCGGTAACACAGCAGATAATTTTTTAAAAAAGAAAACAAAGAAGTTAAAAGTTAACAGAAGATTTTTCATTGTAAATATTAAGGGGCTCGTTATTCTGTTCACAGTATATCTTCTGCGCCAACACTGACAGTAAGTCATTATAGAAATACAATGTATGTTTCTGTGATAACAGTGCTGTCTTTAATAGACAGGTGGACCTTTACAGTGATCAATTATGTGTACACAAGAGCAAAGGACAAGAAGTGATCAGCAAGGGCACAAGAGTAGTGATGGATGATTCTTACTCTTCAGTGCTGTCTTCCTCTGAGAAATAGTGTTGGAATTCCACTAAGCAATACCTCTGATGCACTGCTTCCCTTGCTGATGTTAAGATCCTGGGGTATCATTTCCATGGGGGTTCTCCCAATCTCCTGCCATAATGCTGTTTATGCCAATTCTCCAGGGTTTCTGACAATCTTTTGCCAGGAAGAACCCCGGGGTAAATTTTACCCCTCTCTGTCCTGTTTGAACAGACCTATTGACCTATTTTAAAAAGGTTAATGATAAAATCGTGCACATAGAAACTTTACACAAGCAGATTAACCACTGCACTAAAAATAGCAATCAGCCCCTTTAAAATCTCCATGATCTTCAAATGCTATTGGTGATATTGGCAGGTGAATGCATGTAACATTTCTTTATTCACTATTTCAGTCCATCCAAAATAGGTGGGTTACTGTTAAAATAGAAGACAAACAAATATGAGGGTGAAATCATCAGTTCCACGCACCCAGGATGATCTCACGCTCAAAAGGAGCACAGGTTGGAAAAAGGTCACAACACTATGGGCCAGCGCTGTTTGTTAGACTTACACTTGCCCATAGACTTTCTATAGGGTTTTGCTCAGCAAGTTGCTGTCAGCAGGATAGTCATTCAGCCCAGCGCCCTCTACAGGGCATCTGGGACCTGTGTGAACAGGGCGAACCGTATATCTCCTTAACCAATCAGATTGAAGAATTGTTAATGGCCAGTGCCGCGTCTGAACCAGGAAGTGTAAATTAGAATAGTGAATTCAATGGCAAATCAGGTACAGAAAGTGAAATAAAGAGAGAAAAAGAACGATTGGATTACGAGAGAGAGATGAAAAAGACAGAAAGAAAAAGTAAAAAAAAATCTCCAACAATAATTAAAATTGAAGGAATGAGACTCTACACTTGTAAAAGTTATTTTTCAGTGCCAGAGAGGTTGTTTGGCAGTAATTAACACTTACCACGTCGTTAAAAGGGTGCTTGGAATGGACAGGCCCTAACTTTTTGTGGCGAGTTTAGTCTGTATTTACGACATCAGTACAGGAACTTTACGCCCTTCAATACATTTGAATGGAGAGCCAACCGGTGAGATGCCATTTTCACACGTTTAACTGTGCATCTCCGCTCACCTGAAGTTGCTGTCCCATTTGTGCATAAATAATGGTGAGTGCTGCCTCACCGTTATTTAGACAGTAAAATCTGGCCCTGTAGCACCAATTCTCCGATTTGCACTCCGTTGAGTGTAGCTCCCCCCTTGGAGGCTGGGAGCAGTGAACGTGCCCACGAATATTGGCAACAATCATTTCTAGGCTTATAGCACTATTGCCTTTAGAAGCAGGATGGACTTGGGATGATTCAGATCATCATTATAGTGTGAGGTTAGCTCTATGTTGCAGGTGCCTGCAGCATCTAAACAGCAGTGGTCTTGCCACCACTGCACTTGCCACCACTGCACCAAATTAAAGTAGCCACAGCGTGTGGCTGTGGCTACTTTAATTTGGTTACCACTCTGACTGAGACCGCAGGCTGGTCACTTGGAAAATATGCATCTGTGACTCATAGCTACATAAATAGGACACCTTTAAGTTACTTTTTCTTCTCTGATGTCTTTAATTATTAAACTATATGTGATCTCAGACCGGATATGGGAGGGGTCGGGGAAACTTTGGGCCAGAAATTGCGCAACTCCGGACGCTGTCCCTCAATGGCGTCCTCTCTCTTCGCCGGCGAATCCAGGAAGCAAGTTCACGAACGCGCACGTGTGCACTAAAACCCGGAAGTCGTGAACTTGCTCCCATAGGTTCGCTGGCGGTTTGACAGCTGCAAATTAAAGGAGCATTGTACGTTTCAATCACTGAAATCATTCAAAAATCGTAACCTTAACCATCTGCCCAGCTGGAACAAAAATACTTATGCCCATCAATAGGTACGCTGAAAAATACCAGCTGTACACTAATTTTTTAAAAGCGTGATGACTCCTAATGACTGCGATAAAACTAAAACTAAAAATTAAATTTTAAAAATGTGGAATGTCATATTACTCTTATTTTAATATTTTTTGATCATTAAAAAGAATTTTAATTTTTTTTTTACTTTTAACTTCTGTCTGTTTGATCAAATTAAATCACTTGCTTGGCTTTTTATAAGAAGATATGTTAAATTTTTTTTATACTGACATACGGAAGTTTATTTTATATGAATGATCTCTACTTGCCTGCTTGTGGACGTGGCTTCCATTCCCATAGACATTTCCCATGTGCATCAACCCACGCTGTTCAGAAGCTGGGTTCATGTTGCGATTTTTTTGCAAAGTTTCAAAATCACACAAGTCTACGCCACGGATCCGCGGTAACTAATTTCGTACTTTTTATCCGCAGGAGCTGCTGCGAACGTTGCCACGCCGACGTGAGCAATTTCTGGCCCATAATCTCCTTATTGTTCATAAGAACATAAGAAATAAGAGCAGGAGTAGGCAATATGGCCTCTCGAGCCTGCTCCGCCATTTAATAAGATCATGGCTGATCTTTGGCCTCAACTCCACTTTCCCGCCCGATCTCCATATCCCTTGATTCCCCTTGAGTCCAAAAATCTATCTATCCCCGTCTTGAATATACTCAATGACTGAGCATCCACAGCCCTCTGGGGTAAAGAATTCCATAGATTCACAACCCTCTGAGTGAAGAAATTCCTCCTCACCTCAGTCTTAAATGGCCGACCCCTTATCCTGAGACTATGCCCCCTAGTTCTAGACTCGCTAGCCAGGGAAACAACCTCTCAGTATCTACCCTGTCAAGCCCCCTCATAATCTTATATGTTTCAATGAGATCACCTCTCATTCTTCTAAACTCCAGAGAATATAGGCCCATTCTACTTAATCTCTCCTCACAGGACAACCCTCTCATCCCAGGAATCAATCTAATGAATCTTCGTTGCATCGCCTCAAAAGCAAGTATATCCTTCCTTAGATTAGGAGACCAAAACTGTACATAGTACTTCACGTGTGGTCTCACCAAAGCCCTGTACAATTGTAGTAAGACTTCTTTACTCTTGTACTCCAACCTCCTTGCAATAAAGGCCAACATGCCTTTACAAGTTGTCACCACAGTTAGGTCAGCTACAAATGTCTGTTTAATCTGGCAATTACTCAGTTAAGAGATGAAGGACTGACCTACCTCTGTCTGAAATATTTCAAAACTTGATTTCTAGTTTTTGAGAAGGAGACAGATCTAGTCATTTGTGAATGTTAGACTCACCGGGGACACAGGTCTTTGCAGTTGGCATTTCAGCCAGGGTGTCTGGAGCTGGTGCTGATTGACAGCTCCATGCTCAGAGCACACCTGACAGAAGATACAAACCAGGGTCTTGTAGTGCACCAGTCCAGTCTTATCAGGCCTCAGCAATAAAGAGTGCAACCATGGACTCCATAAAAAGCCAAATATCTAAGTATTTCCTCCCAGAAGTATATTCCTATATATAAGACAGTATCTAAGTTTGTGACATTTTCTTATTTTGAAACTGATTTTGTAAGTAAAGTTAACACTGTGACTACCTTTCTGCTGTTAGTTGACTATTGCTTTAGCTAATTTTATGTTTCTTAATAAACCTGCTTTATAGTTTATAGCCTGAGAGAGGAACATTGGAATGTATGGGACCAGATAGAATCATTGTGCTCCAGTGATAGATCTGTCAGAGTGTTATTTGTCCATCAGTCAGAGAGGTCCTGAGTCATTATTTATGGTGAATTTAGCAGCAAAATAAGGAATTTATTGTTTTCCCTAGGCACGTTACTCCCAGATAAGGCCATGTTGTTTCTTTGGAAGCAATTGCTTGTCTATGGGTGCAGATTTTTGTGTTAGGCACAGGGAAATGTATAAGGAGAGCAGCTGATTCGTAACACATGGTGGGGGCAATTTTGACTTTGGGCAACAGAGTAAAATGGGTGATAACAGGTCAGCCGCCCATTGAAGTCAATGGAAAAGAAAATTGGGAGAGATGTATACGGCCGTCTGATCCGATATCGTCCGTTTTACACTATCGGCCAAAGTCAAAATTACTCCCAGTGGCAGCTTAAGCAGAATCAAATTTCAGACTGCAAATAGGCTGTTCAAATTTTAAATCTACGTAGGCTACCAGAATCAAACAACAGTTCCAATGAGCACAAATTCAGAACCCAATTCTGTAGTGGCAAGACCGGAAGCTGAAACAAAGCTGGGACTGGGTAAGCAGCAAAGGGAAGAAAGAGAAAATCTTTACTTTAGTAACATCAGATTCCAAAGGTATTTTGTAGGGTGCGCAGTAATTTAAAGGTTAACTGAATCTACTCAAGAGTGGTTTTTTTTGACATATAAAGTCCCCTAGGTGATCCATCTTCATAAAACTTCGAAGCTTTTTTCTGTGCTGCTCAGCAATTGCTACCTCAAACACTATATTATTACTATGGTTGTTTATAATGATCAAATAGCTTGTATTAATCAACATCAGTGATACAACTGAAAGCAAAATAACATTTTGCACCAGATACAACGAATACCACATCATCTAATCAAAAGCAAAGTACTGCGGATGCTAGAAATCTGAAATAAAAACAGAAAATGGGGAAACTTTTAAAGGCAATAATCCAGAACAAAATACATTGGCATTGGAAAAGTATGGGCTTTTAAATGAAAGTCAGCACGGATTTGTTAAAGGAAAATTATGTTTGACTAACTTGATTGAGTTCTTTGATGAAGTAACAGAAAGGGTTGATAAGGGTAATGTGGTTGATGTTGTGTATATGGACTTTCAAAAGACATTTGATAAAGTATCGCATAATAGTCCTGTTAGCAAAATTAAAGTCCATAGGATAAAGGGACAGTGGCAGCATGGATGCAAAATTGGCTAGGGGACAGAAAGCAGAGAGTAGTGATGAACAATTGTTTTTCAAAATGGAGAGAAGTATACAGTGGTGTTCCCCAGGGAACACTGCTCTTTTTGATATATATTAATGACCTGGACTTGGAGATAGAGGGTATAATTTCAAAGTTTGCAGATGACACGAAACTTGGAAATGTAGTAAACAATGTGATGGATAGTAATAGATTTCAGGAGGACATAGACAGACCGGTGAAATAAGCAGATGCACGGCAGATGAAATTTAATGCAGAGAAGTGTGAAGTGATGCATTTTGGTAGGAAGAATGAGGAGAGGTAATATAAATTAAATGGTACAATTTTAAAGGGGGTGCTGGAACAGAGAGACCTGGGGGTGCACATACACAAATCTTTGAAGGTGGCAGGACAAGTTGAGAAGGCTGTTAAAAAGGCATAAGGGATCTTGGGCTTTATTAATAGAGGCATAGAGTATGAAAGCAAGGAAGTTATGCTAAACCTTTATAAAACACTGGTTAGGCCTCAGCTGAAGTATTGTGTTCAATTCTGGGCAATACACTTTAGGAAGGATGTCAAGGCATAAGGGGGGAGAAGAGATTTACTGGAATGGTATCAGGGATGGAGGACTTCAGTTATGTAGAGAGACTGGAGAAGCTGAGGTTGTTCTCCTTATAACAGAGAAGGTTAAGGTCATTTGAAGGGAGATTTGATAGAGGTGTTCAAAATTATGAATGGTTTTGACAGAGTAAATAAGGAGAAACTGTTTCCAGTGGCAGATGGATCGGTAACCAGAGGAAACAGATTTAAGGTGATCATTAAAAGAGCCAGAGGGGACATGAGAAAACATTTTTTTACACAGCGAGTTGTAATAACCTGGAAAGCACTGCCTGAAAGGGTAGTGGAAGCAGATTCAATCATAACTTTCAAAACGGAATTGGACAAATACTTTAAGGGAAAAAAATTACGGGGCTATTGGGAAAGAGCAGGGGGAATGGGACTAATTGGATAGCTCTTTCAAAGAACCGGTACAAGCATGATGGGCCAAATGGCCTCCTCCTGAGCTGTACCTACTACGATACTATGAAAATTCTGGAAATACTCAGCAAGTTAGGCAGCATCTGTGGGGAAATAAACAGAGTTAACGTTTCAGGTCGATGACCTTTCATCAGAACTGGCAGAAGTTAAAGATGTAACAACTCTTAAGCAAGTGCAGAGTGAGACAAAGGTGGGGGGAAGGAAGGGGAGGGGAAGAAAGAACAAAAGCTAAAGTCTGTGATAGGATGGAGGGCAGGAGTGATTAAATGACAAAAGGGACGATGGTGCAAGGAAAGGAGAGTGGTAATTGGACAAGTAAAGAAACAAAAGATGGGTCTGGAGGAGCTGTAAATGGCAACAGCAGAACCATTACCAGCACCTGCTGTCTAAAAAAATGAGATCAGTGGTTATGATCTGAAGTTATTGAAATCAATGTTGAGTCCGGAAGGTTGTAAAGTGCCTAATCGAAAGATGAGGTGCTGTTCCTCGAGCTTCCATTCTTTCACGTTGTGTACTGTATTCGCTGCTCACAATGCGGTCTCCTTGATATTGGGAAGACCAAACGCAGACAGGGTGATTGCTTTGCTGAACACCTCCGCTCAGTCTGCAAGTGTGATCCTGACCTGCCGGTCACTTGCCATTTTAATTCCAAGTCCCACTCCCACTCTGACCTCTCTGTCCTCGGTCTCCTACACTGTTCCAATGAAGCTCAACGGAAGCTCGAGAAACAGCACCTCATCGTTAGATTAGGCACTTTACAACCTTCCAGACTCACCATTGATTTCAATAACTTCAGATCATAACCACTGCTCCCATCATCCCTTTTGTCATTTAATCACTCCTGCCCTCCACTCCATCACAAACCTTCCCTTTTGTTCTTTCTTCCCCTCCCCTTTCTGCGGCTCTGTACTTGCTTAAAAACTGTTAAATCTTTAACTTCTTCCAGTTCTGATGAAAGGTAACTGACCTGAAACGTTAACTCTTTTTCTTTCTCCACAGATGCTGCCTGACCTGCTGACTATTACGAGCATTTTCTGTTTTTATTCCACATCATCTAATGCCTACAACTATGGAAAATCAAACACCCACATCACAAAGCATTTAGTGCATTCAGACTGAGTTCTACAGGATTGCTGAAATATCCAAACATAAGCTGAAAAGTACTAAGCAAACATTTCCAGCACCAGGATGTTCTTTCAATTAGCTGGAATTCGGTCTCTGGTTATCATCTGATGAAGGAGAAAGCCTCTGAAAGCTTGTGATTTTCAAATAAAACTGTTGGACTATAACCTGGTGTTGTAAGATTCCTTACATTTGTCAACCCCAGTCCATCACCGGCATCTCCACATCATATCAGTAGTTTGACTGTGGAGAGTCTGGTATCTAAACCATTTTACTCTTGATGCTCTTCCAATTTTTTTCCTTCTCTTATAAGTTGTAATTTATGACCCACTGTATTCGGCTTTCTACCAGGTAATGAAGATTGAGTATCGAAATTGAGTGCTGAGAAACTACCTGCCTATTCAATTATAAGAGGGCGCAATCAAACATTCACATTTCCATTTAAGTATCCATTTGTTTGCTATTTTGGCCATTCGATGGCTTCATATGAAGTTTAAATTGACTTCATGAGACTATCAGATTTATTGCGTTAAGTGTTGTTGAGTAAATGTATGAACCAAATTTTTAAAAATAATTTCAGCTAATGAAGTTGATCTATTGTTAATGGCACAACAGCAAAAATTGTATCTTCAGAGGCCTGGGTATCTTTTGTTGTGTGACTTTTCTACTTGTACTGGCAATTAGATTTGAATTAATTTACTGATTATATCCTTCCTTCTTTTTACTTGCAATAAGAAGGAATTAAATGTGCAGCTGAGCAATGTGTTGGAATTTTCAACAATTTACTGCTCATCTGTGTAAAGTGTCTCTGAGTCTATCTGGTTTAAGTACAGCAGTGCCATTTCAAAAACTCAATGGTAGTTGGTGGGGCAGGTACTTATTCTCCAGTTGGGGCTCCACTCTTGGACCCACCAACAGCAACACAGAACCAGTTAATATAACAATTGCTGCAAAGATCCATGCTGAACAGATGCAGTGCCAATGAGTTTAGCTTTTCCATCACTGTATTAACTCCAGCTAAGTGAGTGAATTAATTGCTATCTGCTTGTTTAAATTTCCCCCAGTGAAATACTCCCACATCTTTCGCTGAAAACTCATTAACAAGACTTCAGCAGGCCTTACCCAACTTACCAAAAAATCATTACAAATTTTATTTTTTTTTTGGAAATAAAAAGGAAAAACCTGGCAATTTCAACTTATCTCACAGATTTCTGCCAGTTTTAACACCCATCTCTACGATTGTTGTCGTCGACCAAGAACAGACAACATCTCCCCACCGTCCCCCCTCCCAACCCATACTACTTCTTTTCTCCAAATTATTTTTCTCCTAATCTTCCCATGCACTCATCTGTGAAAGGAGAGGGGCAGTTTCTGTTCCCAGGCTTCGGAAAATGCTGTTCTATAACCATCCACTTAGAGGTGCCTAAGAGTGATGTTATTTGTATTGACCTGTTTTTTTATCTCTTCTTTAAGGAAGTGGCTTGCCTCCACTTAATAGCTCCATCAGACAGCATAGTTGAGATCAACAACTCAATGTGTGGACATGCCCACATTTTAATTTCATATATAATATAACAGTGCACCAAATTTTTCATTTAAAAATAACTTTTAAAAAACTTTTCTTTTGTTGGGTAACAAGTACATTGCTTGTTTATTTTGATACATGATTTTTCAGTTAAGCCTGAAAGTCTTTTTTAAAATGTATTTCATTGGCTGTAAAGCACTTTGGGATATCCTGAGGTTGTGAGAGGCCTATATATGCAAGTTCTTTCTTTCTTTGTTGGTTTATTGTTTAATCAGTTGTTTCAGATTTGCTTCTTTCAATTTTCAAAATGTCTTATAATGATAAAGGCTTAGTGCAAGTTCAGAGGGAAATTAATAAGATTCAGAGTGGGTCCTGTATATAAGCTCAAAACCAACATGATAAACTAGATGGGTTGAATAGTCTTTTCTCAGTCCAAATGTGCTTCAGTTTTCAATATTTACATTATAACTTCTCTGTAATCTAGAAGAGTGCTGGAAAAAAGTAAACATAAACATGGGAGCTAGGGCATAATACGAATCAAACGTAGGTTCAGAGCATAATTCCCCAATTTTGAATTCCAACCTTTAGTTATATTTGCTTTTGTAGTACAAGAAATAACAAGGTCTCTATTGCCTACATCCTTAGCTATTTGAATAGCATTCATGGCATAATCCTTTTCCTTTTAAATGTGCAGCACTTTAAATTTGTCTGCATTAAATTTCATCTGCCAATTTTCTGCCTGTTCCCATATTTTGTTTAACTTATTCCATAATTTTGACTGCCAGCCTTGATTCAACTGCCCCATCTAATTTGGTATTGTCTGCAAATTTAACCAATTTGCATTCATTTTCTGAATCCAAGTCATCAATGTAAATTGAGAAAGAAAGAAGAAAGACTTGCATTCATATGGCCCCTTTCATGACCTCAGGACGTCCCAAAGTACTTTACAGCCAATGTTATAATGTAGGAAACACAGCAGCCAAATTTGCACACAGCAAGGTCCCACAAACAGCAATGTGATAATGACCAGATAATCTGTTTTAGTGATGTTGATTGAGGGATCAATATTGGCCAAGAGACCAGGGAGAACTCCCCTGCTCTTCTTCGAAATATTGCCATGGGATCTTTTACGTCCACCTGAGAGGGCAGATGGGGCCTCGGTTTAATGTCTCATCTGAAAGACGGCACCTCAGACAATGTATCACTCCCTCAGTACTGCACGGGAGTGTTAGCCTAGATTTTGTGATTGCCTAAATTAAAAATTAATTATTGTAAATTAAAAATAGTAATGGTCCCAAAACTGAGTCTTGGGTCAGCCCACACAGTACTTCCCCCATCCCGATATTACTCCTCTGACCAGTACCTGTTATTTCTATCTTTCAGCCAATTTCTTATCCATTCCCATGTTTTACCCTGAGTCCCCACAGCTTTGCGCTCTAGTCGTAGCTTTCCACATAAATCTTTATCAAATGCCTTTTGGAAATCCAAGTACACAATATCATAAGGTTTAGTAGAGTTGACTTAGAATTTCTTTGAGGAAGTGACAATCCATGATTTTCAAATGCACAGTTAAAGAAACAAGTTTCTAAGCTGGCGTAGAGGAGGGGTTTATTTTAAATCCAAGCTGCTTTTACATGTATGCTTGTTTAGTTCGGATTGTGGAACACCAGCATCCATATGCCAACTCCTTATGCTTATGCTAAATCCAGCTCCCTTGGCGTAGCATAGGCCCACAAACATAGATTATCTAATTGGCATTATTTTTATGGCAGCAATCCAGGCTGCAGTCTGCCATGTTCCTCACAAAACCAGTTTCAAAGCAAAAATGCTTTAAAGTACTTACCCTCATATATTCTACACCTTTAACTTCAAACAACTCCTCTTCAAAGGATAATTCTTTGAAGTCCTCCTCCATAGAAGCTTAAAGATAGCTATTTAATTCAAGTGAGAGTGAAGTGGATGCACACTGCTGTTAAATGGAAGATGCTTCTGCTTGTTGGCATTGATTTCTGCATTCTTGCCTTTTTACAGACCAATTGGGAGTTGTAAATCTTTAACTGTCTATTTTTTTGGGAGGGAGCAGGGGAGCTACGAGAAGAAAGCTGTCCAAGCCAATACCAGCCATTGGAACTACATCACGTTTCCAAAGAGCATCTGTCGGCAGTGAACATCCGCTTCACTTTAATTTGGATGAAATGGCTGCTCTCTCGGCTCGATAAGGATTCTTTAGGGTAAATTTTGACTTTGTGCGATAGTGTAAAATGGCCCATGGTGAATCAGCAGCCTGTTATACTTCTCTCGTTATTTAATTTCCACAATGGCTCGCTTTCACCTGTTTTACACTATTGCACAAAGTCAAATTCTACCCCCTTGAAAGAAAAGAGGCTGTCAAAGTTAAGGACAAGGAACACATAAGAGGTATGTTACATGGAAAGTAAATCCCCTACAACCTTTTCCTTCAAGGCTGTATAGAGCGATCTAGCATATTTTACGCTGAAATAAGGGTAAACGTAATTAAAACTTGCCAGGTTTTAATTAGCTCAATGACTTCTGTTCCAGTTGAAAGGTTCTGGGTAATTCACAATTTCCACTCATATGTAATTCACATTTTAGATAAATATTTCTGTTCTGCTTTTTTCTGTTGCCGAGTAAGAGTTTATAGCTGTTTACAAAAGGTTACTTATTGTCTTGTATTTAAAATTGCATTTGGAGTCTGAATTTCTTTACTAGGAAAATTACTAGTCATTGGATCGACTATCTATCAATGGATCATAATGTGCATAAAATTAAAGTCATTTCAAGCTTTAAGTTTAGTAATAGTTAAAGAATCTACATTTGAACACTATAAAGTGCACTATAATAGTTTGTTACATGACATTACTATCTTTTAAGTGCAAATGGGAAGGGGCATTCAGCATTTAATCAGGAAAGAGGACAAATAGAGTGTCATACCACAGCCACAAAAAAATACTCACTGTCTTAAATACTTCTGAGTTGTTTTTATTCTGCACCATGCTTAGAATGGCAGATTAATAAGAAAGGACAGCATTTCTTTGAAGTCCCATCTTGCTTGTTTGAAGAGGGCATCTGCAGGTTTTGTTCCTCTTGATATTTCATCTTTCGATTTCTTTTTCAGTTTGTTCTTTACATCTACATTCTTTCAGAAGCCACTTCAGCCAGGTTCTCAGATCGTGCAGACAGATCAAAAGGAGTAAAAAAAAATCACACTAAAGATTATTACTGCTGGAGATGCACAGTGCAAAGCCACTACTGGTGCATGTTATCATATACCCATCATACAGAAGCTGTACACCATTCTAGAGCAGACATGCACTATTTATATACCAGCTTGGTGCAAGATAAATGAACACTGGTTTCATCACTGGCACTGCTTGGCCTGCTGAAGTATATGCCCCGTACCACGGGGTTGCTTAGAGGCAAATAATCTACCTACATTACAGCAGACATATTCAGGAGCAAATATTGAACCATGAGCTACGTATCAGAGCACTAGGTAGTGTCCTTCCAGCTAAACTCAGTTTCACAACTAAAAATCAATTTAGATCAAATATATTATTGTTACCCAACTAAACAGCTTCTTATTTGTTAAAGCAACGTACAAGAGAAAGAAACTTAGATTTAAGCTGGAATCACTTATCTGCCTTCACAGTGCTATGTGCAAAACACAAAAGGTCGGATTTAATTTCACTGGAAGGTGGATTTTGACTTAAGGTACTGTGTTACTTTCCTACAGCATGTTAATAATTGATCATGGACTAAATTTTCATGCTGGGTCTAGCTGGATCCATGTTACTCTCTCTGCCTGTCATTGTCAATAGGGATTTGGCATTAATCCTTCCCACACTATTATATTTGGACATACTGACGACCTCTCAGTTTACTAAATTGGAATCCTATGCGCAGCATGAAGTATCTGTGAACACTGAACTAGAGGTCACAGGTTTAAACTGAACAAATTTCAAGCTAAATTGAATAGTGACTATAAAGACTTCCAGAGAGAAAAAAAAACAATGGCTGGGAATTTGCTGCAACGCCGCTATTGGCGATGAGCGCCATGAGTACGACCGTTGCCTGCTCCAATCCTCCAGTGTCGATCCAAAGCCAAAATTTACTGGGGAACTTATTATCATACGCCACAGAGATGACAGTGGGAGCTCTGACGTGGTACTGCCGATCAGAAGTCATTACTCAATTTTTAATAGCAAGGCATGTCCAGAAGAAAGACTTTTGGAGATTACATCCAGAATTTAATAATAAAATATATATACAGTGCTTCACTTGTGAATTTCAAACCTTTCACGGGGAGGTGAACCAGTGTACATGCAGCATAATCCGACTCTTCACTTTGAAATTTAATTAATGGGTCTGCTGAACAGATGAAAATGCTCGGCAGCTGTTTCAGGGAAAATGATCAGTTTCCCATCCATATTTGTAATAATCACCTCTTCAGATATTGTGGCAATTTACTGTCCATAACGTTTTATTAATGACTTTTGTTTCAAGGCATATACAAACAATATCACAAAGCAAAATTTGTTTTTATATACCCTTCCAACCATTAAATCGCAGAACTAACCTTTGTAGTCATTTGAGCCGTCTGTTGAGTAATCTAATCAAAACCATAATATCTGTGAAAGGGCACTACTGGCAGCGACTCACCAGCCTTTGTGCTGCAATTAAAGTAGGGCGAATCCAGCAAATTTGCAATCGCCACTGTTTTGAATCCGGGTGGCGCTTGTATATTCCAGTTTTTATGGTTCCAGTGGAACGGCACAAATGGCCCAGGATACTTTGGCGTGATATAATTAATGGCATAAGTCACACTCGCCATAATTTCCTGGAACTTCTGCGTCAGAATAATGGCGTTGGCCATAGGTGCGCCATTACAATGGTGCAGGTTTACAGGAAATTGCAAGCCAATGATGCAATATCAATCAACTGCTTCATAAAGGATTCTTGTAAATATCTGGCTAGTAATGGGACTGGGGATTATGGGGATAAGCAGTAACACAGGAACAAGAGTAGGCCATTTAGCCCCTCGAGCCTGTTCCACCATTCAACAAGATCATGGTTGATCTGTGACCGAACTCCATATACCCGCCTTAGCCCGATATCCCTTAATACCTTTGGTTAACAAAAATCTATCAATCTCAGATTTAAAATTAACAATTGAGCTGGCATCAACTGCCATTTGCAGAAGAGAGTTCCAAACTTCTACCACCCTTTGCAGGTAGAAGTGTTTCCTAACTTCACTCCTGAAAGTCCTGGCTCTAATTTATAAGCTACCTCCCCTAGTCCTAGACTCCCCAACCAGCGGAAATAGTTTCTCTCTATCTACCCTATCAGTTCCCCTTAATATCTTGAAAATTTTGATCAAATCACCCCTTAAACTTCTAAATTCCAAGGAATACAACCCTAGTTTGTATAATCTCTCCTCATAATTTAACCCTTGGAGTCGAAGTAACTGTGACAACAGAATATTCCATGGGATATAATGGCTCCAGTGCTGCTGGAGCTGGAGTTGGGAATTGTTGGGCTGAATTCTCCTCCCATTAGTAGCAGGGTGGGACTTCTGCCTGTCCATGTGTCTCTGCCACCAACCTGCTGAACTTTCCTCTGTGGCCTTTCAGTATCCATACAGGTCATATTAGGAATGGTAATGCCATTCCTCATTGGGTTATGACTGCTGGGGAATAATGAGTACTATTGCAGCCTTTAAAATGCTGCAGCCAGTTAGAAAGAGTGATAATTTTTTGAGCAGCAGGTCTGAAGGTCTGAAGCAGCAGCAGTCTCAGGATGTTGTCAGCAGCAGAAAAGGCTCCTAGATTCTCAATGACATCCATGGAAGTGTTGGTGGCTGAAGTCAGGGTGAGAAAAGATCGACTGATGGGCACTGAGGGCAGGAAGCCCCATAAGAGGGTGATTCGATGAGGTAGCTGAAACTGTCCACCACCCCAAGAGCTGGCATACAGTGCAGGGTATGGGTGGCAAAGGTAATTTAAGGCACTGTTGCCAATCCACATCCTATACTATGATGGAGCCTCCACTCACCTCCTTACCTCTCGTACTCTTTGTGATTGAAAATCATGTGCAAAGGGCAACCTCTGCAAACATTCAAGCACCACCTTAACTTATAACCATTCTGTCTACTCGCATTGCCTGTCAAAAAAGGATCCTACTACTCTTGAAGGATAGTTCATTTTCAGGGATAATGAACCTGTACCTTTCACCATCATGGGATGCATGTGCTCATGAGGGGAAACCAAGTCTTCATGCCAACAATAACATCAACAACAACTTGCATTTATATAGCACCTTTAACGTAGTAAAACTCTACACTCATTTATTTTTCTCCCCACAAAAGAAAAGGTCACGCGTGGCCATCAACTGGAAATTACAACTGGAGGAGATACACCAATACTGAAAATCTTGAGTCCACATAAACAAGAATCTCTGCAATAAACAGTTAGACAGACAGGAGAGGCTGTGGGAGATGGCAAGGTTGGAGGCAAGAGGGTAGTAGAAGATTGCTAAAGGCACGGCAAGGTCATCATAAGTAATGTCAGCTTCCTGTGCTTTCTCAAAGTATTGCATTCAACTGCTATTTCTTCATGATCAAATGTCACTGTGTGCACAGCTAAACAAACTTTTCTGTGTTTCGCAAGATAGGAAGTGTCTTGGAGGAAGAGGCCGGCCATTCATTATTTTGCTCTTTGTCTATAATCTGGCACAATGACCAGTCAGATCAGGCAATACTCTGAGGAGTAAAATATGGATTGAAAATGCATACACCAAAAACACACCGAACACACACACACACACACACACGCACGCACAGACACACACACACGCACGCACAGACAGACACACACACACAGACACACACACACACAGTACTCCATATAAAAGCCATTTGGATCTAAATGTAAATTTGTTAGGCTAAGAAAATGAAACTAGGGATGACCACAGAGAATGTCAAGATAATTTTATAGTGCTGACATATTCATTGTCTTTCCTTCTTGCATCATAGATTCAGTTCAGATTGCATTGAACAAATATCTTTTCAAATAGCACTTTAGTTACTTTAAGGTTTTTGTGTAAAATTTAGGACAAGCCAGCAATCAATTTGTGGAGTTAGTATTAGCATTCCATTTCTTTGCTGCTATTTGCAAGTAAGCTGAGTGGACTTAGATAGGAGAGCAATTGCAGGGGGAAACTCTGTTCACAATTGTGAATATGTTGGGTATAACAACTTGCATTTGTAACGTAGTAGTATGTCCCAAGGCGCTTCACAGGAGAGTTAACAAATAAAATTTGACACCGAGCCATATAAGGAGCTATTAGGACAGGTGACTAGAAGATTGACTAAAGAGGTAGGTTTTAAGGAGCATCATAAAAGAGGAGAGAAAGGTAGAGAGGCAGAGAAGTCTAAGGAGGGAATTCCAGAGCTTAGGGCCTAGGCAGCTGAAGGCACGGCTGCCAAAGGTGGAGCGAAGGAAATCGGGGATGCACAAGAGGCCAGAATTGGAGGAGCGCAGAGATCTTGTAGGGGGTAGGGCTGGAGGAGGTTACATAAATAGGGAGGGATGAGGCCATGAAAGGATTTGAAAACAAGAATGAGAATTTTAAAATCGAGGCTTTGCCAAACCGGGAGCCAACATAGGTCAGCGAGTACCAGAGAATCAGCTGCAATAGCTTTTCTTTCCGATTCTGCACCATTACCTCTGGAATCCCCCAAGGTTCTATCCTTGGCCCCCTCCTATTTCTCATCTACATGGTGCCCCTCGGCGACATCATCCGAAAACACAACGTCAGGTTCCATATGTATGCTGACGACACCCAGGTCTACCTCACCGCCACCTCTCTCGACCCGTACACTGTCACTGATTTGTCACACTGCTTGTCCGACGTCCAATACTGGATGAGCAGAAATTTCCTCCAACTAAATATTGGGAAGACCAATGCCATTGTCTTCGGCCTCTGCCGCAAACTCCGTTCCCTAGCCACCGACTCCATCCCTCTTCCTGGGCACTGTCTGAGGCTGAACCAGACCATTTGCAACCTTAGCATCTTATTTGACCTGGTGATGAACTTAGAATCATAGAATCATAGAAAGGTTACAGCACAGAAGGAGGCCATTCGGCCCATTGAGTCTGTGCCGGCTCTATGCAAGAGCAATCCAGCTAGTCCCACTCCCCCACCCTATCCCCATAGCCCTGCAAACCTTTTTCCTTCAAGTACTAATCCAGTTCCCTTTTGAAAGCCACGATTGAATCTGCCTCCACCACCCACCCTGGCAGTGCATTCCAGATCCTAACCGCTCGCTGCGTAAAAAAGTTTTTCCTCATGTCACCTTTGGTTCTTTTGCCAATCACCTTAAATCTATGTCCTCTGGCTCTTGACCCTTCCGCCAATGGGAACAGTTTCTCTCTATCCACTCTGTCTAGACCCTTCGTGATTTTGAATAATATTAAATCTTCTCGTAACCGTCTCTGTTCCAAGGAGAATAACCCCAGCTTCTCCAGTCTATCCACTTAACTAAAGTCCCTCATTCCTGGAATCATTCTAGTAATTCTCTTCTGCACCCTCTCTAAGGCCTTCACATCTTTCCTAAAGTGCGGTGCCCAGAACTGGACACAATACTCCAGTTGTGGCCAAACCAGTGTTTTATAACAGTTCATCATGACTTCCTTGCTTTTGTACTCTATGCCTCTATTTATAAAACCCAGGATCCCGTATGCTTTTTTAACCGCTTTCTCAACCTGCCCTGCCACCTTCAATGATTTGTGCACATATACCCCTAGATCTCTCTATTCCTGTACCACTTTTAAAATTTGCCCTTTAGTTTATATTGCCTCTCCTCAGTCTTCCTACCAAAATGTATCACTTCGCATTTTTCTGCGTTAAATTTCATCTGCCATGTGGCCGCTCATTTCACCAGCCTGGATAAATCCTCTTGAAGTCTGTCACTATCCTTTTCACTGTTCACTACAGTTCCAAGCTTTGTGTCACCTGCAAATTTGGAAATTGTGCCCTGTTCACCCAAGTCCAAGTCATTAATATATATCAAGAAAAGCAGTGGTCCTAGTATCGACCCCTGGGGAACACCACTGTACACATCCCTCTGGTCGGAAAAACAACTGTTCACCACTACTCTCTGCTACCTGTTACTTAGCCAATTTTGTATCCATGCTGCTACTGCCCCCTTTATTCCATGAGCTTCAATCTTGATGTCAAGCCTATTATGCAGCACATTATCAAACGCCTTTTGAAAGTTCATGGGCTCGATTTTCGTACCCGTGATCGGGTGCGTTGGTGGCGGGGGGGCTGCGAAAATCGGGGATTCCCGGGGCGGGTCGGGAGCCCGGCTCCAACCCGCCCACTTCCGGGTTTCCCACTGACGCGCTCACATACACGCGCAGCCCCCGCATGTGGGACTTCCGCCGGCAATTAAGGCCGGCGGGGTGCCACTTAAAGTAATTGAACAGGTACTTCAGGTTGTTTACAGACCTGATTGACCTGATATTTTAGCAGGGATGGAATTTTGCAACTGACTGAGACTGTTTCCCGTACAGGGGGAAACACTCCCAGTTCAAATGGACGTGTTGCAGCTATCAGCCTGTGGCAGCTGCAAAGGTCCATTTGACAGGTGGGGGGGGTGGAGACCCTCACTCATTGCAGGAGGCCACTCTGTCACTTTGGACAAAGTTTGGCCTCCACCACCCTCCTCCTAACAACAAAATTCACCAACTTGCACACTTACCCCGGGGTCCGGAGACATTTACCTACCTTGCGGACCCCCTCAGATGTACATCTTCTGGATGGGGGCCGCCGTAGCTGCAGTCATGACCTCCTCGGAGGGCGAACAGCATCACCAGCCTCACCAGCCACGCCATCCACCTCTGACACGTGGAGCTCCACAACACAGTGCTGTGACACATCCACCTGCACAGCAGGAGGGAGGGCAACCACAGAGAGAGATGCGTCGTAGAGGGCAATATCCTTGCCACAAGGTCCACAGACCGAGGCTTAGCTTCCTGGACCTCTCTGAGCAGCAGTGCACACGGAGGCTCAGAGTCACTCGACATGTAGTCGTGGACATCTGCAGCCTCCTTCATGCCGAGCTGCTCCCGGCTGGCCCGAGCACCATCTTCTTACCTGTCGCTGTCAAAGTCACCACTGCCCTCAACAACTTCTCCTCCGCATCCTTCCAGGGTGCCGCCGGGGACATCACCGACGTCTCTCAGTCATCTGCACAAAAGAGCCCTGCAAATACACCTACACCCACTCTGCAGTGACACAATGGGTGGCATCAGTTGTGGGCCTTCATTGTGATCCTCAGGAAAGGGCATTATTGCACAAACCAGACAAGATTCGCAAAGATGTGGCAGTAGTGGTGCCAATATAATATGTAATATGAGTTGCTCAGAAATGAAATATAAGTAAAAACCATGACAAACCCTCAAACACCCTTGTGCATCCTCTTCATGCTCACGACACGTTTGCCTTACGCTTCCTACTGCCCATATGTGATGCATGCCCTGTGGCGGCAGCACAGGTAGTGGCAGGTTGAGTGAGGCTGACCGTGAAAGAGATGCATGAGAGGGTGAGTATGAGATAGAGTCATGGGATTGTATGAGGATTGGGTTGAGTGGTAGTGGCGGGATGAGTACTGGCGAGGTGAGTAAGTGCAGGTAAGATGAGGATGAGGTTTGAGTGGGTGTGAGGAGTGATGTGACAGAGTAGTGTTGGCTGTGCAGAAAGAGATGTGGGGTGGGGGCGGTGATGTGGCAGACGGAGTGTAGGGGAATGAGTAAGTGTACTCACTTTGGCTGACCTACTTAGGTCATTGCAGCGCCTCCTGCACTGTATGCAGGTGCGTGATATGTTGGTGGTGCAAGTGACCTCCTCTGCCACCTCAAGCCAGGCCTTCTTGGTGGCAGAGGCAGGCCGCTTCCTCCTGCCCGCCGGGGGGAAGATCTCTGACCTCCCCCTCCTCCTCATCCCATCGAATACGAGCTGGATTGAGGCATCCTTAAACCTGGGAGCAGCCTTCCCCCTGGGCTACTCCATGCTGTAATTTTTTCTATTTCTTGCAGCATCAGTCAGTGGAGGACTGCCCCTTTAAATAGAGCTCCTCCAGCTGCGAAGTCCGCCCGACGCGCAGCTTAGCAGTGCGGAACCCAGAAGAACAGTTAAGTGGATCCAATTAGCCTGCGATTGCGCGCGGAGCAGACTAATTTCACCGGCCGCGTTACCCACACGCCCTATCGACCCCCCGCCGTGAACCCGCCGCCATGGTAATATCGGGTCCCATATATACCACATGAACCGTATTGTCCTCATACCCGTTCTGTTACCTCATCAAAAAACTCTATCAAGTTAGTTAAACACAATTTGCCTTTAACAAATCCACGCTGGCTTTCCCTAATCAATCCATACTTGTCCAAGTAATTGCTAGTTCTGTCCTGGATTATCGTTTCTAAAAGCTTCCCCACCACCGAGGTTAAACTGATTGGCCTGTAGTTGCTGGGTTTATCCTTACAACCTTTTTTTGAACAAGGGTGTAACATTTGCAATTCTCCAGTCCTCTGGCACCACCCCCCGTATCTAGGATTTTTGGGAGATTATGGCCAGTACCTCCGCAATTTCCACCCTTACTTCCCTCAGCAACCTAGGATGCATCCCATCCGGACCGGGTGACTTATCTATTTTAAGTACAGCCAGCCTTTCTAGTACCTCCTCTTTATCAATTTTGAGCCCATCCAGTATCTCAACTATATCTTCCTTCACTGAGACTCTGGCAGCATCTTCTTCCTTGGTAAAGACAGATGCAAAGTACTCATTTAGTACCTCAGCCATGCCCTCTGCCTGCATGAGTAGATCTCCTTCTTGGTCCCTGATTGGCCCTTCCCCTCTTCTTACTACCCGTTTACTGTTTACCTGTCTATAGAAGACTTTTGGATTCCCTTTTATGTTTGCTGCCTGTCTATTCTCATAGGTATGACAGATTGCAAGTAGCAATATTCATGCTGTTGGTTCTTTGACACTGAAATCCATTAAATAGAGAATAACTGCTTTGTGTGCATTGCAAGCACGTATAGGGGTTCTTAAGATATTCTAAATCACGAGTGTGAATTTTGAAAAGTTGATTACTTCTGACCACATATCTGCTCCATCACCAAGACCACCTACTTCCACCTCTGTAACATCACCCGTCTCCGCCCCTTCCTCAGTTCATGTGCTGCTGAAACCCTCAACCATGCCTTTGTTATCTCCAGACTTCACTATTCCAATGCTCTCCTGGCCGGCCTCTCATTTTCCACCCTCCATTATCTTGAGCTCATCCAAAACTCTGTTGTATGTATCCTAATTTGCAGGGTCACTCAGCATTTTGAAAACAGCATAAGCACTAATATGTAACCCTTCCTTCTCTGAATAGGGTACTTACATAAATGTTGTTTTCGTTCTCCCTTGGAACACACAGTTTTCTTGTGTAACTTTGCCTTTTGGTTCTTTAAAGGTATGACAGATTGCAAGTGGCAATATTCATGCTGTTGGTTCTTTGATGCA
This sequence comes from Heptranchias perlo, assembly GCF_035084215.1. Taxonomy (NCBI): domain Eukaryota; kingdom Metazoa; phylum Chordata; class Chondrichthyes; order Hexanchiformes; family Hexanchidae; genus Heptranchias; species Heptranchias perlo. The sequence goes on along the minus strand of NC_090340.1, from coordinate 50,481,969 downwards.
GATGACACTGAAATCCATTAAATAGAGAATAACTGCTTTGAGTGCATTGCAAGCACGTATAGGGGTTCTTAAGATATTCTAAATCACGAGTATGAATCTTGAAGAGTTGATTAGAATGCTGACATACACACTATATATTTACGTCTGCATGCATTCCATTATAAATTCCAGTGCCCACATTTATAATGGCAACTGTCTATGTAAACACCCTGCTGCCATTGATGGTGTAGCAGCGCCGCAGTTTTGTGTGTCCCAGCTCCTTTGCAACCAACTCTATTCTGCTTCTCAAATTGTTTTGTTATTTAGCCATAAATTAGTATTATATAAAAATTAGGACTGAATGTATAGCTTTAAAATGGGAACTGAATTATATCTGCAAGCCCTGGTTCAACGATCTCCACCCTTCAAACCTGTTACACCCGAAGACTACAGGTGGTCTTGGCTCCTCATGTGCAACACTCTGGAAGTGATATTTATATATTTATATATGGATCTCCCACTGTGCTGCTCATGGAAAAGACTGATTCTCTTACTGATCTCTGTGTTACAGCTTCTCTTTTTCTCTCTTCTTCTACTTGTCTCTTTGGCTTACTTTCCCTTTCTTCTATTTTTCTTCTCGCTCGCTTTCTCTTCTATCCTGTTCTCTCTATTCTTCAGCTTCCCTCGCCTCTCCTTTCAAGTGGGAGATGGTGTGGCAGGGAAAGCAACAATTTGTGGTGCTGGGTCTGAGGCGGCAGGCAGGGGAATGATTTGGTCAGGGACGGGAGATGGTGGAACGGAGAGGGAGATACAGAGGGAAAGAAAGACAAAGGCGCTCAGGATGTTTGGGGTGAGTGACAGTAGATGGAGATAGGAAGGACTAGGGGCAGCAAAACGGTGAACAAAGTGGATGTTCAGGCAGCAAAAGGGAGCAGGAATACTCGGTTCCCCTCCTAGCCTCAGATTTGGGGTAGACCCTACTATTCAACGCCATTCCAGTTTGAATAACAAAAGCTTCCTGAAAGTTGTTGATAAGTCCTTAAGTGAATTCCCTCCCTGTTGTTCAAGTACCAGTTCCTGGCCTTAACTAGTGGGCTTTTGAAATGAAGGGATGGGATTCCCCAATTGGCTCTCCATGGCTTAGGGGAAGGCTCTGTTATTTAAACTGTAAAAACGTTAAAAAAACAGGGTTTGCCTAAAGCCATAGAGAAGTGCTTTAAAAATTCTCTCCGAATGGTTAAAAAATTGGTTCCGGGTTAAGGCCAGGAATCGGCTTCATGAAAAAAAAAGGTTAAAAATAATAGGCCTTCCCCCAAAGTTGTGGGTAAGCCCTTTAGGGAATCCTCCCCCCCCACTTCAAAAGCCAGTTAGGGCCAAGTGTTTGAAGTGTGACTTGGGGAGGCAGGACCCGTAGGCCACAGGAAAAGTGGGAGCATGGCTGAAAGGAGTGAGCAAAGGTGCCAGACAAATGGTAAGGAGGTCAAAGAGCGTGGATCATGGGGATGAGAATGAAGAGGCACCATAGTGTCACAAGTGGTGGAAAGACCCCAGCCACACCATAAGCGATAAGTGTTTATGTTGGAAATTCCCATTATAAATGTTTACATAGGGTGTTTCAACTATAAATGTTGACAAAAAGCATTCCCAAATATCATGACAACCAGAAGTTGGACAGGCAGTGCATGCATACGCAAGACTTTTAATAGGCTTCAAGTATATGATGCCACTGCAATTCCCTTTGTTAGAATTCTGAGAAATACAATATAAGTGCCACATACAGCATTAAAGTTGATTGCGTTTATCTTACTCAAAAATGGAGAATACTAGACTTTCGTTGTGACATAGGAACAGGAGTAAGCCATTCAGCCCTGGAGCTAGCTCTGCTATTCAATTCGATTAAGGCTGATCTGTACCTCAACTTCATTTACCCGCCTTAGCTCCATAGCCCTTGACATCCTTACCTAACAGAAATCTATTGATCTCAGTTTTGAAAGTTGCAATTGTCCCAGCATTCACAGCCTTTTGTAGCAGAGAATTCCAGATTTCTACTACCCTTTGTGTGAAAAGCTTCTTGATTTCCCTCCTAAAGGATTGGGTTCTAAATATTCCTGGATACAAGGTGTTCAGGAAAGATAGGGAAGGGAAAAAGGAGGGAAGTGGTTGGCAGTATTGATTAGGGAGAACAATGCAGTGCTGGGGGATAGGATGTCCTTGAGGAGTCAAGGACATAATCTATTTGGCTAGAGTTAGGAAACAATAGAGGGGCCAATACACTATTGGGTGTATTCCATAGGCCACCAATTAGTGGGAATAGGTGGCCTGGCTCGAGGTGATAGAGGAGGTCAGCAGTAGCTGCAACGTCTCCCGCACCTGGATACAGTGCAGGAAACGTTCCAATGACCTAACTAAGTCAGCCAAAGTGAGTACACTTACTCATTCTCCTACACTCCGTCTTCCACATCACTGCCCCCATCCCACAACTCATTCTGCACTGCCATCACTACTCTATCACATCACTCCTCACACCCACTCAAACTTCATCCTCAACTTACCTGCACTTTCTCACCTCCCCAGTTCTCATCCCACCACTACCACTCAACCCAATCCTCATACAATGTCATGGCTCTGTCTCATACTCACCCTCTGATGCATCTCTTTCACAGTCAGCCTCACCCAAACCAATGCATTCATCGGTTGGCCATGTCACCGTCACTCACTCAAGCCTATCTACATTCTCCCCTTATAGGAGAAGAGAGCCCAGGATGTACAGGAGAGGGTGAGGACTGGAGGTGGGCCGCAACATCTAGTTGTCCTCGCAGACGCGGAGCAGGAGGCGCTGGAACTGAGCCGCACCATCGAATGCCTGTCTGTCGGGGACGCCGAGACTGGCACCCGACAAACGGCTGGTGACAGAACTTTAAAATTCAGCACACACAATAGCAATTGATGTTAACATGCCTTGCCATCTTCAGCACCTCAACATCTGTCATCATGCTTAATATTGCCTTCTGTTCTTTTACAGGGACTTCAGCGACTGCTGTGATGGCAGAGGGTGATTCCTCAGAGGACCTGCCGGCCTCTGAGGGGGCACCGTCACATCTGAGCGAGCCTTCCACCAGCGCAGATACACACACCTCGGTAGGTCCCCATCCTCACTTAGTTGGGGTCTCACATGGTGAGTCACCACTCACATGTGAGCACAAGCAGACACTGGTGGCAGGGGCAGCTGTGGAGAGTCCACATCAGTGGGCGCACTCTTCTCCAGGCTCTGCTCAGCTGGAGACAGATGCTGAACCCTGGGGGCCATCCATGAAAAGGAGAATGATCAAGGGGCAGCAGCACATTTGCGAGGTGCTGGAACAGGTGCCACGCACACTCTCCACAATTGAGCAGAGGAAGGAGGAGTCCAACTCCTGCATGAGTGGAATGGTGGCACAGGTAAGGGAGGGAAATTCTAAGATACTGTCACAGGGACGTGAGGGCAACTGCGATAGTGTCGCGGGTAAGTGCGGGAAAGTCTGCGATGGAGGGAAGGCTAGCCTCTATGGAGCTTCAAGCACAGCTCACAAATTAGTCCATTGAGGCCCTGACAACGGCCCTTCAGAGTCAGGGTGAACAACATTCTGCCGCCTTAAACAGGCAGGCAGATACACTAGCACTGGCCTTACAAGGCTTCACACATGTACTCCAAACTGTCGTCCAGCAGGGTGGTAGGAGTGATGTGGGCCTGGCCCAGGAGAGGGAAGATGGCGAAAGGGGACATGGAAGTGGGGACGCCACTCAAAGCGCCCCCATGTCACACCCGTTGCCCCCCTCTCAACCAGTACCCGCAATGCTGCCTCCTCTCCAGATGGCTGAGTCTGCCCCTGCACAGGTGCAAGTGGAGCAGTCTTTGGAGGGGCCCTCACAGGCACCGAAACCCAGAGGGCGTAGGCCCAAAGAATCTAATTGGTCAGGGCATGAACAAAACCAACCTGCCACTGCCTCTGCTGCAGCCACAGGGGAAGCACCACGTAGGAGTAGTTGCAAGCGAAAGGCGAAGGTTTTGTGAGCACAAAGGGGATGCATAAGGGTGTTTGACGGTTTGTCATGTCTTTTATTTATATTTGATTTTTGTTAATGGCACATTAAATATTATATTGTCACCACTACTGCCACATCTTGGCCATTCTTGACTTGCTTGTGTAATAAGGCCCTTTCATGAGGTTCACCATGAACACCCACACTTGATGCCACCCATTGGGTCACTCGACAGTGGGTCTATGTGTAGTTGCACGACTGTTTTGTGCAGGGCGGGGTGGGGGCCGTGTTGTGGGTGCTGCTCTTTCCAGATGGTGTAACGACTGGACTCTTCACACTTTCTGATGTTATGAGAACCGTTCACATATCAGTGACTCCCTGGCCTCACGTGCAGCCAGGTGAGCCACTGTTCTGCCCATGGGTTGCTCCTCCTCCTCCTCGTCATCGTCCTCCTCCTCCTCCTCCTCCTCTGCCTCCTCCTTCTCCTCAATGTGGGTGGCAGATGTGGATGGGGCCTCCTCCGGCGGCACCCTTCTCTGTTGTGCCATGTTGTGCAGGGCACAACACACAACTATAATGTGTCCCACTCTGGTGTGTATTGAAGTGCTCCCCCAGAATGATCAAGGCACCTAAATTGCATCTTGAGCAGCCCTATAGCATGCTCAATTGTAGACCTGGTAGTGATGTGGCTGTCATTATATCGACACTGTTGCACGCTGCTGGGGTTCCTCAGAGGCATCATGAGCCACGTGTGCAGGAGGTCTCCCTTGTCCCCGAGGAGCCAGCCCTTGCGGGTGTTCGGTGCGTGGAAGAGAAGTGGGATGTTGGACTCCAGGAGGATGAAGGAATCATGGCAGCTGCCAGGGTATCTGGCGCACACGTGATGTAATCTCTTGCGGTGGTCACAAATGAGCTGAGTGTTGATGGAGTGATAGCCCTTCCTGTTGATGAACAGTCCTGGCTCGTGTGGAGTTGCTCGTATTGCTATATGGGTGCAATCGATTACACCCTGCACCCGTGGGAAGCCTGCCACAGAGTGGAATCCAACTGCCTTCTCCGTCTGGCTGAGGTCATCCATGGGGAAGTTGATATAGTGCGAGACCCTGCGAAACAAGCCATCGGTGACCTGCCTTATGCACTTGTGTGCAGACGACAGAGAGACCCCGGTGATGTCCCCGGTGGCACCCTGGAATGATCTGGAGGTGAAGAAGTTGAGGGCAGTGGTGACTTTGACAGCGACTGGTGAGAAGATGCTGCTCAGGCCAGCCGGGAGCAGCTCAGCATGAAGGAGGCTGCAGATGTCCGTGACTACCTGGCGACTGACTCTGAGCCCCCGTATGCACTGCTCCTCAGAGAGGTCCAGGAAGCTGAGCCTCACTCTGTAGACCCTGTGGCGAGGGTAGTGCCTCCTGCGACGCCGCTCTCTCTTTGTTGCCCTCCATGCTGTTGTGCAGGTGCGTGTGGCGCAGCACTGTGTTGTGGAGCTCCACGTGGCGGAGGTGTACGGCGTGCCTGGTGAGGCTGGTGATGTTGCTCGTCCTCGGATGAAGTGATGAATGCAGCTATGGCACCCCCCATCCTGACGGTGTGAGTTTAAGGGGGTCCGCAAAGTAGGTAAATGTGTTTGCACAGTGAGTTTAGAGTATAAATTAATAATTTTGAGTGGAAAGACAAAGGTGTTGCAGCCAAAACTTTGTCTGAAGTGACAGAGTGCCCTGCTGCAATAAATGAGATTTTTCCCCAACCTGTCAAATAATCCTTTGCATCCCCCACTGGCCGCTGACTGAAACACGTCTGCTCCAACAGGGAGTGTTTCCCACAGCACAGGAAACACGCTGAGGATCCTTCAAAATTGCACCCCTGCCAAAATCTCCAGTCAATGAGGTCTGTCAAGTACCTCAAGTATCTAAATAACTATGTAAAGTAGCATCCCGCCGGCTTTAATTGCCAGTGGGAGTCCCGCATGCAGGAGCTGCGCGCGCACCCGAACGCATCACTGGGGAACCCGGAAGTGGGCGGGTTGGAGCCAGGCTCCGAACCCACTCCGGGATTCCGCCATTTTAGGAGCCTCCCCGCCCCCAACGCACTCGCTCGGCCATATGAAAATCAGCCCCAACTGTGACCAATTCTGGGCATTGCACTTTAGGAAGGATATGCAGGCCTTAGAGAGCGTGCAGAAAAGATTTACTGGAATGGTTCCAGGGAGGAGGCACTTCAGTTACATGGATAGACTAGAAAAGCTTTGTTTTGGAGTAGAGAAGGTTGAGAGGAGATTTGTTAGAACTGTTCAAAATCAGGAAGGGTTTAGATAAAGTAAATAAAGAGAAACTGTTCCCATTGGCGGAAGGGTCGAGAACCAGAGGACACAGATTTAAGGTCATTGGCAAATTAACCAAAAGGCGACATGAGGAAAAGCTTTTTTATGTAGTGAGTAGTTGTGGTCTGGAATGTGCCCCCTGAATGGGTGGTGGAAGCAGTTTTATTCTTGGCTTTCAAAAAGGAATTGAATAAATACTTGAAGGGAAAAAATTTGCAGGGTTATGGGGAAAGAGTGGGGGAGTGGGACTAACTGGATTGCTCTTACAAAGATGCTCTTACAAATGTCCTCCTTCTGTGCTGTAACCATTCTATGATTCTATAAAATGGCCTAGCTCTAATTTTAAGATTATGTCTCCTTGTTCTTGATTCCCCCATCAGAGGAAATAGTTACTTTGTATCTACCCTATTGAATCCTTTTAACATACCTCAATCAGATCACCCCTTTTTTTTACTCAAGAGAATATAAACCGAGTTTATGCAACCTGTCCTCATAAATTAACCTTCTAAGCCCCAGTATCATTCTGGTGAATCTGCGCTGCACCCCCTCCAAGGCCAATATATCCTTTCTGAGGTGCGGTGCCCAAAACTGAACACAGTACTTCAGATGGGGTCTGACCAAGGCTCTATACAAGTGAAGCATAATTTCCTCTCCTTTTGTAATCCAGCCCCCATCACCATCTTGTGACAGTTCTAAAATTATGAAGCATATTGCGCTATTTTGAATACATAAAAACTGACAAATATCAAATTGACAAACTGTAAATGTAGTTATTTGAATGTCGGCAGACAAAACAAGAACACTTAAGACTATTCTTCCATAGTAATTGTAGATCTGTACAAATTAAACATTGATTGATTCATGCCTCAGTGATTTAATTGCTACAATCACACTTTGTAGCAAGTTAATAAAGCTGAACAAAGTGGTCTAAACAGCTCAAATGATGATACAATATCAGTGATAAATTGTAATATGTTTTAGCATTGTTATTACAACTGGAAAATTGATATTTAAATACAAGCCTGATGCAGGGAGAATACAGGTAATGTGACATCCACTCATGAAATTATCTCTGATTAGATCTTTAAGTAACAGTTCCCAGAAGTAATCCTAACAGACAGTGACAGGGTCAATTTCTTCTGGGTGAAATGAGCTTGGCAAATTTAACTTTAAGCATCACTTGAATTTTCTCAACTGTAGGTTTTCATACTAGTTCCAAATTGCACTCAACTCATGCAATGGGGGCCCGAGGTTAGCAGGCCTGCGGGTTCCTGGCGGGGGGGTATCGGGCGAGTGGGTAACACGCCCGGTGAAATGAGTGCGCCCCCCGCGTGATCACAGGATAATTGAAGTCATTTACCTGTGGTTGCGGGTTTTCCACTGCTCAGCTGCGCGCCGGCGGCCTGCGCATGCGCAGTGACGTCTGAGTGATGGTGGAGCTCTATTTAAAGGGGCAGTCCACCAATGCTCCTCCTGCTGCCAACAAGAAGTAGCACACCATGGAGCACCCCAGGGGTAAGGCTGCCCCACGATTTTCTGACGACTCACTCCAGCTGCTGCTGGACGGGGTAAGGAGGAGGAGGGAGACGTTGTTCCCCAGCGATGGAAGGAAGTGCCCTGCCTCCGCCACCAGGAAGGCATGGGCGGAGGTGGCCGCGGAGGTTAGCAGCAGGGGCAACACCACAAGAACATGGATCCAGTGTCGCAAGAGATTCAATGATCTCACTAGGTCCGGCAAAGTGAGTATTCTCCCACACTCCGTCTTCCACATCACCTCAAACACCTCACAACCCCTTCTGCACTGCCACCACAGCGCTCCTGCATCAATCCTCACAGCCACTCAACTATCATCCTCACCGTGCCTGCACGTACCCACCGTCCCTGTCCCCATTCGAACACTACCACACACCCCAATCCCCATACAATGGGATGGGCATGTGGCACACGCATCCTCCCATCCATCTCCCACACGCTCAACCCACCCACACCAATGCTTGAAGCGTCTCACAATGCAATCATCACTCAATCACGCATCTGTGTTTTGCCTTGACAGGAGAAGAGATGCAAGAACGCCTGGGAAAGGGCACGCACCGGAGGGGGCCCGCCACACGAGGTGGTTCTAACGCACGCAGAGCTGGACGCCTTGGAGATCAGCCACACGCTGCATTGCCTGTCCGTGGTGGATGGAGAGGCTGGGGCTGCAGAAACGTCCGGTAACGGAAAGCTGACACTCAGCACTCATGATCGCGAATGATCTTAGCATCACTTGGCATCTGCCGCACCTCAACATTTGTCCACATGCCTGATATTGCCCTTTGTTCTCTTGCAGGGCCGTCTGCGAGCGCCGTGTCTGTGGAGGGTGATTCCTCAGAGGACATGCCGGTCTCTGAGGGTCCATCGTCACATATGAGCCAAGCATCCACCAGCGCAGATACACACACCTCAGTGGGTCCCCCTCCTCAATTAATTGGGATTGCACATGGTGAGTCACCGCGCACATGTGAGCATGAGCAGACCCTGGTGGCAGGGGCAGCCACGGAGGGTCCGCGTCGGTGGGAGCACTCTTCTCCAGGCTCTGCTCAGCCGGACCCAGATGCTGAACCCAGGGGGCCACCAGTCAAAAGGAGAGTCATCGAGAGGCACCAGCACATTGCCGAGGTACTGGAAGAGGTGCCACGCGCACTCTCCACAATCGCGCAGGTGATGGAGGAGTCCAACTCCTGCATGAGGGCAATGGTGGCACAAGTACAGGAGGGTATCCGCGAGATAGTGTCGCGGGTAGGTGCGGGAACGTCTGCGGTGGAGGAAAGGCTAGCCTTCCTCGAGTGTCACGCACAGCTCAACATTGAGTCCATCCAGGCCCTGACAACGGCTGTTCGGATTCAGGGTGAGCAACATTCTGCCGCCATAAACAGGCTGACAGATACATTAGAGGTGGCCTTGCAAGGTCTCACACAGGTCATCCAAACTGCCGTCCAGCAGGGTGGAAGGAGTAATGTGGGCCTAGGCCATGAGAGGGAAGATGGTGAACGGGGACATGGAAGTGGGGACGCTACTCAAAGTGCCCCCACATCTCACCCGTTGCCCCCCTCTCAACCAGTACCCGCAATGGTGCCTCCTCTCCAGGTGGCCGAGTCTGCCCCTGCATGGGTGCAGGAAGAGCAGTCTGTGGAGGTGCCCTCACGGGCACCGAAACCCAGGGGGCGTCGGCCCAAAGCATCTACCCGGTCAGGGCACGAACAAGAGCAACCTGCCACTACCTCTGCTGGAGCCACAGGGTAGCACCACGTAGGGGTTCCCGCAAACGTAAGGCTAGGGTGTTATGAACACAAAGGGAATGCACCAGGGCGTATGACAATTTGTTATGTTTTTATTTATAGTCGTTTACTGCACATACACAATAAACACAATTGTTCTCACCACTACTGCCACCTCTTGTCCATTCTTGAGCGGCTTGTGCAATAGGTCCCTTTCGTGGGGCTCATCATGACGATGAACACCTGGTCCCACCCATTGGGTCACACTACAGTGGGTGCAGGAGTAATGGCACCACTCTTCTGTGGAGGGGGCTGGTATGGCCGCTCCTCTGTGCACGTGATGAGGTCTGGACGCCTCAGACAGTCTGATGTTAGGAGAACCGTTGACATATGAGTGCCTCCCTGGCCTGACGAGCATCCAGGTGAGCCGGTGTTCGGCCCATGGGTCCTTCCTCCTCCTCTTGCTCCTCCTCCTCCTCCTCATCGTCGTCCTCAATATGGGTGACGGATGTGGATGGGGCTTCCTCCAGCGGCACCCCTCTCTGTTGTGCCAAGTTGTGCAGGGCACAGCAGACAACTATAATTCGTCCCACTCTGAGTGGCGCAAATTGGAGCGCTCCCCCAGATCGATCAAGGCACCTGAAGTGCATCTTGAGCACCCCTATAGCCTGCTCAATTGTAGACCTGGTAGCAATGTGGCTGTCATTATATCGATGCTGCAGCTCGGTGATGGGGTTCCTCAGAGGTGTCATAAGCCACGTGTGTAGGGGATACCCCTTGTCGCCGAGGAGCCAGCCGTTGCCGGTGTTGGGTGAGTGGAAGAGGGGCGGGATGGTGGACTCCCTGAGGACGAAGGCATCGTGGCAGCTGCCAGGGTATCTGGTGCACACGTGTAGGAATCTCTGGCGGTGGTCACAGATGAGCTGGGCGTTCATGGAGTGATACCCCTTCCTGTTGATGAACAGCCCTGGATCATGTGGAGGTGCCCGTATTGCTATGTGGGTGCAATTGATTACACCCTGCACCCGTGGGAAGCCAGCCACAGCATGGAATCCAACCGCCCTCTCCATCTGGCTGCAGTCATCCATGGCGAAGTTGATGTAGTGCGAGGCCCTGTGGAACAACCCATCGGTAACCTGCCTTATGCACTTGTGTGCAGACGACTGACAGACCCCGGTGATGTCCCCGGTGGCACCCTGGAAGGATCCGGAGGCGAAGAAGTTGAGGGCAGTGGTGACTTTGACGGCGACGGGTAAGAAGATGCTGCTTGGTCCATCCGGGAGCAGCTCGTCATTAAGGAGGCTGCAGATGTCGGCGACTACCTGGCGAGTGACTCTGAGCCTCCGTATGCACTGCTCCTCAGAGAGGTCCAGGAAGCTGAGCCTCGGTCTGTAGACCCTGTGCGGAGGGTAGTGCCTCCTGCGACGCATCTCTCTCTGCGGTTGCCCTCCCTCCTGCTGTGCAGGTGGATGTGCCACAGCACCGTGTTGTGGGGCTCCACGTGTCTGAGGCGGACGGCGTGGACTGCGAGGCTGCTGAGGCTGGTGATGCTGTTCGTCCTCCGAGGAGGTCAAGGCGGCCCCCATCTGGAAGGTGTGGGTCTGAGGGGTTCTGCAAGGTAGGTAAGTGTGTCCTCGCACCGGGGTTGCGGTTCCACGTCGGTGAATCTTCTTGCTAGGAGGAGGGTGGTGGAGGGCAGGCGTTGCCCTATGTGACGGAGTGGCCTCCTGCGTTGGTGAAGGGTCTCCCCCCCCCACCTGTGGAATGCACCTTGGCAGCTGCCACAGGCTGCTGGCTGCAACGCGTCCGTTTGAAGTGAGAGTGTTTCCCCCAGTATGGGAAACAGTCTCAGTTCAAGGTAAATTCCCACCCTTCCTAATAAAACAGCTCAATCAGGCCTGTAAACGACCTGAACGAGCAAGATAAATACTTACAAGTGGCATCCTGCTGGCTTTAATTGCCTGCGGGATTCCCACCTGCGGGGTCTGCGCGCGCACGCCGGCGCGTCCGTGGGGAACCCGGAAGTGGGCGGGTTCGAGGCGGGATCCGGTCCCGCTCCGGGATTCCCCGATTTTCGGGGGCCCCCCGCCGAGAACGCACCCGATAGCGGGTGGTAAAATCAAGCCCTAGGTCACTACACACTACCATTTTTGTTGAATTTGCTGTAGACTTCATTCGTTCTGCATAGCTGTTCCACAGAATTTTAATCTAGAATCTATACAAATTTAGTCATAGGTTATTTGTGAAACAAAAATACCTCATGTACCTGCATGTCCTGTAAAAAATATTAAGTGGCATAAGAACATAGCAAAGTATAGGACCAGAAAAGTATCTGCAGTCAATCTGACCGGTCCCAAAAATTTATGGTGTAGAAATTCGGGCGCTCCCAGGATACACTCCTTGAACCTGAATAGTGTGGTCCAAGGCGCCCCCGAATAAATGGCATAAACAGTATTTATGTCACTCTTCTGGGGCTTCTACAGCTCTTCCGCCAAAGTCAGAGCAGACAAGCAGGAGAACCCCTGTGGGAAGTCACCCCCATATTATTTTGCTGTTGTCTTGCTTTTCAATTTGATATATAATACCTAGAGGGCAATGTAGTGTCCATCTGTATAGGTTCATATTTTGCAGAGTTAACATTCAAGATTCAGAGTGTTTTGTTTATTTGCAAAGGGCATTTTTAAAAAAATTACTCGTGAAGGTTAAATTATCTCAATTCGTAAACAACTATTCGCCAATAGCTTAGTTGGTAAAGGTAACACATAACTCAGCCTTGTAGATCAGAACGTCCTGGGTTTGATCCTGATCTTTGGCAAATAAGCTGATCTAAGTTGGTGTGTCAGCTGAGAAATGATATAACAGGTTAAGTGCAAAGTAGAAAGTGAGTCCATTCGTTCTGCAATGATGATGCAAAGAGCACATTTTCTGGGTTATTTAAATATGTATTTAGAACTTGGCTTCATTTCCAATGAGACTAGAGCAGCCCAAATATGAACCTGAAGTAGATATTTTGTCTTACTGATTGAACTTTGGTTGTGGAGAGTTGAGGTGGACAATGGCAGCCCAGCTAAATTCTGCTTTCACCAGCTAAAGTCCTGAATGCTTGTTCCTGCTGACTTGTCTCCTTGTTGAACTTAATGCAACACTACCATTTCTATTGAAAAATCAAGATGAAGGGACAAGGCTCATAGTGCAGTATATCAACAAAGTTGAAGAAGGTAGGGAACAAGATAAGGGAAATCAAGTAGTAGTGATTAGGTAACACCAAGCTTGGATTTTAATCTTGATTATAGGATGAAAAGGAGAGTTAAGAAGTTCCACAATTGGGGTAGAATGAATTAGTGCAATAAGTTTGATTTCAACATAATGAGAATGCAGAGAAGAGAAAGAGCTTGTGCTTGCATGGTTTGATATGAAGACCAAAAGATTAAAAATATTTGTGCCTGCATCTCACAGTACAAAAGTTACAAGGGGACATTGACAGAAGCCAGACTTTGCTTCCTTCATCAGGCTAGGAATTGTAAACAATTTTACAACACCAAGTTATAGTCCAACAATTTTATTTTTAATCCCACAAGCTTTCGGGGGCTTCCCCCTTCCTCAGGCGGTGTGGAAGGGGGAAGCCTCCGAAAGCTTGTGGGATTAAAAATAAAATTGTTGGACTATAACTTGGTGTTGTAAAATTGTTTACAATTGTCAACCCCAGTCCATCACCGGCATCTCCACATCAGGCTAGGAATGATACTCAATGGAGTGACTGACAAGGAAACAATAATACAAATTACTTGAAAAAGGGAAAAGATCAAATTCAAGTTCTACAAATATGCCATATGATATAAATATGCCAAATGAAACACTAATGCCATAAGTTGGCACAACAGGACAATTCGAATATAAACTCTAGATATGTTTGAACTTCGCCTTATTTAACTTTATAGGCAAAAGTTTCACACTAGCTCCATGACTCAATAGAACAGTATGTTATATTTGGGTTTAGAAGACCCTAAGAATATAGTCTTCATTCTACACTAAGAATTAAGATCACAATCATTCACTCATTTTTTTTTTATTTGTTCATGGGATGTGGGCGTCGCTGGCAAGGCCAGCATTTATTGCCCATCCCTAATTGCCCTTGAGAAGGTAGTGGTGAGCTGCCTTCCTGAACCGCTGCAGTCCATGTGGTGAAGTTTCTCCCACAGTGCTGTTAGGAAGGGAGTTCCAGGATTTTGACCCAGCGACGATGAAGAAACGGCAATATATTTCCAAGTCAGGATGGTGTGTGACTTGGAGGGGAACGTGCAGGTGGTGTTATTCCCATGTGCCTGTTGCCCTTGTCCTTCTAGGTGGTAGAGGTCGTGGGTTTGGGAGGTGCTGTCAAAGAAGCCTTGGCGAGTTGCTGCAGTGCATCCTGTGGATGGTACACACTGCAGCCACAGTGCGCCGGTGGTGAAGGGAGAGAATGTTTAGGGTGGTGGATGGGGTGCCAATCAAGCGGGTTGCTTTGTCCTGGATGGTGTCGAGCTTCTTGAGTGTTGTTGGAGTTGCACTCTTCCAGGCAAGTGCAGAGCATACCATCACACTCCTGACTTGTGCCTTGTAGATGGTGGAAAGGCTTTGGGGAATCAGGAGGTGAGTTACTCACCACAGAATACCCAGCCTCTGACCTGCTCTTGTAGCCACAGTATTTATATGGCTGGCCCAGTTAAGTTTCTGGTCAATGGTGACCCCCAGGATGTTGATGGTGGGGGATTCGACGATGGTAATGCCGTCGAATGTCAAGGAGAGGTGGTTAGATTCTCTCTTGTTGTAGATGTGATGTGGAGATGCCGGTGATGGACTGGGGTTGACAATTGTAAACAATTTTACAACACCAAGTTATAGTCCAGCAATTTTATTTTAAATTCACAAGCTTTCGGAGGCTACCTCCTTCGTCAGGTGAACGATGTGAAAATGAAATCCTCGAGATGAAATCGCATTTATAATTCACAGAACAATGCTTGGTGAGTACAGACAGTTTTTTCAACTGCCCGTTGCCAAGGCAATCAGTGTGCAGACAGACAGGTGTTACCTGCCAGATCTCACAGAATATACAAATCACCAAAAAAAAACAACAAACAAAAAAAAACAGAGATAGAGAGGTAGAAACATAGAAAAGACAGCAACTGACCCGTTATATTAAAAACAGATAACATTTGTTCGCTGGTGGGGTATCGTGTAGCGTGACATGAACCCAAGATCCCAGTTGAGGCCGTCCTCATGGGTGCGGAACTTGGCTATCAATTTCTGCTCGACGATTTTGCGTTGTGTGTCTCGAAGGCCGCCTTGGAGTACGCTTACCCGAAGGTCGGTGGATGAATGTCCATGACTGCTGAAGTGTTCCCCGACTGGGAGGGAACCCTCCTGTTTGGCGATTGTTGCGCGGTGTCCGTTCATCCGTTGTCGCAGCGTCTGCATGGTCTCGCCAATGTACCATGCTCTGGGGCATCCTTTCCTGCAACGTATGAGGTAGACAACGTTGGCCGAGTCACAGGAGTATGAACCATGCACCTGGTGGGTGGTGTCCTCTCGTGTGATGGTGGTATCTGTGTCGATGAGGTTGGGTGGCTGTTTAAAGGTGAGTAGTGGAGGTGTGGGGATGGCCATAGCGAGGTGTTTGTCCTCATTGATGACATGTTGAAGGCTGCGGAGAACATGGCGTAGTTTCTCCGCTCCGGGGAAGTACTGGACGACAAAGGGTACTCTGTTGGTTGCGTCCCGTGTTAGTCTCCTGAGGAGGTCTATGCGATTTTTTGCTGTGGCCCGTCGGAACTGTCGATCGATGAGTCGAGCGTCATATCCCGTTCTTACTAGGGCGTCTTTCAGCGTCTGTAGGTGTCCATCGCGTTCCTCCTCGTCTGAGCAGACCCTGTGTATTCGCAGGGCCTGTCCATAGGGGATGGCCTCTTTGACGTGGTTAGGGTGGAAGCTGGAAAAGTGGAGCATCGTGAGGTTGTCCGTGGGCTTGCGGTAGAGTGAGGTGCTGAGGTGCCCGTCTTTGATGGAGATTCGTGTGTTCAAGAAAGAAACTGATTCTGAGGAGTAGTCCATGGTGAGCTTGATGGTGGGATGGAACTTGTTGATGTTATCGTGTAGTCTCTTTAGTGATTCCTTGCCGTGCCCACGGACAACCACACCTCCACTACTCGCCTTTAAACAGCCACCCAACCTCAAACAGACCATCGTTCGCAGCAAATTACCTAGCTTTCAAGAGAACAGCGTCCACGACGCCACACAACCCTGCCACGGTAACCTCTGCAAGACATGCCAGATCATCGACACAGATACCACCATCACACGAGAGGACACCACCCACCAGGTGCATGGTTCATACTCCTGTGACTCGGCCAACGTTGTCTACCTCATACGTTGCAGGAAAGGATGCCCCAGAGCATGGTACATTGGCGAGACCATGCAGACGCTGCGACAACGGATGAACGGACACCGCGCAACAATCGCCAAACAGGAGGGTTCCCTCCCAGTCGGGGAACACTTCAGCAGTCATGGACATTCATCCACCGACCTTCGGGTAAGCGTACTCCAAGGCGGCCTTCGAGACACACGACAACGCAAAATCGTCGAGCAGAAATTGATAGCCAAGTTCCGCACCCATGAGGACGGCCTCAACCGGGATCTTGGGTTCATGTCACGCTACACGTTACCCCACCAGCGAACAAATGTTATCTGTTTTTAATATAACGGGTCAGTTGCTGTCTTTTCTATGTTTCTACCTCTCTATCTCTGTTTTTTTTTGTTTGTTGTTTTTTTTGGTGATTTGTATATTCTGTGAGACCTGGCAGGTAACACCTGTCTGTCTGCACACTGATTGCCTTGGCAACGGGCAGTTGAAAAAACTGTCTGTACTCACCAAGCATTGTTCTGTGAATTATAAATGCGATTTCATCTCGAGGATTTCATTTTCACATCGTTCACCTGACGAAGGAGGTAGCCTCCGAAAGCTTGTGAATTTAAAATAAAATTGCTGGACTATAACTTGGTGTTGTAAAATTGTTTACAATTGTTGTAGATGGTCATTGCCTGGCACTTGTCTGGTGCGAATGTTACTTGCCACTTATCAGCCCAAGCCTGGATGTTGTCCAGGTCTTGCTGCATGCGGGCTCGGACTGCTTCATTATCTGAGGGGTTTCAAATGGAACTGAACGCTGCAATCATCAGTGAACATCCCCATTTCTGACCTTATGATGGAGGGAAGGTCATTGATGAAGCAGCTGAAGATGGTTTGGCCTAGGACACTGCCCTGAGGAACTCCTGCAGCAATGTCCTGGGGCGGAGATGATTGGCCTCCAACAACCACTACCATCTTCCTTTGTGCTAGGTATGACTCCAGCCACTGGAGAGTTTTCCCTCTGATTCCCATTGACTTCAATTTTACTAGGGCTCCTTGGTTCCACACTCGGTCAAATGCTGCCTTGATGTCAAGGGCCGTCACTCTCACCTCATGGAAAGAGGTAGCTATGTTACCACATGTGGAGTATCAAAACATCTGTGAAAATAGTTCTTGTATCAATGCCGTTGTATAAATTCTACTTTGAACAGACAAGTGGGTGGTAAAATTGGGTTCAGTGTCATTCCAGTTTGGCATATCAAACATTGTAGTACAAGATGGTAGGATATAGGTTCATGCCAATGATAATCTGAATGAGATCACATTGCCAACAAGGGAAGGCATTGCTGAATGAGGAAGAACAAAAAATAAAATAACGTTAAAAATAAGGATGAAGTTGCATACCTCCTAATACTCAGTTACAGAGCAATTCTGGCAGACTACAGCCACTTTCTCAGGCAAGAAATAGTAGACTTCATGTTACATGGAAGAAAGGAAGAAATTAATTTGATTTTTTTTGATTAGTTCATGGGATGTGGGCGTTGCTGACAAGACCAGCATTTATTGCCCATCCCTAATTGCCCTTGAGAAGGTGGTGGTAAGCCACCTTCTTGAACCACTGCTGTTTGTGTGGTGAAGGTTCTCCCACAGTGTTGTTAGGAAGGGAGTTTCAGGATTTTGACCCAATGACGATGAAGGAACGGCGATATATTTCCACCTCGGGATGGTGTGTGACTTGGAGGGGAGCGTGCAGGTGGTCTTGTTCCCATGTGCCTGTTGCCCTTGTCCTTCTAGGTGGTAGAGATCGTGGGTTTGAGAGGTGCTGTCGAAGAAGCCTTGGTGAGTTGCTGCAGTGCATCCTGTGGATGGTACACACCACAGCCGCGGTGCACAGGTGGTGAAGGGAGTGAATGTTTAGGGTGGTGGATGGGGTGCCAATCAAGTAGGTTGCTTTGTCCTGGATGGTGTCGAGCTTCTTGAGTGTTGTTGGTGCTACACCCATCCAGGCAAGTGGAGAGTATTCCATCACACTCCTGACTTGTGCCTTGTAGATGATGGAAAGGCTTTGGGGAGTCAGGAGGTGAGTCACTTGCCGCAGAATACCCAGCCTCTGACCTGCTCTTGTAGCCACAGTATTTATGTGGCTGGTCCAGTTAAGTTTCTGGTCAATGGTGACCCCCATTTTTGAAATAATATCCAGAAGGTTCTGAAGTGAAGTCTGAAGTAGAAGTCAGTGAAATACTCAGCAACTGGGTGAAGACTGGCTAGCTAAGAAAAATATAGATTTACTGTATATTGATTTTATTCACTAAAATAGTACTAATAGTGAGAAGAAATCCCACTGTAAACATTTAAAGAACTACAAAATATGACTGAAGCAGATGAACCGAAAATTATTTTTCTGCCTATATAAGAACTGGAAGCATCATGATGGATAATTAGTAGCCAAATTCTAGCCAAAACACATGTGGTGGAAAGAAAGACAACAACGACACACGTTAAAATACTTTCATTACATTCATTACAGTTATCTGCCTTTCCAACCAAAAATACAGTTTAGCCAAATTGAGAAGCATGTCAATGTTTTGGAATATTTTAAATAATGGAAGTTAATTATACACTCATTTGCATTTGTTAATAACATTAAGCTGTTATGATTGATGAATTAAGAGGATTGCCCAATTGTTTGTGTGCCAGTATTGAACTGACAACACAAAAGAACAACACCACTTAAGCAGAGTCAATCCCAGAAACAGCATGAATGTAAAAATGAAATGAATTACAGATATTGAGAGCCCATGTTTTCCTTCGGTGGATAGTAGCCAACTGCTATTTATGTATGAACTAATCTATTTTTGTTGTGTAAGTAAGCATTAATGTGCACCCAGTATCATTGGGCTCAATTTTAAAAGTGAAAAATGGGTGGGTTGAGGGCGAGAGGACGTTGAAAATTGCCACCATTTCAGACCCGTCTCCAACCCGCCTCCAACCAGCCCATTTCCAGTTTTAACCGGGGCGGGACGAGGGGCGGGTGACCAACCTGCTCCCAGGAGGCGGGTTGGGCCTTAAAGCCTTTCAAGTAGGCTTCGGGCCTCCATTTTTCTGGACTTCCTGATTTCAACCCCGGGGGGCGGGATTTCTGGGCCTTCTGTTTTACGCCTCCTGAAAGGAGGCCTGAGACTAACAGATAGGTGCCTAGAAAGGCACAGCTTGTGGGCCCAGAGGAGCAGGAATGCTTCCCCCAGGCCCAACAAGCTTGCCTGCACCGATCTCACAACAATTGCGGAAACCCAACCCCCGATCGCGGACTCCTGATTCCCGACCCTGATCCTCCCCCCCCCCGACACCGATCCTCCCCCTCACTCTGATCCTCCCCCCCAACTCAGATCCTCCGATCCTCCCCCCCGCACTCCGATCCTCCGATCCCCGACCCCGATCCTCCCACTCCCGACCCTGATCCTCCCCCCCCCACTCTAATCCTCTGGTCCCCGACCCCGATCCTCCCACCCGCGACTCCCGATCCTCCCCCTCAACGATCGCAGACCGCCGCGATGACCCCCGTTCTTGACACCCCTCTGTGACTGACCCCCGATCCTTCCCCCCATGAATAACGACCCCAGTGCAAACCCATGCCCACCCATGCCCCCGTGCCCACACATGCTCCAGTGATCAGCCATGCACCCCCCCATGCTCCCCCCCCCCCCCCCATCCATACAAAGACTTACCTGCAGACTTACCTGAACAGGTCCTCTCCCTGTCTGCTCTCCCGTCCGGTTGAGACCAGCCTGTCAATCAGGTCCGTCAGTCGGACGGGAAACTGACAAAAAAAAAATTAAAGACGTCCTTACGTCAAATCCCCTTCCCTGCTCGGTTTTAAAATTGAGCCCATTGTGTCCAGTTTCTGCTGATGTGTTTTTGTTCAGGGACACGTTTATCACACACAATCACTACATTTATCAGGGTGAAAACAACAATTTTGTGCAGATTTTTTGTCCATGTTCATATACAAGAAGGCTTCCCTCAATGGATCAGTTAGTAAAGATATTGCCCTGTTTGGAAATGAAGCATGCAGATCAGGAAAGTTCAGGGTTCAATCGTTGGTCTTTGTTGTCAACATTTCCAATCGACATTGAAATTAAAGCAGATAAATGAAAAAAATATGGAAGAGAAAATCGATAACGTTTTTATTCTATTTCTGTAGCTTAGGGCTGACTCTCACTTACCACTTTTTGTCTTGCTGACTACCTTCTGTTGGTTATACAAAGACATTGGTAAATCAAATGATTCGATTTTTGTATGGCAGAGAGGGTTGACTTTTTTCTGTAATTGACCGTCCTGAAAAGAAACAGTGACAACATCGATACGTCCCTGTCACGTGTTGGCAGAATGTAAACTTGGCTTTGTTGTTTGTTACTTAAATTCAGATTTGTCCTTCCTCAAAGTATTGAATGCTGCTTCTTACACTTTCAATCATTCAAGACGTTTCCAGAAACTTCCTCAGCGTGCACTGCAGGATATCCCTGTTGATTTGCAATCCATGGACTGAGTGTTGGCTGAGAAATGATTGATGAGTACTTTTTCAATGCAACCTTGTATTAGCATATGACTCTATGATGGACATCTCCTCTGCTACACATTTCCCAATATTTGATGAGTTTGAATTTAAAGACAACTATACTCTGCTTTATATTCCAGTACAGAATTACTAAGAACAAATCCTATTGTAAATATATAGAGGATATGTCGTGTTGTGATATGATAGATATTTCCAAAGTGAAACTGATCATTTAATTCCCAAGTGCCTAAGCTACATGTAGGGTTATTTAAAATATAACATTCCCAGACTATTATTCTATTTATAACTGTTGTATTAATGTAAAAATAAATTAATAAGCCCAGTTCAGTTTTGTAATATGACTGTCACTATAATGTCATGCAATTAGTGCATTTTTATTATGTCTGATATTTCTTCACACAATTTTTGATAAATACCAAATATTTAATTTACTGTGGATCATTGTGGATTTTTTTGCCTGCTATGTAAATAAATGCGGCAGCCATCAAAAACTCATTTTTAATCATTTTTGTTAGCACGGAATTTTGGTCAGAAAACGTCCTGCTGTTCTTTGTGCCTTGGAATCTTTTACATCCATCAGAAGCAACAGAACAGACAAATTGGGGCCTCGATTTAACATCTCATCTAAATGGCAGTACCTCAACAATGCAGCACTCCCTCACTACTGCATGAGTGTCCTCCAGATTATGTACTTAAATCTTGGGAGTGGGGCTTGAACTCACAACTTTCTGATTCAGTGGCAAGAGTGCTGCAAGACTGAGTCAAGCTAATATAATGTTAACAGGGTATTGCACCATGAGAGGTATAACAACAAACTCAATCCTGTCCTCATCCAACGTCTACACGTGTACACCACCTAACAGAGGTTAATGGATACCAAAACAGGCAGAGGGATGTCCAACTGATTGGCGCAGAGATCAATTGTAACAGCCTCTACTGTTACCATGGGTGAAATCAGCAACGCAGCGAAGATTGAGAATCAAACCTGTGTTAGCTGAGCCATGTAGGGAACCACCGCTCAGTGTTAATTAGCTATTTCCTTCATGAATTTTCTTGTGAAATCTTTGATGAATTCTGTCATTATTACTGTGCAAGTCTGAGATGTTCATAATTAATTAGTCTATATGAATTATGCAGTAGTACAGCTAGAAGACAAGTCAATATCAAGCACTGTTATTTATGGGGCTGTTATGCATACAGGGAGAAAAATGTGTATAACACCTCAACACATCTCAAAGTGCTTCAAATACAATGAACTACTTTGAAGTGCAGTGAATTGTTATGTAGACAAATACTATGCCATTGTTTAGACGTAGCATACTTGCTTATGGAAGTATTACTTACTTTTACTTCCAAGTGTTTTATCCTGCAGGGTACAGATGCTGAGAAGGACTCAGAGGAAAGAGAAAAGGGTCAAGACATAGGATGGCATGGAAGGGTTGGATATCTTTAGGTGACAGTCTTGAGAATGCAACTCAAAGTTGTGAAGCTTGCTGAATATTTGGTGAGGTGAATGAAGGGTTACAACTAATATGCAGACACCTGCTCAGATAAGCCACTAGACTCACCTTCCCCGATGCTTGTGGCTTTCCCTGGGCCAATAATCTCCCAAACTTCATACTCTGCTTGGCTGAGGGCAGAAAGTTGTTGAGGCAAATAGCATAGATGCATTTAGGGAGAAGCTAGAGGGAAAAAGGAATAGAATGGTATCCTGATAGGATTAGATGAAGTTGGGAGGGAGGAGGCTCGTGTGGAGCACAAATGCCAGCATAGACCAGTTGGGCTGAATGGCCCATTTCTATGCTGTAGTTTTGATGTAACTCGATATTGGCAACTCCTCCCCTGGTTTTGGTCCTCTTCCTGGCATTATGTGTTATTTTGGCATCTGGAAAAAGAGTTAGTGAGTGGCTGTTGAAAAGGTAAGTGGAGATGTGTAGGGCTTGTCCAGAAGGTGCATGTGCTGAGAGCTAGAGAAGAAGCAAGATGGAATGAGGATGGGGAGGCGATGCATGTAAAACTAAATGTACGGAATGTGAAGTGAGGAAGGATTGGTGGGAGGAGTTGCTGGTTGTGCAAGTGAAAAGAGCATGCTGTTAGAATATGATGAGAAGAGAGGTGAGTGTGTTTGTAATGAGAAAGAGAGATGTTGTAATGTGCTCTTGTATGTTGAAGGATGTGATGGAGGAGAGGGAAATGCTGAGAGTGGTGGGTGTTGGGGTGAAGGGAGTGTAGTCAGGGAGAGACGAAGAGCTGTACTCAACTTTGCTGCTCTTCTGAGGGCATTTAACATCTTCTTACATGGAAGCCAGGTCCTGGGGGTGATGCTGCTTGCACTGACCCTGTCAGCCATCCTTGTACAGGGCTGCTGGATAGTGATCCTAGGGATGCTCCTGACCCTGATCTTCTCCACTAGGACATCTGGGTAGGCATCAGAAAATCTGGGAGCAGCCCACTAAATCATTTCAGAGATTTCCCCTCCTTGCAGTTGTATGACAACGAATTCTGAAAGCATGGAATGCAACCGCACTTTAAATAAGCCTCGGGAGGCCTCACGGATATTGTGCAGAGAAAGTGGGCGGGTTGCTCATTTCCCAATGCGATCGGGTGGGCAGCTTGCAATCATATTAAAATGAGGCCCGGGAGTTAAAATTGCCCGGGCCTCACGCTGGTGACATCATGGGGGCTTCCCACTCATCTAGCCCCCCGTTTGATTCCCGCACTGAGTTAAAATTGGGGCTTAGTATTTTGGATTCATTACTTTACTGACATAATTTAATAAACACACAGAGGCACAAAAAGCTTCTGCAGGCTAGGAACTGAGAAACCGTAATGGCTTAAGTATGTGATGGTTAGAATTCTCAGACAAGTCTTTTTCTCCATCCTGTAGCACATGTATTAGTAAATTATTGCCTGTAATCCCAGTGCACAGTAAGGGTCATCATTGGTGTACATGCCTAAACTGCACCAAACATAGCTTCATTTTACAAACCTTATCTCATTAAGTGGTTGTCAGAACTTCTGGAGCACTTGAAATTCTAGCACATTTCCTGAGTGTTTTGCAGGACATTGGATGATTTCAGCACATGTCAGCACCAATCCTCATTTTTGTAGTTATTTTAATTATTTCTAAATCACGTAGTACATTAGTAGATGATTTCTGCACTTCTAAGATCTTTCTAAGATTCTAAGAGCCTACATTAAACAACTCTTTTTTCCTGTGCGCATAATTATGACTAGTTGTGGTAGTATATTGCAGCAAAATACATGGGTAGGTTGGTATGCCTCTTTGCTGCTTCAAAATCTTTTTGAACATATAAATTTAAAGTGATTTATTCTTACAACATTAGAATAGTTGGCACTGTTGCAGGACTTTTGCAACATTGCCCATTTTGCAAGAATGACTGATCTCATGGACTGCACTTGTATTTATAGTTTAAAATAGGTCTGAAGGGAAGTGAGATCTTTGATTAATTGCTTTTGGTACTGTTCTCTGACTATTCAAAAGTATGACAGCATGATGCATTTCTTTTTGTTATTGTTTATATTCTTTTTGATGTGTGTAATGGTGCTGATTAAAATAAGGGATGACTGTGCCAGACAATGGAACATTTTATATTCTATGCCCATTGTGCCATGTATCATGGGTCAGACTTTATCCAGTTAATGTTCTTGGATTCCAATTTCAGAGGAATTCCCCTCCCCCACTCCAAAATTGTAAAAATTAAATTTACATTTCCCAAACTACTTATTTTTATAACCCTTCTCGATTCAGAATACAAAATTGGTGCCAATTAAAGTTGAATTTGAAGACATGTTTGAATTGTGAAGTAGATCGAGATTCTTCAAATCTATTATCAGTCAGAACCTGTAACAGCCATCAGCAAGTCTAGACTTTTATCTCAACTGTCAGGAATGGATCCAAACCCAGATTCCAGAGGAAAGAATTGTGTTCTAATCCACTGTATCACACAGCTATTTTCAGTGTGATACATTGCTGAATCCTAGGAAAAGAACACAATACAAGCAATAGGACCAATAATTATATTCATTTTGATTTTATGCTTCACAACTACTCTGTTACTGAAGTTCATAGAAATTTGGAGAAAATAAAACCAATATAGAAAATAATCTTATCTATCTAGGTTATTAAATTGATTAGACTTTTTCTGTAGGCCAACATTTTTCTTGACATTTCTTTGGTAGTTTCCTGTATATTTTCCAATATATACATGAATGAGAATGCACCAAGTAATAAAATGAATAGGGGGTTTAGATTCAATGCATGCACAAAGACATAGAAAAACTGACTAAAAATTAGCAAGGAACTGCAAGAAATAATGTACATTATAAAATGTTCATTACTGTCAGTCTTTCATTTTCTTGCAGTGATTGGAGGAACAAATACATTACAATGAAATGCAAATTGTATTGCTGCAGAAACATGTGCCATATATCACACAAACACTAACAGAGTGGAAAGGAACAGAATGCAGGCAGGAAGGTTCTATTGTAATTGCTTTCTTTAGCATAATTATTTGTTCAAATTGATAAAATTGGTGGAAAACATTGAAAATTTTCACACATTACTGGGAAGGATTCCAGATTAATGAAAGAAAACACATATAAATGAAATCCTGGGTATATTATACATCATGGTATCTTCAGAAATAAATCTGTACGATTTTCAAATATTATTGATTTGAGACAATGTACTAGAACTAGCCATGCCACATATTTAAAACAAGCTTGACAAGAAATAAATATTTTCAACATTTTTTGTTAATTTCCATCCAATTTTTCTCCTGAAGGCATTGTTGACTCTTTGCTAGGGTATGGATACTGGTTATTCTCCCGTACTTCACTCAAGTGGCCATTATTCATGTGTGAGCTTGACAATGAGTGTCGTTAGGCTAGCCAATCATGGAGCCAGGAACATCATAGCTAAATCCAGTCCGGTCCTAAGCCCATGTTTACCCAAGCACTCCAGAAAGTAGTGATCAGGAGCATGGGGCTATGCATGATTTTCTCCTTATTAACTGAGGAGTATTGAGGTTAATTTTGGAGCCCCTAAGGCCAACCTGCCTAAAATAAGCTAACTCAATACAGACCAGTAGTCAAAATCAGGACCTGCTGGGCCCCTTTCTGGAACCTAGTTGAATTTTTTGAGGAGGTAACTAATGTGGTAGATAAGGAAGTGTTTATGAACGTTATTTATATGGACCTCCAGAGGCATTCGACAAGGTTCCATATAAGCGACTGTTAACAAAAATAAGAACACATGGAATTGGTGGTAACCTATAGGCTTGGATAGGGAATTGGTTAGGAGGTAGGAGACAGAGAGTAGGGATAATGGGTATGTACTCAAATTGACAGGATGTGACGAGTGGTGTCCCCCAGGGATCTGTACTGGGGCCACAGTTTTTCACTATATTCATAAATGACTTGGGTGAAGCAATAGAGAGTCGTTTATCTAAGTTTGCTGACAACACTAAATTAGGTGGCACAGTAAATAGTGCAGATGGGAGCAGAAAGTTGCAAAGGGGCATTGATAGAATAAGTGAGTGGGCAAAACTGTGGCAGATGGAGTTCAATATGGGAAAGTGTGAGGTCATCCACTTTGGACCTAAGAAAGATAGATCAGAGTATTTTCTAAATGGTGAGAAGCTAGGAACTGTGGATGAGCAGAGAGATTTAGGGGTCCAAGTACAGAAATCACTAAAAGCTAGTGGACAGGTACAAAAAATAATTAAAAAGGCTAATGGAAGGTTGGCCTTTATCACAAGAGGGTTGGAATACAAAGGGGTGGAAGTTATGTTACTGCTATACAGAGCTCTGGTTAGACCCCATCTGGAGTACTGCATTCAGTTCTGGGCACCACACCACAGTAAGGATGTATTGACCTTGGAGGGGGTGCAGCGTAGATTCACCACTAAAAGGGTTAAATTATGAGGACAGGTTGCATAGACTAGGCTTGTATTCCCTTGAGTATAGAAGATTAAGGAGTAATCTAATTGAAGTGTTTAAGATGATTAAAGGATAGATAGAGAGAAACTAATTCCTCTGGTGGGAGAGTTCATAACAAGGGGGTATAACTTAAAATTAGAGCTAGGCCGTTCAGGGGTGATGTCAGAAAGTACTTCTTTACACAAAGGGTAGTGGAAATCTGGAGCTCTCTTTCCCCGTAGAGCTGTTGAGGCTGGGTAAGTTGAAAATTTCAAAACTGAGATTGATAGATTTTTATTAGGCAAGGGAATTAAGGGTTACAGAACCAAGGCGGGTAAATGGAGTTAAGGTACAGATCAGCCATGATCTAATTGAATGGTGGAACAGGCTCAAGGGGCAGAATGACCTACTCCTGTTCCTATGTTTGGCTCACTGCAGCTACTCACTGGATAAACTCATCAAGCCATCTGAGGAGCCTGTAAAGTATTTTTTAAAAAGTAAATCACGTTTTAAATATTATTAGTTAATAGTCCCAATTGATACGACAAAACTTGGGGGCGGGGGGGGCGGTGGGGTTGCAATTTTAACCTAACCCACCCGTCAGGAAACCGACAGGATCGGGTGCAGTGCTGGTTTTACATCCCGCCCGATTTTACTCTTCATCGACTCCCTGGAGAGTAATATTAGGCTGGGTGTAAAACTGATGTTCCACTCGATCCCGTCGGTTTTTCGCTCGGAGAGTCGGCTGTGTATTGCAAGGACTACTGTCCCCATTTATAACACCACTGATTAAAGATCAGTTATTATTTTCCTTCAAGCCTGGAGCTTGTGCTTCCAAACATCATTAATGTCATGATGCTATCCCTTGCAATTATTTGATGTAGTTGTCACCTTTAATAAACATGGAAATCCATCATGTTAGCTAGTCCCCAGAAGCATCTATTGCGGTGGCTGGGTAGCAACAGCCTCTGAATGTACAGCCAAATTTTGGTTTATATCTTATCTACAACCAGGAAAGAGGACTGGAAAAGCTTCATTTCCTCCTGCTTAGAAGTAATTGCCAATAGTTCAGTAGCTGCACAAATGGTAACAGTATGATAAGCAGATTTTTACAACAGTCAGCACAGGCACGAAGGGCCGAATGGCCTCCTACTGTGCTATATGACTCTGATTACAGATACTAACTTACTCAAGTGTGCAAACGGCAGAGAGGTTGGTGCCATCACAAAGGCATTGTTTGTTTTTAAAAAACTCTAAAGCAAATAAGATTTTACACTGTTGATGGCATTGTACTTTTGAAGGGATGTATGATCTTCAAAAAATGGCTTCTGCATGGGGCAAATTCTGGAGCTTGTCCCGACTATCCATTTATCCAGGTTATCAGCAGGTAGCTGAATTGTAAACATAAGTAATACTGCTCAATTATGATTCTACAAAAAAGTAGAAAATAACTTCAGTACCAAATAAAAGTTGTTCAATCGCACCTGGCTGACTCCTGTTTCTAGGAGAGAG
The DNA here is from genome assembly GCF_035084215.1 of Heptranchias perlo. Classification (NCBI taxonomy): domain Eukaryota; kingdom Metazoa; phylum Chordata; class Chondrichthyes; order Hexanchiformes; family Hexanchidae; genus Heptranchias; species Heptranchias perlo. The sequence goes on along the minus strand of NC_090340.1, from coordinate 50,453,983 downwards.
AGAGAGAGAAAGATTATAAAGGTAACAAATGCTGAAATATTAATTAGAATGGGCCACATTCATACTGCAAAGTTAAAGTGCCTAATTTCCTGTGACAGAGGCAGCTTTACTATTTGCATGCATCTTTCCTGGGTACAATATACAATTACCAGATGTGTATACATGGCAAGATGCAATAATGTAATCAGAACCAAGGCTACTGCTTTGTAGTTTTCACAGAAAAATGGACAGGATTGCAGAATAAGATCCAAAATTATTGGTATAAATCCCATAAAATCCTGTAATAAAAACAGAATTTGACTTATTCAATCACCAATAAACCAGTGACCCTAATTATAAACAACTTGCTTTTATAAAGTTCTGTTAATATGGTAACTGCCCCATTTCAGAGACAAAAACAGAATCCAAAGAGAAGAATTAAGGGAGTTGAACAGAGGCATGGTTGAAGAGGTAGGTTAGGAGAAGGCTTTTGAAGGTGGTAAGGTAGCAAGGTGCTGAGTTTATGGAAACACTCACAGATTGTACTGCCAATAAAGGCGGGAGTAGGTGCCAGAGATGGAAGACCAGACAGAATCATAACATGGGAGCCTTAAAATGTGGGTTAAAAAAAGACTCCTACCTAATAAACTTGACTTGTTCAGTTAGCTTAAATAGTGCCCCTGGTCATTGATCACAAGATCGTTATGGACGAAGAAATCCATTTGGCTCAGATTGATTCATCTACCCAGAACGACCTTACATTTCTCCCTCATTACTGCATCTAACTGGCTTTTAAATTATTTCGGGTTTTCACCTCCACCACGCTGTCGGGAAGAACATTTCGAGTGTTGATCACTCTGCATAAAGAAGAATGTCCTGATATCAGTCCCAAAATTACCTTTCACTACTTTGGACCTGTCTGCTTATTCTACTCTTACAGCTTAATTTAAAGTAGTATTCCAGATTAACATTTTCCAGTAGAAAAACCAGGATTGTTCTTCTTAAAGGAAAAAAGATTAAGTGGAGATTTAAAGAAAGAAAAACAGACTTGCATTTATGTAGCGCCTTTCACAACCTCAGGATGCCCCAAAGTGCTTTACAACCAATGAAGTACTTTTGAAGTGTATTCATTATTGTAATGTAGTAAACGTGGCAGCCAATTTGCACTTAGCAAGGTCCCACAAACAGCAATGTGATAATGATCAGATCATCTGTTTTACTGATGTTGGTTGAAGAATAAACATTGGCCACCGGGGAGAATTCCCCTGCTTTTCTTCAAAATAGTGCGATGGGATCTTTTACCTGAGAGGGCAGACAAGATCTCTGTTTAATGTCTCATCCAAAAGACATAACTTCCGACAGTGCAGCACTCCCTCAGTACTGCACTAGATTTTGTACTCAAGTCTCTGGAATGGGGCCTGAACCCACAACCTTCTGACTCAGAGGCAAGAAGGCTACCACTGAGCCATGGTTGACATCAATAAAATTAACAGAGATGTTCAAATGTACGAGGGTTTTTGATAGTGCAAACAAAGAGAAACCGTTTCCACTGACAGGTGGGTCAGCAATCAGGACACAAATTTAAGATAATTGAAAAAAAAGAACAAGAGGAGAGATGAGAGAGTTTTTGTTTGCGAAGCAAGTTATTATGACCGGGTTTGGAGGTAGCGGTGGTCAGGGAAAAGATAGCACCGATCGGGGGGAGGTAGCGGTGGCTGGGGCAGGGGTTGGCGGTGGGGTGGGAAAATCAGTATCTGGCAGCAGCTGGCGTTCTTTGAACGTGGGATCGGGTGGAGCATTCTTGCTCCTTAGTCTCTCTTAATACTTTGGGATAAATACCATGTTTCCAATTTGGGGCACAAATTGTACCTGAAAATTGCGCCAGCAGGGCTACAGTTCAAGTTTCCGCTAAAATGCATTAACATAATCGCAAAAGTAAAATCTTCCATGAAGCAGCACAATCCGGTAGTTTAACAGAGCGTAATCATTTATTTTTTTTCTTTGCAACAAAAATATACATTGATGTATTTAAGAGTGGTAACCTGGTGGAGTTTTATTAATACAGCTGAAAATGGGTTTATCGCAAGAAATAAGCATTTTTAATGAGAGTGTCTAGTCCTCCACCTGTGAGTAACCTAATTTTAAATCAATGAAAATGACTTAATAAACTAAACTGAACCATTTACCAGTTTCATTGGACACTAGTCAGTTTCTTAGTAAATTAAATATTTGTTAATATTTAAAAACATTCAAAATGTGCCTGCTAGTGCGTTTGCGCCTAAGAAAAAGAGCTTAATTTGAAGACCCTCACTGAACGGCTGCAAGCGGGTGGTATCGGCAGAAACACCCCATCCTTGTTATTTTGCTTGGGGTGCGGGGGGGGTGGCGGGGGGTTGTTGCTGGTTTTGTGGATGGGGCCGGCTTCAGGGTGATGATTTTGAACCAACGCAATAGAGCGTGGAAACTCGAATTACGCTGGATGTAATCACACACAAAAGAACGCGGAAAATCAAGTGTAAGTTACATCAAGCGTAAATCAAGTTTCCGGCATCTTTAACGCTGGTTCAAAAATTATTGCGCCCGAAGCTGGCCCTGCCCACAAAACTGGCCACGCCTCCAGATCGAAATAACAAGGATGGCGAGTTTCCGCCAATACTGTCTGCCTGGCTGTTTGGGGAGGGTCTTCAAATTAAGCTCGTTTTCTTAGGCACAGACGCTAATATGCATGTTTTTAGACATTAAAAATAGTTAATTTACGAAGAAACTGACTAGTGTACACCAATGAAACCAGTAAATGGTTCAGTATAGCTTTTTAAAGTTATTTTCAGTGATTTAAAATCAGGTTACTCACAGGTGGAGGACTAGACACTTAATAAAAATGCTTTTTTTTGTGATAAACCCATTTTCAGCTGTATTAATAAAACTGCATCAGTTTACCACTCTTAAATACATCAATGAATATTTTTTAATGCAAAAGAAACAATTGCGTTCTATTACGTTGACCGATTGTGCTGGTTCGTGGAAGATTTTACATTTGTGATTATTCAAATGCATTTTAGCGGAAACTTGAACTGTAACCTAACCAGCGCAATGTCAAGCGCAAGCGCAATTTGCCGATTGCGCTGGAAACGGAAACTTGACCCCAATGTCTTTTCTAAGACCCGAATTTTGCCTTTGTACATTTTTAGGATCATTGCATCTGCTTGATTTGGGCTGGACTGTGTGATTTCTGAGTGAGCTGGGAAAAATTCTAAAATGTAAAGCAGACACAAATGTACAAAAAAAATAAAAGCCCATTTCTTCCACCTCTCCACCTCCCAATTTACTTATAGGGGAAGAGGAGGATGTTGAGTTGTGAAAATCTTTTATCAATTTTCACCTTGGGTAAACACCAGAGCTGGAGGAAGGATCCCACCTCTGTCGTTGCTCAATCCAATATTTGGCACAAGGAGAGACCAGGCCCGGGGGTGTTGCCAGGGTAACGGCTCAGGCTCAGGCCCGGGCCCAGTTCCGGCGGACCTTGATCTCCGATATGGTGCGTTTGCCGCTGCTATGGGCGCAGCGCAGGAACGCGGCCGCTTTGCTGAGTTACCATAGCGGACGCCTGACCCCGAGCAGCAGCTACTCCGCCACACCCAGCCTGGGCGGCCCCGACATGGACGAGATCCTACGCCGGACCGTACCGGCGGTGCCGGCCTACGAGACTCGGGAGAAGCCTCTGTCGCCGGCTCTGTTCGAGGGGCAGACCCGGGAGTTCGTGCAGTTTTACCGGGGACTGGAAGCCGCGCACAGGCCGGCCTTTCTCACTAAGCTGGCGGCGCAGTACGGCGTGGACCACGACCAGGTGGCTGAGCAGTGCGGCCGGGTGACAGAGGCGCAGAGCCGGGACCTGGGAGCTTTGCTGCAGGCCGAGGACAGGCTGCGTTACCAACTGACCCCTCGCTACAGATTCCTCATCAGCCACATCTGCCGCCTGGAGGACGGGGTGAAGTTTATCGTTGACCTGCGGGCTGATATCCTACAGTACCTGTCATCCAAATCAGCAGACAGCCCGCAGATTAGGGTAAGAGGCAGCACAACCTTCCTACCCATGAGGTACATACACCCCAATCATTCCAGAAACCAGACTTTAACGTGCAAGGAGCAGGGGTAGAGAAGGGCCAGTTATCAAGAATATTCAATGGCCCAGAATTTGCTGGGAAAGTAATGGCGAGGGTGGTAGAAGTTTTGAACTCTCTTCTGCAAACGGCAATTGATACTAGCTCAATTGCTAAATTTAAATCTGAGATAGATAGCTTTTTGGCAACCAAAGGTATTAAGGGATATGGGCCAAAGGCAGGTATATGGAGGTAGACCACAGATCAGCCGTGATCTTATCAAGTGGCGGAGCAGGCACGAGGGGCTGAATGGCCTACTCCTGTTCCTATGTTCCTTAATGAGCACGCCGTTATCAGTGTGTTTAAAAAGCCCAGCAACTTGTGGCGCGGAAGAGATTCGGCGTAAGTTGTGAATTGCCACAAGTTGCTGGACGATTTGCGCCTTTGGCTTTGTGAAGACGGGAGCTCCCTGTCAATCTCCCAATGATTTTCAAGAAATTGCTGCATTTGCACTGTAAGTACAAATGAAACTCGCTGCAGAAAGTTAGTGCTGGTAATTCACAACATTAGTACCCTTTTAATAACAAGATTTATGTTCCTGCAATGCCACTCAACCTTTCTGGCCCAGAAATGGAACAATTGAAACTGTGGAGTCTCATTCCTGCAGATAGTAAGTTGTTCCTTGAGTTTTCTTTAAATTTAAATTTTTTTCTTACTTTTCCTTTCTGTTTCATTTTTTCTCTCTCTCTCTTCCTTCCCCTCCCTTTATTTCTCTTTCTGTAAGTAATTTGACTCTAATTCACCCTATTTCCTTCTCTGTCATTCCTCTGTTTCTTTCTCGATCCTTAAATTTCATTGGTTAAGGAGATAGACTGTTGCTTCTGTCATTCACCAAGGTCTCAGATGCCCCATTGACCTCACCACGCTGTTATCAACTCGCATTTCCAGCAATTTGTGGTGCAGAATTTTTTCGAGCTGAAGGGTGAGGGAAAAATTAAATTTATGGGGCACGCCGCGAGATGCCTCACTCCAGCAAATTCTGACCCACATTAATTAGGTTGCGCTGCAAAGTCCCCAGATAAGTGCAAATGAGCGGAAATGGCACCAGGCAATATATTGGTAATGAGTGTTAACATATTCGTGTGAAATTACTTTGCTATTTTAACTAAATTTGAATGGGTTAACCCCTTTGCCAAAATAGTGGACATAGGAATTGTGAGTGGTGGGACCCAGAACTCATGGGTACCTGCCTGAAAAGGATGTTTGGGAAACATCAAAGCTATGTGCAGGCTTTGAGGTCAGTCTCTGAGGATGTGCAGTAACTGGGTGTGATTGTCGACTCTACACGGGTATCCTTTGTGGCAACATCGTGGACCTTTGTCTTCTTTACAGACACCGGTGATGCGAGTGGCAACTTCATTAGAATTTTCAGCAGGTCCCAATCTAAGAAGTGGTCAGGGACCAGTTATTGCCTCTATCTCACAGAAGCAAAGACTGCAACTACAGCTGTGGAAGCAATTGGGGAGAGAATGAAGTGCAGCATGAAATGCAGCCTCCAGATCATTTTGACCACTGTGTTGGGGCTTTGAGGACCTAATAGTTGTCTTTAGACCAGCCATCCTGCTGATCTCTAGGGCCATGGATCCAGGGCCCAGTGGAATGGCAATGACTCAGGTCCACCTGCCTGATACTGCTGTCTCTCAGTGCAGACATACATGCCAGACCTCCAGCTTTCCCTCTGAGTACCATGTAAGTGGAAAATGGGGGCCCAGCAGCACTGGTTCAGGTGGATGTAAAATAACCGATTGCACTATTTGAAGAAGAGCAAGGAAGTTTTCCTGGTGTTCTGGTCAACATTTTATACCTCAACAAACAATGTCAAAATAGATTAACTGGCCATTCATCTCAATGCTGCTTGTGGGACTTGTGCATAAATAGGCTGCCGTGTTTTCCTGCATAACAACAGTGGCAGCACTTCAAAAGGCATTCACTGGTTGTGAAGCACTTTGGGTTGTGAAAGGCACTTTATAAATGCAAGTTTATTCTTTCGTTTGAATGGATTAATGCCTTTGTTAAAATAGTGAAACACGGAGTTTCATGTGAAAGGCTTTGTCACTAATATTGCACAATGCATTTGAACCCAATATTCTGCTGTAAATATAGAAATGCTCTCTTGATGCAGCTGTGTGAAGCCAAAGTTGCATGAGATTACCTCCTCAAAGTCATCTGAATGCCTGCCTAAACTCAACTTAAATGATTTTACACCATTACCCAGTTTGAGTTAATGTGAAGGGGAAGTGTTTTGCATTTGCACAAACTAGTATAACTAGGCTGTAATAAATACTGGAAGGCGCTATATTTGGAATAATAGCTTTTTTTCAGTGTGTTACATGGCAAACTGATTACAAGGTAGTAATATGTTACAGGTTGAGATGATGCTATAAGTCATTAGAGTCAAATTTCAGCATCCATTTCAACTCTGAAATGTGTTACTGAAGTGAACACCCCCCCAGAGGGCTCTATTTCTTCAGTTACTTGTGTTTTTAACTGTTGGGGATGTCAGTGATGGATGTTGTTTGCCACTGACCAAATCACATGACTTTAATAGAAATGGTTTTACACCGTGCATTTGAACTGTGGAGAAATTAAGGGTTTTTTCACTGTCACAGTTCAATATTATGGCTCATACCCAAGGCCAAAATGGGAGGTAAGGTTCTCCCATCCTGCGTGGTATTAGTGAAACTACTCTAATGTTCCTCGGTATGAAGTAGTTTCACTACGCAATGCAGAATGGGAGAATTCTGACTCCTGTACTTTTCAAATAACTCCTTGTCAGGAAAGGAAAAAGAGCCCAGGGAAACTCATAACTGGTGAAATTATCGTACAACGTTTCTGTAGAACATTGGGGTTACCATTTTTTTCCCCCAAAGATTTATAAGGTCTAATGGCTTCATAATTCATTTGTGGAAGCCTTTTTAGCTCCTTGTCAAAAAAAGACTCAACCTCCAAAATCGTTACTATCGGGATAGCTGAGCACATAGGAAATGCCACTGGTCATTCCACTAGGATGTGAAAGTTGTGGCATGTGTGTCCTCAGACTTGTAAGGTCGCCCAGACAAGGGGTGTTAGTGGACAGGCGGTGGCGTAGTACTTTCGGAGCAGAAATATAGAATGGATGTGTACTGAGATGATGTACCACCAGCATTCTTGCTCCATTACTTCCTGTAGCTGGTCTGTTGGGGAATTAGTCTAGGTTTGTACTGTTTCGTAGTAGAAGTAACGGTTTAAGAATGGGAGGCTTTCTTTATTCTTTGGTAGCACAAGCTCCTTGAAGCTGATTTTCACTTTCTTGACATTCTAGAGGAGACTGGTGATCTCATTTCTTGCCTAGATTTTTGATGACATCTTGGGAGATTGTAATTGCGAGTATCTGGAGTATTGATTGTCCTTTACTATGAGATTGGGAGCGAAGTCAAAGGAAGAGATATCCTAGATGTATTCCTGTTCCCAGAACATTGGCTCTGTAAAGGTTTCAGTCTTCAGAGTTTATATTGATTGCTGGATATTTAACTGCCAATGGTGACTCTTTGAAGGAGAATTTTTTTTTTGCTGGCCTTGATACTGTGTGGCTACTGGCAAGACTTCCATCTTTGTTCAGCTGTTTTATACCTCAGATCGTTCTGAATCTTTTAATAGTGATTATGTTCTTGGGAATGGACCATAAGAGATAGGAGCAGGAGTAGGCCATTCGGCCCCTCGAGCCTGCTCCGCCATTTAATGAGATCATGGCTGATCTGAATTTTACCTCAACTCCACTTTCCCACCTTTCCCCATATCCTTTGACTCCCTTGCTGATCAAAAATTTGTCTCACTCAGCCTTGAATGTATTCAATGACTCAGCCTCCACAGCTTTTTGGGGTAAAGAATTCCAAAGATTCATGATCCTCTGGGAAAATAAATTCCTCCTCATTTCCGTCTTAAACAGGCACCCCCTTATTCTGAGACTATGCTCCCTAGTTTTAGATTCCCCCATGAGGGGTAACATCCTCTCAGCATCTACCCTATCGAGTCCCCTCAGAATCTTGTATGTTTCAATAAGATCTCCTCTCATTCTTCTAAACTCCAATGAGTATGGACCCAACCTGTTCAATCTTTCCTCATAAGACAACCCTTCCACAGCCAGAATCAACCTAGTGAACCTTCTCTGAACTGCTTCCAATGCAAGCATGTCCTTCCTTAAATAAGGGCACCAGAATTATACGCAGTACTCCAGGTGTGGTCTCACCAGCACCCTGTACAGTTGTAGCATGACTTCCCTGCTTTTATACTCCATCCTCCTAGAAATAAAGGCCAATATTCGGTTTGCCTTCCGGATTACCTGCTGCACCTGTATGTTGACTTTTTGTGTTTCATGCACGAGGACACCCAGATCCCTTTGTACCGCAGCATTTTGTAGTATTTCTCCATTCAAATAATATTTTGCTTTTTTATTTTTCCTCCCAAAGTGGATGACTTCACATTTTCCCACATTATGTTCCATCTGCCAAATCTTTGCCCATTTGCTTAACCTGTCAATATTCCTTTGCAGACACTTTTGTGTCCTCATCACAACTTGTATCATCAGCAAATTTGGCCAAAAGACACTCTGTTTCTTCAACCAAGTGAATGGCGGTGACTCCAAGGACCTGAAGTGTCGAGGCAGACGTTGTCTACGTATAGTGAGACTTAGTCTTCCTTGTCAAGCACTTTGATCTCCAGTATTTCTGACCCGTGCGAATTTCTTTAGCTAATGCCTCTGTGGCAAGGTCAAACAGCTTATCCATTGTGAAGCAAAAGCCTGGGTCAGTTACTGTGGTTATGGAACAAGTATAATGGAGTTAACCATTTGCTGAATATCCAAACTTCATTTGGGAAGCTCCATTTGATTCTCCAGAATGTTACAGGTTAATATGTATTCTTTAATTTGAAGCTGTTAGCATTTTTCATTTGTTTTAATTTTTCTCTCTTTTCCTCTCAAGGCTGCAGAGGTTTGGCTATGGATTCTGCTAATTAGCAGATGTTGTCAAAAAATATTCTCTACGGGTTCAGAATCTTGTCTGATTAAGCCTATCTATCCATGTAAGTTTTGAACTATACCAACCCTCTGCAGTTTTACAGACCATGATTTACTTTGGCTTTCTGGCATTATATTCACTTTGAACTGCTGTAAGGTGTCAGCATCTAATTGGGTTACAGAGCAGTTTTCCTTGAGCTTTTGCATTCTTGATCTTGTCCAGTCGTCTGATGTTATGGATTTTTCTAAGGCAGTTCACGTGGAATGCATTTCAAAGTAGTTCATCTTGTTTACTCCTAGGTGTATCTTGTTCGTAAAGCAAGACAAGAGTGACACCTCCCTTATAACGAGGACACTTGATTTGATATGGAAATACTTCCTTTTTTCCAAACCTTAGAGATTTGAAAATTTGGTGGACCATGCCTCATCAGTTTCACTGCTTTGTAGGTAGAGTTAGTGCCATCATGTCTTTTGCCCAACCATGATAGATGAATTTGACTACTGTTCTAATTTCTCTTCAGCTAATTTTACAACCTGAACCTTTGTGTGTTTTTAATGCTATGACTGGTTTGTGTTGATAAATAAAGATTTCTGTGCATTTTGATGAATTTGTTCAAACACTGCTGTTGCTACAGATGTTGAGGTGTGGAATGCTACATTGCCTGTATAATCTACATCTTCAATCAAGATGTCACCCAGTTTGAAATACAGATTTCATAGCTATTTGTTCGGCTTCCTAATATACACTACGGTCAGTAGCTACACAGAATGTAACTATTGATAAAACATGACCTTGTTTAGCAGCATTGTGAATAAGAAACTATTTTGCAGCTTTATTTTCATATAGCTCTTGGTATACTTCTAAAGCTGTTTATAATTAAGTTGCGCTCTTTACATTTGCATTATCAATTTCTGCAAGGATGGTCCGTGTTTTATAGGTGTGTGAAAAGGTTTATCTGTAGATTTAATGTAAGCTAATGCCATACACTATCCTGATTGACAGGTCAGAGACCAGGATAGTGTGTGGCCTCCACTGATGCTGCACTATAGCAAGTTGCTATGAATTATGATTGACCATTTTCCCCACATCTGCAGGGGAAGGAATCTAGCCATTGCTTGCTGCTTCCCACTGATGGCATGTCTGGATTGAGAACTCAGTTTGGGTCGATTTTGAGTTTTGGCCAACCGATCGGTGGAGAATGCCAGCAGGTCGCCTGTATCCGCAACGGCTGCGATTTTCAGGCCCAGGCCTCGTTTACATTGGGCCAGCAAGCTGCGGAGCTCAAAACAGTCATCCCGATGCAGTTTGCCGGATTAAGGCCTACCAATATTAGGGGGTGGTCACGATCCTGGGGGCGGCATTTTCTCAGGTTACCTTTGATGGGCCTCTGGTTTTATTGCCCGTGGAACTGATTGGAGCGTGCATAGCACATACTCCAACCATTTCAAACCTAAAATGACAATCGGGGGGTCCTTGCATATTAAAAGGGGCCAACTCCCTGAAATAGGCAGGTATTCGGCACCTTTCAAAATGGAGCCGGCCACATTGTCTCTGTTAACGGGACGGTAAGACTACTGACCCCATTTTGAGGCTGTTAACTGCTCCATTAATGCCAGGCATAATAAGTGAAAATCAGCCCCATTGTTTGGGAATTTGTAGTAGCACTCCATAGTGACGCACTGTGCTAAATCACAGAAAAATGTTACTCATTTCTTAGAGAGCCAGAATTTTTAGAACTCATCCAGACAACATTTTCTGGCATCGAAACTGTAACTTGATGTATAAAAGAAGGAAATCTAATCTTAAAGATACAAGTAAAGAACATTGTTAGTGGGCACAGCATGAGCTGCAACAGGATACTAAAAGTTGTAAGAAAATAAATAAAATTTAGAGATGGAAAAATAAGGACACTGGTGTTGCTTGCAAACTGATGAATTATTTTGTTTTATTAGCCTTGCTAGATGGAGATGAACAATTGTGTTAAGTCTATAAACATTAGCATATATATACCTTAAATTTGTGAACCGTGATCACCTAGTCATCTACTGGAACCAGAAGCAACATGAAATTCTTTCATATAATGTGTTGCGTTGGTCCGTCTTGAATTGAAAGGTACGTTGCAGGGGACATTCCATCCTGCAGAACCCTGCAGTTCAATTAATTCTGATGCGATACCGCATTGGTGTTTTCTCTTCTTAGGGGCCTTGAGTGTGCCATTTAGTTAGTTTTAAGTGCTGTTTCATCTCGGATTGATTTGCTGAAAAATATGATTTTGCTTTTGCCTTATCTGATGAAGTAGTTGGAGTAGAATCATAGAATGGTTACAGCACAGAAGGAGGTCATGCGGCCAATTGAGCCCATGCTGGTTCTTTGTAAGACCAATCCAGTTAGTACCATTCCCCCACTACTTCCCCATAGGCCTGCAATTTTTTTTCCCTTCAAGCATTTATCCAATTCCTTTTTGAAAGCCACGATTGAATCTGCTTCCACCACCCTATCAGGCAGCGCATTCCAGATCACAACTACTCACTGCGTTTTTTTAAAAAAAGTTTTCCTCATGTTGCCTTTGGATCATTTGCCAATCACCTTAAATCCGTGCCCCCTGGTTACTGACCCTTCTGCCACTGGTTTCTCATTATTTACTCTGCCAAAACCGTTCATGATTTTGAACACCTCTATCAAATCTCCCCTTAAGCTTCTCTGTTCTATGGAGAACAACCCCAGCTTCTCCAGTCTCTCCACATAACTGAAATCCCTGGCACCATTCTAATAAATCTCTTTTGCACCCTCTCTAAGGCCTTGACATCCTTCCTAAAAAAAAAATGTTGCCCAAAATTGAACACAGTACTCCAGCTGAGGCCCAACCAGTGTTTTATAAAGATTTAACATAACTTCCTTGCTTTTGTACTCTGTCTCTATTAATAAAGCGCTGGATCCCATATGCCTTTTTTAACAGCCATCTCAACTTGTCCTGCCACCTTCAAAGCTTTGTATATGTGCACCTCAGCTCTCTCTTTTCCTGCATCCCCTTTAAAATTGTACCATTTAGTTTATATTGCTTCTCCTCATTCTTCCAACCAAAATGCATCACTTCACACTTCTCTGCATTAAATTTCATCTGCCATGTTTCTGCCCATTTCACCAATCTGTCTATGCTCTCCTGGAGTCTGTTACTATCCTCCACGTTGTTTACTACATTTGAGTTTTGTGTCATCTGCAAACTTTGAAATTATACCCTCTATACCCAAGTCCAGGTCATTAATATATATCAAAGAGAGCAGTGGTCCTAGTACCAACCCCTGGCGAACACTGTATATTTCCCTCCAGTCTGAAAAAACAACCGTTCACCACTACTCTCTGCTTTCTGTCCCTTAGCCAAATTTGTATCCACGCTGCCGCTGTCCCTTTAATCCTATGGGCTTTAATTTTGCTAACAAATCTATTATGGTGTGATAAATGTTAATGACTGCCAATCAACTTCTCTGGCACCGAAAATTAATTATTACAAGTGTGAAGTCTCATTCCTTCAGGTTTTGAATTTTTCGGGGAGATTTTAAAGATGTCAAATTTTAATTTTTTTTGTTACTTTTCTGTCTCTTTTCTCACTCTCTCTCTCTCTTAATCCAATCTTTTTTTCCCCTCTCTTTATTCCTCTTTTTGTACCTGATTTGATATTAAATTCACTCCCTTTAATTCACCCTCCTTCTCAGTCCTTCAGCTGTTTATTTCCCAATCCTTAAATCTCATTGGTTAAGGTTATAGTAGGTAGACGGGAAAGTAAGGTTGAGGTCACAATCAGATCAGCCATGATCTTATCAAATGGCAGAGCAGGTTCGAGGGGCCGAATGGCCTACTCCTGCCCTTAATTCGTATGTTCGGGATACCCAGTTGCTTGCCCCTATTCACTTAGGTCCCAGATGCCCTGTTTCCCTCGCTGCGGTGTTATCTGCTCGCACTTTCAGCAATTTCGTGGGCAAAAATGTTTTGAGCTGTAGGGTGCAGGGGAAGTCTAACTAATGACAGACGCCGTTAGATACGCTGCTACTACAAAATCTGGCGCTGCTTTTTTTTTGTAGATACTGTACAAATTTACAAAGTTGAGCCCCTGGAATGTACCCCACACACACAACGGAAATTGAATTGGGTTAGCAGTCATGCAATGTTAACTCTCCCAGTGCAGCCACCAGAAAATGTGGAAGAAATATCGGTTTAAAATGATGAAAGAAAATGTCTTTATTTTTGTTATCTTTTTAAATTAAAATGATGGATGTGCAGATTCAGTGAAGTATGTTATGAAAACATTATAGAACTATAGGGGCTTTTAAGACTTTGCTGTTTAGGTTTGACTTTTTGATGAGGCCAGGATAGATTGAAAAATATAGACATGCCAGCACTTGTGTACTTTTAATATAGACCTTACTCCAGTGCAGACAAACATCAGTCGCTATGTCTATGGCACATAATTCAAAGGTGTCTATTGAAATGATAGTGGAGATAAGCAATTTCTTTATTTTTAATTTTAATTTATTTTGAGCCTTTATTTATACTTGCTAATTGGTGGAAAGATTGAATTGTTAAATTTAAAAGGTTATTGGCTAAATTTAAATCAAATTGGCTAATCTGTTTTATTGGTCAATGATGATTCAGTACATTTTTCTGTGTTTTCTTTTTCAAACTGATTTATTATTCCATTAGTTTGTGTTCCAACTACCATGCAGAGATTCAAACTGTTGATGATATAGTATGTTAGGATCCATTTTAGTCACACTGTTACTCTGGCTGCAGTTATACTACAGCCACCAATCTGAAAGTGTATCTGCCAGCTGGGATGTGCACTCAGCAGAGCCTTGTTATGCTGCAGACTGACTTCAATCTCACAAGCACTGAGGTATATTAACAATGTGAATCATCAAAACACTATTAACTGTGAACCTAAATAGTTCATCCTCCATGAATCAGTGAAAGACCATATGTGAGAGATTGAGTGAAGAGCTTTTCTCGCCAGGAGCTAATTTTTATTGTTAGGACAAAACTCCTGCCTCGCTAACATTTTAAAATGTTCTGTATAAGTTTTGAAAGTTCCCAAGGACTCCCAACAACATTTTAAAATTGCAGCTGTGTACCATGCTGGAGTTACACTGCAGCTGGTGTGAACTCAAAGCGATGTGAGACGCCCTCTTGGAGGATTCTCGTACCACTTGGTTTTAGTGTGCTTGACAGTCAGATGAGGACTTGACACTGGGTGATACTGCCACATTTTACATTGAAACACATCTGACACCCTTTGGCTCAATGCTAAACTGCAGTCTAACTTATTTCAAAACCAATCAAGATTTTTTCTAGAACAAACATCCTAAAATGCTGGCCTCAGTAAATGTGTATATTTGTTGATCTAATGGTTTTTGTTTCAGGAAGAAGATATTTCCAACATCCTTTATTAACTTCCCAAGTGGTATAAATTTCTAGAAAGTACATATTTTCATTTTCATCAGATATATCTACTGACAGTCAGAAATATCAACCAAGAAGCAGGAAGACTTCACATTTAGCCACAACCCAAGTCGTTTTACTCAAAGTAAAGCTCTCTGCACAGCAAGGATGTAAACCAATCAATAGTTCTATCCAATTTGTAAAATATACTAATTTATTCAAAATATTGCATCAACTTTGACACCACTAATACTGAGTAAGAAATACTTTGATATTGTTCATGTCCTTCACATCAACGTTTTTTTTAAACTGTGCATGACTTAGTATTGTCACTCGCTTTGTGTGCATTCACATGCCAGCAGTTGAACTGAGTAAACTGGTCTTTAGTTTTCTTTGGGTTTGGAGAGGTGATTCATACTTGCACCTCCAAAAGCTGACCTTTGTGCAGTGATGTCATCGTGTTTGCGTGGTGACTTCACAACAAGCACAGAACAGTTCAGTGTTAGCCTTGGCTCAGTGGTTAGACTCTCGCCTCTGACTCATAAAGTTGAGGGTTCAATCCACATTCCAAGACTTGAGCACATAACCTAGGTTGACATGTGAGTGCAATGCTGAGGAAGTACTGGATAGTCAGCGGTGCCGTCTATTGGATGAGGTGTTAAACTAAGGTCCCGTCTGCCCCCTCAGGTAGAGGCAAAAGATTCCCTAGCACTGTTTTAAGAAGGGTAGTGGAGTTCTCCTGGTGCTCTGGCTGATATTTATCCCTTGACAAATAGCACCAAAAGCAGATTAACTAGTCATTCATTCGTTGCTGTACAAATTACTTGCCGCATTTGCCTACAAAAAACAACAGTGACTACACTTCAAAATGTCTTCATTGGTTGTAAAGTGATTTAAAACATCCTGAGAGAGCTATGTAAATGCAAGTTCTTTCTTTCTAGTTCATTTTTGAACTATCAAAAATATTTTTTAACATTATCCTCAGGAGGGATAATCAGTTGAAGAATGATTTTAGATATTAAGTTTTTTTTTCAAGCCCAGCCCTACTCAACTTTACTGTTTGGGACTCAAACTGCAGAAGATCATATTTACGCTGTGGTTTGAGATCTGTAGTTTGGGTCTGAAACCACCAGATGCTACGGGTTCTGTTGTAGGGTCTGAAGATGGATTTGGTCTGCCTGTTTACATGTCATCTTTATTTTGCTGCAAAACCTTACAGATCGTAATGATACCAATACACTTCAGAAAAAAAATCACACTTGACCAGTACACCTTAATGTGTGATGTTTTAATTCATCACAAATTGTTCCCACCAATAGTGGCGGTCCTATAATCACAACTACTTCATCCTAATGTTACATACAGCTCAATTATACTGAGGCTATGCACGGATTCCCCTGCAAACTTAGATTATAGCACATTGATAGACACAACCCAAGTTTGGAAAGCTAAAATCAATGATTGTACTGCTAGATTTTTTTTTACAGTTCAAACATTTCTCACATCCACCATTCCATTTTATTGAAATTCTAGTCACAAGGGACTTTCTCAGATCAGTGAGATGTGACTGCATTATGTTATTTTGCAGCTAGTTCTGATATTTATCCAGATTAGGCTTTTACTCACTAAATGTAACTCTTTCAACTTTTTGAATACTTTTTCCTCAATCTTCCCTTTCTTAGATTATTTTTGTTTTTAATTTTTAAAAAGTTTGAAGCTGTAAACCCATGTGATTATGATAGTAGGTAGCATGGTCAAAGTTTAGCTCTGATTTTCAGCAGATGAGATAACTTGGGCATTGTTTCCACTTCTACCTCCTCATGATTAACGGCATTGCACGCAGCATTCTTAAAATCACACATGGAACCTGACAGCATTGTGGTGGCTCTTATTGATCCTTTTACATATAAGAACTAAGACCAGGAGCATAACCAGAGGTGTCTTTATACAACATACGCTACTGCATGCAATGTGCCTACTCAGGAAGTGGAGGGGAAGGTAGATCCATTTAGGTTTCTGAATTGAGCTCATAAAATGCACAGAAATTCATAACCTAGTATAGGCTATACAGAATCATAAAAATCTGTTCAGGTTTGCTAGGAGTGTTCCTTATGCTAAGTTGCAAATTATTACATAATACAACTTTTTAAGGGTTCATTCTTAGGTTAGAATTCTTTGTTGTTAACATCATGTTCACAGGATTATTCATGGCAAAGTTAATAATGTGCTGCCATCTGAGTTTGCAAGGGAATTTACTTAAAACCTCCTTTGAATATGATATGTAAATATACTCAACTATGTGAAATTGCAAATTATTTAACACTTTCCATGAAAGACTTTAATTTTCCTTTACAGGACTAGTTCTTTATTTTTATTCATATATATGTAACTAAAATATATAATCCAACAAATGATTTAAATGCTTTTCAGCAGTATTTTGCCCATAACTGCATTTTGAGGTCTGCTGCATTCAAATCCTTATTTATGCAAGTTTTCCACATTCTGTTGTCATAATAAATGCCCAAGAAGCTAATACCCAGGTGTACGTCTGGTCAGCTTCAGTGGCCATTACAACGTAATGGCACCACCACATTTATGGTCATGAATGTAAATTGTCTTGACTATAAATCTCATTCCCCATGGGCAGTTGCCTAAATATAGCCATCCAGCTATGACAAAAAGAATTACTGATCTGTTCATATTCAAAAAAGGCAATTCTTTAATGAGTTTGTATTCCGTTAGATGCTGTATTGTATAGCATTGTAATGATATCTGATAGGGGCCCATTAGTCAAACTGAAACTGTATGGTCGATTAGCAGAACTCTTGGATGCTGTTTTTTGTAGAAATAATGGGAATGACAGGGCCACCTAAAAACAATGCATGTGGTTGTACTGAATTGTTTAATTGGAAATAAATATTCCTCTGAGTCTCTGAAGTTGGTCACATTCACTCACTAACTATGTGTTGATTTTCAGGAAATGAATGGCATATTGAAGATGCTGCTTTCAAATTGGTTTTCTGTAGGATTCTTGAACCTGGAGCGTATCACCTGGCAATCCCCTTGTGAACTGCTGCAGAAAATTAGCGAGTAAGTGTTTCTTAATCAGTTTTTGCAGTAGTTGTATTTAAAGAAGCCATCCTACTTTGCCAGCAGACTTACAAGTCATTTTGGGTCAATCTCAATAAATTGAAATTCAAGTAATAATCTTTTTGCACTCAAAGGTAACTGTCATTTTGTGGGCCTATCAATAGCTAGATTCTGGCCAGATGCATCATAGAATGATACAGCACAGAAGGAGGCCATTTGGCCCATCATGCCTGTGACGGCTCTTTGAAAGAGCAATCTGATTAGTCCCATTCTCCTGCCTTTTCAACTCTTCAAATGAAAAGTTTTTGGAGGTGAGTGCAAGAGTTAATAGAAAACACAATGTACTTTTGAATTTCTGTAATTTTAAATATGGACACATAGAAAGCCTGGAAAAAGGAGACTGTAGTTGTAGGCAGGCTGCAGTTTGCTGATTCCATGCTGACCCGCCAGAAATTGCACTGAGAAAGTGGGCGGATTTCCCATTGTATCAGCGAATTGAGTAGGAAACCCTCCTGTGAGATTATAATGAAACCCAGGAGTTAAAATACCCCGGAACTGATTTCTGGTGCAGTGGGTGAGTTTCTAACTCACTCTGCTGCCCACCCACCCGAAGTAAAAATCAGGGTCATTATTTTTAATAAACCTTTAACAGATTATCAGTGCTCAGAATCTGTCCATACAGTTTGTTTTCTGTTTCCTACTGGACAACATTTTAGTTTGAGACCTGATTGATTGTTGCACTTTGAGCTTTGAAGTAACTTTTTTTAATATTGTTTACTTTTTTCCAGTCCTATAATGAGTGCAGCTTAAACACATCATTTATTTCACTCAGGTATGAGGCAGTGCATCCTGTCAGGAACTGGACAGATATTAAACGCCGAGTTGGACCTTACAGAAGATGCTACGTTTTCACACACAATACTATGCCGGGGGAACCTCTGGTAGTTCTACATGTGGCACTAACAGATGACATCTCTAAAAATATACAGGTGAGCTCATTATAGTTACTGTTAGCCTGCAGTGTACATTAGCTATAGGCCAGCACATACCAATTAAATAGAATATAAGAGTGACCTAAGATTTAAATGCTCAAAAAATGCTCATGAGTACTTTCCTAAGAAATTTATTAGCTTGGTGTCAGCTGTGGCTCAGTGGTAGCACTCTCGCCTCTGAGTCAGAAGGTTGTGGGTTCAGATCGCACTCCAGACATTTCAGCACAAAATATAGGCTGACACTCTAGTGCAGTACTGAAGGAGTGCTGCAATGTTGAAGGTGCCATCTTTTGAATGAGGCGTTAAACCTGCCCTCTCAGATGGATGTTAAAGATCCCATGGCGGTATTTCGAAGAAGAGCAGGAGTTCTGCGAGAGAAAAACAGAGAGAGAGTCTGAGTGTGAGAGAAAAAAAAATGACAGATTGCTGATCACAGATATATTGTAGCTTTAGTTTCATGTTCTCTAAACTTCAGAAAGTGTATTAAGCTGAGAGTCTTTCCTCATTGTAATTGTGTTTTTTTTGGAATAAAGTTGAATTTTGAATCAAACCGCCTCTAATTATATGACAGAAAAGGTAAACATTCTAATTGCTAACAATTGCCAGACGCAGCAACAGAGAGAGAGACAAACATGGCATTTTCCTCATTTCATTTTTTAAAAATAAAAACTAACAATTTGAATTTTGAAAGCTCAAATTGCCACCTTTGTTTTGTTGATCGTAATTCGAATATTTACATTTTCTTACAGCTGTGAGATAGAGAGAACAGATACGTACAAGAACCAGTCACAAAACACTCAATTCAATGTTTACAGAGATCCTTTAGAAAGTCACAAACCAATGCTGCCATATGTGAGATTCCTTCCAACCAGTGCTGTCAGGACCATGCTCTGCCCATCCGTTCGTTGGTGACAGACACCAGGGCCCCGATTTTCAAAGGAAATTGTGGGTACGTTGGGGGCAGGGGAGCTGCTGTAATCGGGGAAATCCCAAGCGGGTGAGGAAGCTGGCTCCAACCCTCCGACTTCCGGGTTCTCCACAGACACGTCTGTGTGTGCGCGTGCCTCACGAATGCGTAAGTTCCGCCGGCAATTAAAGCCGGTGGGGTGATAGTTAAAGAAATAAATGTACTTCGTTGAGGTACTTTATTTCTGACATAGTAGATAGTTAAAATGATTTTAAATTTACCTGGCAGCTTTCCCACGGCTTCCGATTCAAAGGGCCAGATCAGGCAAAAATAAATTAAATAAAAAACCATTGCACCAAGATAAAAAATCAAAATAAACCTACCTTTCCACCCTGCTCCGATGTCTTCCTCTCCGATGTCCCCCTCTCCACCTGATGTCTTCCTCTCCGACCTTCCCCTCTCCGCCCCCCCCCCCCCTCGATCCGCGCCCCTCGATCCACCCACCCACCCCCCCCCCCGATCTTCAGCGCCCCCTATTCTCTGTTCCAGCACCTAAAAATATCGCTCTCCCTCTCCCTTTCTCTGTAAATCAGGCTGGCTGCCGGGCGCGAAACCCGGAAACAGCTTTAATCGCCATCAATTACATCGCGATCGTGTCGGAAAAGGTAAGTTCTTTTTTACTCAAAATTGAGCCCCAGGAATCTACCAGTAAGGCAAACATCAATTTCAACTCCAAACCCAAGAATCACCTTCCACTATTCTGCCAAATTGCAGGTTCCCCCTCCACAGTGATGTTAGATCAAAGACCCCCTTCACCCCATGCTGTCAAGCTCCAATAGCCTCACTGCAGTACTTTTAAACTCCAGGAACCCCTCTCATACCAAATCCGGAGACCATTTCCCTTTGCTGCCAAAAACCAGGACTATAACCCATTGCTACCAAAGCACAGGATTGTGCCCAAGTACAGCTAAAGTCCATTCCCCTTCCTCAGTACTACTAACTATCAGTTGTTTACCTTGAGTTGGTGAATCTTGCATACCATTTTGCAGTGTATATTCAGCTTTCAAAATGGTAGGGAGACCAAATATTTACAATTTTCACAGAATAATGGATAGAGTTGCGAAATTCAATCCCCAAAGCATCAGTAAAAATCCCAGAATTATTTTAATAAAATGGAATTTGATTTATTCAGTCACAGCGAATCAGTGGCCCTAATGTTATTCCCTACTTGGAATAAACACTCCTATTGTTATAACTACCATGAGCTTCATCACAGGACATCTACTAGTAATATTAAAATTGAAGTCCTGTGCCTTTATATTCAAACGTCCTATGTAACCCTTTGGCTATGACCATCGCTAATAGGATTTTCCAATCTGTGAGATACTATTACATTTTGTGACCGCTGCAGCTGCAGGTTTTGGCCACCTGGTGGTATTGTGGAGCAAATTTTCCATTCTGAAGAGGAACTCTGTCTTCCATCTTGGTTTTCATCACTCCCAGCTAAATACTGGATTTTCCTGGTGTTTCTCCCAATCTCCTGTCCTGACTTTGGTGGAAGATCAGCGGAGATCCCGGAGAAACAGTGTGAATTTATGCCATTTCCCGGGGTTTCCTTCAATCTTCTGCCAAATTTATGGCAGACGATGGGGAGAAATTCCAGGCACCTTTTTTTATTTTTTTTTTAACAATTTGTTAATACCTTTTCATTTTTAACTTTTGCCCTTATAAATTATCTTCAGCTAGCGAATCTACCTGGTTTCCCTGTCACCTGGTTGCTCCGATCCAGGTTCCCTCCTCCCAGTGATGTTCTTCTGCCGTCTATTCTTGAGCCGCCAATCTTGGCTGGCTCCCTTCTTTTCCCACTTGCCTGCCTTCCCAACTTATTTACCGCCCCTCTTCCACTACTCACTGGCCTCCAACCTCTTCTATTTCCCTTCTTCCCCATTCCTGGGCGTTGCAGTGCCACTACCTCCCTCTTCTCCGCCTGCTGCTATTCTTCCTTTGTCCCCTCACAGGCCTGTTACCATCACTGCCTTCTGTCTGCCGTACCTCTTTTGACTGTGGACAATGCTATGGGTTAATTACTAGTGTAGTCTAGTTAGGATACTCTGGTATTTATCTCATCTCAGAGATTAGATGATGTTCATAATCTGTTTAAACTTTGTTCTGGCTGTATATGACCAAAGTAAAATATCAGGTTAGATAACATAATCCCAATTTGTAATCTTTCTCAATTAATCTATTATTCAATATAAAATATCAATAGCGCACAAATGTTTGGCCACAAAGCTAGTTAGGTATCTTCAGTGTACAATGGGCTGAAAATACAATTCATTTTTTATGTTTGTGAGTGTGATGCACGGTAATTTGCCTGTTAGTTTTTGTTTCCACCAATTAGAGTAAGAGCACAGCTTTTGCTTGTAGACTCTGACGCATTGTGCTTGTATTTCAGGTTTTTTTGTTTCTCTATCTTTCAGTCACAATTGTTTTGAGCTTTAACTTTTTATGTGGAATCAGTATTGTGCCGTGGAAATGGATTTCATGAAGCAAAGATAGCCACTCATTTTAGCATTGACTTGAATATTTGTCATTAAATAATGCTTTTTAAATGTTTTTGGAAGCAGATTATTGGTTATGGTGTTAATTAGTATATATTCTGCTTGCGTTTTTGTTTAATGAAGAAATAAAATGCTGCATTAAACAAAGTGGTTCGGCACATTTGTTTCCAGTGATAGTCATCACTATGTAATGTACTAAAACTGTTTTGTCAGATAATAAATGTGAAGCTAAGATGGAGCGTCTGTGAACTTTTCAAAAGATGAATAGGAAATGGACCATGAAACAAATAAAGATTTTTTCGTTTTAATTGAATGTTTTGTGGTAGGCTATTGTCCGAAAAGATCCTTCTCCTGAGATGACTGAGGATGTTAGCAAGATCACCACAGCTATTTTCTACTCCATCAGCTCGACACAGCCAGGACTGCAGGGGGTAGAACTCGGAAATTACCTCATCAAGCGAGTGGTAAAAGAGCTTCAGGTAGGTCTTAGTCACAGCAAGTATAAAGTCTAAGGATCAGTCTTAAATATGGCTGGGATCAGTGGCGTCCGGTGATCAGAGGCCAGTAGTAACAAATGACCTTAGCTTGTAGCAAAAACCACAACACTATGAAAAGCTATGATTTCTAGATCTGAAAAATAAATGTCCTAAGGACTTAGCGTCTTATTGTAAAAATAAACAATCATCTCGCAGTTTTTGCAAAAAAACATTTTTTAACAAATCTAGGAGAGATCATATATTTTTTAAATATTCCTAATTTTCACTGGCATCCGTCCACACCATACATTTTTAAATGTGCTATTGTTCTCCCTTTATGTTTTTATTCAAAACCAAAAAATCTATTTTACAAAATTTCCCCCATTTATCATTCTCTAAGATGCCATTAATTCACTTTTATTGGTGGAGTTCATCATTTAAATTGCAGGGGGGAGGAAAAAAACAATTACAGTCATTCCCATTAATCTTCCCTCAAAAACTGTACAATGTAGACTCCTCTAGTCCCAGCCACCCACCACCTTGTCATTGCTTCCTGCCTCAGCCGCTATTAGTGCTGACTCAGTTCTGTTGAAATAATCCACTTTTTTATTTGTATCAAGATGAGGGATGTCAGTGCTGAAAACAGGTTTTATTTTTTATTTTTGTATCAAGTGTCAGCAGTAAGCAGTGCTAGGCCTGATAAAGCAAAGGTTAGATGCATTGTTAAGCTTCCAGTTTTAGAAAAAAAGCCATTCTTCACCAGTGTGACATTTCCATCTCTCACACCAGCTGTTCTTACCAGCTCTCTGAATGAGGCTATTGGCTGTGATTTGATGCCCACTCAGGTGGTGTGATCTCCCGATCGGGTGACAGACGATAGCTGTTCTTTTTAGCTGGGAAAGATGCACTTAGAAACTTATTTTTATTGAAATGACCAAAATGAATTAGCACAAGAAACTAGATATCTGGATATTTGACCATTCTTTGAATTAATAGAAGTTTTCTGGAGCTTGGAATTTCCCTTTAATGGTTTTTGACAGGCTTCACCAAAGTTGCAATATCCTTCTAAAGTTGATTTGATACGAGAAATGATACATGCTAATGAGAGAACTTGTGCCAACAGCGTGACGTTCCTATTTATTCAGTGGGGTGATGGTTCATTCAGTAGCCTTGAATTTTAGAGATATGTGTTGAAAGCTCAATCTATGTATATGAGCTTTGGAAACTAAGCAGCATTGAATTTCAATTCTGACACTCAAGTCATTTTGACAGACACCCAGATTACAATGTTGTCAATTGACTTTCGTACATCAGCAACCTCCATACTAATTTCCACCACCTTTAACAGGATGATTGACAGCTCCGTGACACCGGAGTGTATAGATTGTGTTACTGCAGTGTTTATTCAGCCACTGTTTTTAGGTTTTATACTTGTGCATCTAAGTAATAAATTTTTTGACTGTAGCGTACATTGTGAACATTCATCGGTTTTCTTCATTGAACATCTGCCAATTTCTCCTGCTTTTTGATTCTGTTTGCTGCGTTCTGGATCCTGTGGCTGGAACTCACTCTGTGTTCAGCTCCCACTCTCATACATTTTAAGCAACTCTCCCTTCCCTTTGCTCACTATTGGCAGCCCTTCCCTCAGCTGCCTAGATTCCACTATCTGGAATTTCCTCCCTAAACTTCTCCACTTCCCTCTCTTATAAATTCCTCCTTTAAAATCCACCTGTTTGACCAACCTTTTCCTCACACAAAGTCTGCTCCTTTGGCTCAATGCTCATTTTCCTTACACCTCTATAAAGCACCTTGAGATTTTTCTATGTTAAGGTCACTATATAAATACAAGTTGTTTTTGATACAAACTATACCCATTCTGACTTTATTGCTTGCAAGCACAGTTGTCAGGTACATACACAGTTGGCGTTTCAAATACAATTGGCAAGTGCACTGAGCAGAATGCAGAACCAAACTGGAAAAAACCCAAGACTAATGAATTGATGTGCGCACACATTAGCTGAAAATTGTGAAGACTGTGTTGTTGTAAATGATTCCCTTGTCGACGATGGATTTGCTGTCTTGTTCTCTCTGTGCCCAACAACCACAATTCCACATTGTGGCTTTCTGCACCAATGTATTGTTTCTAGGACATCCAGGCTATTTCTCTGCATCCCTCGCATCTGGGTGTCCCTGGCAGCCTGCTGCAGAACTTGGTTGGACTTGCTGCAGAAATTATCTTTGAGGTACCCCAGAATTCTTGAGGCTCCAATCAAATGTGTTTCATTTCCCTTAATATTTAAATTTCTTTTTTTATTCGTTCCTGGGATGTGGGCGTCGCTGGCAAGGCCGGCATTTATTGCCCATCCCTAATTGCCCTTGAGAAGATGGTGGTGAGCCACCTTCTTGAGCCGCTGCAGTCCATGTGGTGACGGTTCTCCCACAGTGCTGTTAGGAAGGGAGTTCCAGGATTTTGACCCAGCGACGATGAAGGAACGGCGATATATTTCCAAGTCGGGATGATGTGTGACTTGGAGGGGAACGTGCAGGTGGTGTTGTTCCCATGTGCCTGCTGCTCTAGTCCTTCTAGGTGGTAGAGGTTGCGGGTTTGGGAGGTGCTGTCGAAGAAGCCTTGGCGAGTTGCTGCAGTGCATCCTGTGGATGGTACACACTGCAGCCACTGTGCGCCGGTGTTGAAGGGAGTGAATGTTTAGGGTAGTGGATAGGGTGCCAATCAAGCGGGCTGCTTTGTCCTGGATGGTGTCGAGCTTCTTGAATGTTGTTGGAGCTGCACTCATCCAGGCAAGTGGACAATAATCCATCACTCTCCTGACTTGTGCCTTGTAGATGGTGGAAAGGCTTTGGGGAGTCAGGAGGTGAGTCACTCGCTGCAGAATACCCAGCCTCTGACCTGCTCTTGTAGCCACAGTATTTATATGGCTGGTCCAGTTAAGTTTCTGGTCAATGGTGACCCCCAGGATGTTGATGGTGGGGGATTCGGCAATGGTAATGCCGTTGAATGTCAAGGGGAGGTGGTTAGACTCTCTCTTGTTGGAGATGGTCATTGCCTGGCACTTGTCTGGTGTGAATGTGTTTTACTATTTTTGTTACTCACCAATCGAAACAGATTTTTTTCTCAGATCATATTCCATCAAAAAAACCTATAAAATCACATTTAAAAAAAAACTCGATCCCATTCTAATGGGGAAAAATAAAGGTTGTGATCCAATCACTATGACAGTTTTTCATACATCCCAAATATTGGCTAAGACACCGGGGAGAACTCCCCTGCTCTTCTTTGAAATAGTCCCCTGGGATCTTTTACGTCCACCTTAAAGGGCAGATGGGGCCTCGGTTTAACATCTGATCCGAAAGACGGCGCATGTGACAGTGCAGCACTCCCTCGGTACTGCACTGGGAGTGTCAGCCTGGATTACATGCTTGAGTCTCTGGAGTTTTTTCCCCTGCAATAGATTCAACAAGGAAGCTCACCTCCATCCAGAGTCATGTGTACTTCTCTACTCTTCCTTATATCATCTTATACTTTCAAAGCAATGCTGCTTTTTGCCATATACTCAGCCCACACTCTCAGTCCCTCTGACTCTGGATTACTGCTTGTTCCCCTCTCTACCATCTGAAACTAATCTTTCATTCACTATGCCCATGTCCTCAGGAATTCCCTTTCAAAGTCACTTTGCACTACTTACTTTCCCTACCTTTTAAAGCCTCTAAAATCCTATTATATTTTCCACTGTGCCTTTAGTTACTCCATCCCTAAAGATTTTGACTTGCTGTTTGGTATCCACTTCTCTTGTAAAGTGATCTGATACGTTATTCTATGTGAGAAGTGCTGTATAAATGTGTTGATGATTCAGAAAGGAGCAGATAGGAAAGCTTATACCAATATAAATAGCAATTTCATGTGTTTTTATAATTAATTCTAATACACAATTATTTTTTGATAGCTAATCCATTAAATTAGTAGCATCTAGACATTTTTTGTAATTGCATTTAAAATACAATGAAAATTAATTGAAGTAGAACTTTGTGTCATATTATTTATAAATTGTATTCCTGTAATAAAATAGCTATAAGGAGCATCCCTTATATCAGATTTAAGTTTGTGTACTTTCTGATTTTATATTACTTCCTCCATGTAAACCACATAGCTGTTGGGTTATTTGTATTTTTTTGTAAGATCGTGCAATCACCGGATTGATCGAATATTTGTAAGCAGGTCTGCAATTAATCTAAATGCTGATCCCACTACTCGATCCATGAGTTTGCAGCCCATATTTTGCTGCTTTTTCTTAGCTAATAATTTTAGTTGCACCTTACTGTAACACGACATTAATGTTGCAAACAGATTCTCTCCTTCACCACACCTATCACCCCTGCCCAATTGAAAGTCTATTCTACCCAAAAAGGTAAGATGAACCCCAAATAAAAGAACTAATTTTGTTAGAGCTGGAATTCCATGAAGTATAACTGTATTTTGCCCAGTTTTTGTTAGTGTTTTTTTTTGTATTAGGCTAGAAGATTAAGCATGAGAAAAAGCCAGGGATGCCCATTTACTAAAAATGCAGATAAACAACTTGATGTGGCAGTTTGAAAGGATCACCAATGTCATTTTCTCAACCCCTTGATGGAGGAATAGTATACTGAAAGAGAAAAGGAATGAACAGAATGAGCCATTGGGTGAAAATCTGCAGCTTGCATTCTTCTGTTTCAAAAGGCATCAATTCTATTTCTTCCGTTGTTTCTTAAATCCATATTTCCTTATTATTTTCCTCACTAATAATACTATTCTGAATGATATATTATAATACTGTCCAGTCTGGGCACTAATCCATATTTAATTATGGGGTGGAAGTGTTTATAGGGCCTCAGCAAGTGAGAAATGACTGGTTGTCACTTGCTCTGAGAATGATTGTAAGCATGGTAAGATCGTTACTGTAATATTTTCTGCTAAAAGAGCTTTGGTATGCCCATAATCTAATCTGAGATGAAATGAATGAAAAATGCAGGTGAATCAAGCAAGCACCCAAAAAAAGTTGGTGTCAATTTCCATTATTTTCTACCACCTAACTGATTTGCATCCTTATAGTTCATAGAGGTGAAATCCAAGCAGAAAATAAATGATACGTGACACACTGCACTTGGTGTGTATTGCAGCTGCGTTTTATGCTTCAGCTCGTTCAAGAACTGAGATTTTAATACCTTAAAATTACACTGCAATATTGGTGACGGACATGTTCATATGAAGTTCCTTTGTTTGCTATTTCAAGGCGTTACCCTCTTTTAATATTGCAAAGCGTGATTTCAAAGCTGCTCAATGAAGTTACATGCCTCCTTAATGATAGTTTGCCAATGTGCCATTGATAAAAACCTACCCAATTCACCACCATTTGTTAGTTGACAAGTGTTGAAACTTGAGTACATTTTTATCCAGTTCTGAGACAAAATGCATCGCAGCACACACACCTGTTGGTATTGCCTGTTCCAAAATATCAGCAGTTCAGGCACAATTTTGCCACCTGAATATTCTGCAGCATATATTTTATAGGAATAATTGGAAAAAGGAACATTTTACATTTTCCCATTAAGACACTTCCCTTTCTTGTTGAGCAATCTAAGTGTAGGGCCATGGCCTCTATACCACAGGACTCCATCAAAAGAATAGCAGAGAAGACTCAGTAAAGTAGGACAATAGCGATAGCTGCTCTTCAGTGCTATTTTAAATGTGTAGTGGCTCTGACATTCATTTGTATTTGTGTGTGTACTCTGCAGGGTGAGTTTCCTCACATGAACCAGTTCTCCAGTCTATCTCCTATTCCCGGCTTCACAAAGTGGCTGGTTGGAATCCTCAGTGACCAAATCAAGGAAGGGACATCTAACCAAATCTTTACACAAACCGAATACAAAGAAATCCAGGACATCATTGGAGGATCTGTGTTAGAAACATTTAAGCGCCTACTTACCACCAACGAGTGGGTGAGATCTGACAAATTTGTTAGAGTTCTTGAGCTACCACTTATGCGACTTTGTGCCTGGTACTTGTATGGAGAAAAACATCGTGGGGGTGCCCTTAATCCAGTAGCTAACTTTCATCTTCAGAATGGTGCGGTGATGTGGCGATTAAACTGGCTGGCTGACACAAGTTCTCGTGGCATTTCATCATCCTCTGGAATGATGGCAAACTATCGATATTTCCTGGAAGATACCAATCATAACAGTGTCCAATACTTGAGGACAAGACACATTGAAGCATCTGAGCAAATTCTGAGTCTTGTAGCTCAATTTCAGAAAATCAGTAAACTTTAACTAGAGCTTCATAGGGCAATGAACTATTCTCAAAGAATGGATACACTTCAACCAGTTCATTATTACTTATTAGAGTTTAAATAAAAAGGAATTGTATCAAGAAATGTAATCTTAGGAAATTCATTGTGTGAAACAGAATTTTTTTTTCTGCCAGTTTTATTGATAATTGATATACCATGTAAAGTGTTTAATGATGAATTACATGAATGCTGAGGCCCATTCAAAACTTCAGTCCAAATATTTAATGAGAATAAAATTTGTTGATATCTGGCATGCCTAACTACATTTTAAGTTGGTAAGTTATTAGAAAGAAAGAACAAACTTGCATTTATATAGCGACTTTTACGACTCAGGACGTACCACAGCCAACAAAGTACTTTTGACGTGTAGTCACTTCTAAACACCATACAATGTTTAATAGGTAGCTGTATAACTTCCCCTTTTTGTTTTACAACGTCTGACAGCATGAGAGAAAAGGATTGTTATTGTCCATAGGGCATCAATGTACCTCTTCAAAGTTAAGAAGCCTTCAGAGCTGATTGATTGTTCAGTATATTGCTACTCTTTAGCTGATCATTAGTTTAAACATGGTCAATTTCACATGGAAGCTTCTATGATGTTGACAGCACTCATAAACACTTTTGCATACCACAACTGAAAAGACTACCACAGGGATAGTCTGCCATTATTAGTAATTGCTTCAAATAGAGAACTGCTTGTTATCCCACTAGGGCCATTCTGCCCTTTATAGTCATTTGTGTTATGGCTCAGTCTATCTCCCAACGTTTTAAACTTATGTTCACAGCAAAAAGGCAGTTTCCATAAATGGAGCCACTTCCCCTGTGAACTGAAATTTGCACCTTTTATGTGTGTCGTGACTGAGATGGCATGTCATAATTACCCTATTCATCACAGAATTATGTACTGGGAACAATGTGGGCTGCCCACCACATTCTCCTGTCCTTCATGAAAAGCAGTAAATATCATAATATCAGAGTAATTCACTAATTACAATTATTTATACACAAGGATGATAATTACAGGGCAAAAAAAAGCACAAGACTAGTAGTTCAATAACTTGACTTATGCAAGATATCTCAACTGTTCCAAAACAATAAAAAATCCAAAATGTTATTAGCTTTTTTCTGTAGCTTTAGACTGAGATTCTGATGAAATGTTAATTGGCCGCTGTCTCACATGGAATAGAGTGCACAAAGCAGGCAAGTGGAGACCTCAATTGCTGTCCAGTTTTAAGTATCATCTTTGAAGTTGAAGGGAGGTCATTTTAGGGTCAAACACATTTTTGTCAATGGCCAGGCAATTAAAATATTAACCACCTCTATATTTTAAGTAGAAACTGATGTGCAATGGTTGGTTCATTTGTCTTTCATACCTGACTAACAGAAACTATTCTTGATGTCTGATTAGTGTCTGCAAATAAAATATCCACTATGTTTCAAATGATCAATAAATTGATTACTTGAGTTTAAAGGCTACTGTATCCTGACTGATTGAAGACCACAGGGCCTGTCTGTGGCTGGCAGACTTTTGGACTCATACCTCACGCTATAGCCCACGAGCTTCCCAAGTTATTTCCAAAAGCACAATGCTCTGTATAGCTATGGTCATATATTTTTTTTAAAATACCAAACTTTTCCCCATGACACAGCTCTGCCTTGTTACTATTGGTACATTTCAAGTAATATGTTAAAATATGCATATTATTTGAATTAGTTTTGGTTTATGGGAAAACCTGTGTGCTCTTACAGCATTGTTAAATAACTGAGTAAGTACTGTTGCCCCTTTTAAGAGGTAATTCCATGCCATGAAGAGAATGAAGTGGGCTGTTTCATTTCTTGCTGCAAAATGTCTTCAGTGTTTGCTTACATAACTGTGATTGCATTTTGAAAAGTAATCCATGGTATATCAAGTGTTTTGGGATGTTTCTAAGAGACATAAAGTGTTATACAAGTGCAAATTTTTTAAACTCTTTTACTCTGGGTAGACTACTTAGGTTTTCATCACAATATGGTGGAAGGTTGGTAATAATCGACGCTTGTGATACTTTCTTATTACAGGAGAAGAACTGATATGGTAGACACATTGGGCGCTAAATTGGGCCATGTAGCGCCCGTTGTTTCGGTGCTACACAGCCTCTCCGACATCCAAGATGGCGTCTTGGATGCGCACGCACGTTTCCTGCGTGATGTGCGCCAGATGCCATCTTGGTGTAGGAGTTTGCGCAGGCACAGATAATGAATGCTGGAATCATGTAAAGTAGGGAGAAAATGGCTTCAATCAGTGAGCAATGCTGATTTAAAGTGATAAGTCCCAAAATGGTGTCTAATGCTCAACTCAACGCACGGTCTTAACTCCGACCATCTGAACGTGTCTTACAGTGCCTGGAGGACCCCCCACTGGCGCTATTTAAAGGGACCATGCAGGATTTGCAGGTTAGTGGTTGGATTATTGCCTCTGGCTGCCGAGACATTTGTAACCGTTTTTGGAGGTCTCCTAGACTTCAATACTAGGACGCGGGGACATGGCCTAACATTTAGAGCCAGGACGTGCAGGAGTAAAGTTAGGAAATGCTTAGTCACGCAAAGGGTTGGAGAAGTTTGGGACCCCTTCTGCAGAAGGCAGTTAATGCTAGCTCACTTGTGAATGTTAAATCTGAGATTGATAGATTTCTGTGAACCAAGGGTATTAAGGCATATGGGGCTAAGGTGGGTATATGGAGTTAGGTCACAGGTCCACCATGATCTCACCGAATAGTGGAACAGGCTCGAGGGGCTAAATGCCACTGCCATTTGCTGCCTCTTGATATGCGCCACCTTCTCCTGCAAGAAAGCGAGGCGTGTGCCTGGGTGATGTGCCTGTCATGGTTGAATAGCTGCCAGTGTGTGGCCTGTGAGTTGTGGGTGGGCGGCTTGAAACAGTGGTAATGTGTAAGGGCGGGAAGGAGCATCTGATTGGAAGAGTTGAGTACTGATGGAAAGAGCTGCTTGGTATGTGGGGGATGGGGGGGTGTAGTGCGTGGTGCAGTTGGTAGGAGACGCCACTTGACAGTTGACCTCACTCATCTTGCCCACTCATGTCAAAGCATTGAACTTCTTCCTGCACTGCATCCATGTTCATGATGCTGTGCTCCTGGCATTGACTTTGTCCCCCGCTGCCTCCCACTGTCTTTTGAGTATATGTCTGGAGGGCCTCTTTCCCCCCCCCCCCCCCCCCCCCACTGCAGATATTGGATGTCCCTCCTTCTGTCCACCTCTTGTACCCAAGGTCTCTTGTACATCAGCAGAAAACCTTGGTGCATGTGCTCTCGCAGACATGCCAACTCAGATCAGCAGATTGGTGAGGTCTAGTGTGCAGATTGGAGGATGTGGGATTTAGTAGTGCGCAACCCTTATTCAATGTTTTAACATAACTCATCAGTGTATAAACATAGGGATGGGATCTGCATCTGTATTTTACGTGTGCGATATCTGATGTCTGTTCAGACTCCATGCAGACAGTAGACTTTTTTTCAGCAAATAACATGTACCAGCTACCTTTAAGAGATTTCTCAGAAACATCTTCCCTTTAAGAGATGGAGCTCCCTCTCCTGGTGGAAAGTGAGAATTGCATTCATTCCGCGTGCAAGGCCTGGAAAGGAACGCTAATTGCAGGTAAGTGCTCCCTTGGGACCAAACTTGTGTCTTGCCTGCCCAGGTCCGTCGGGCGCAGGGTGCGCTAACATCGCCCAGAACGGACCCTTAACCAACTTTTCCCCCTTTGTGTTTTACTACAACAAAACTCAAAACTAGGAATAAGAGACCTGCTACCTTTTTCTCTCTCTTCCTCCCCCTCTCTCTCTCTCCCTCCTATTCCTCCTTTATAGTACACCAACTAGGCATGTGCTGTATATTCAGGTTCAGAGCTATATGTGGTAGAAATAGCTGCGAGGTGCAACTATCTATCGTCAATTGGGTTGTAGTATACTGTGGTACTTGTCCAGGTATACATCTACTTCCTAAAATACGCATTAAGAGCTGTCTGGTACAATTACTTTAGAATGGTTACCTGCTAATTCCATGCTTCCTGGATACTTGTATGGCTGCACAACAAATAGCAGAGACTTTTCCCTAGCTTAACTTTAACCCGCCTTGAATCATATAATGTTATAGCACAGAAACAGGCCACTAGTCTAATTCTACTACTTACTTCCAATTTGCTTCAATACTCCATTTTTTCAAGCAGCAATCTAATTCCCTTGTAAAAAAACTAACAGACTCTGTTTCAACAATCAGTTGAACAATCCAATAGCCAGCTTTCAGGAACCTGTTGAATGCAATTAATGTTTTCTATTTAGTTTTATTACCTTCATTTGCTTTTAATTAGGTTTTCATCTGGGGGTTCTTTTAACAATGGTACTTCCAAACAGTAACAATTAAGTTCTATTAGGTTTACCAGAATTTTAAATACTGTAGATTGCCTCTAGTTCAAAGAGGTCAAAATCCGCGAAATTAAGAAAATAATTAAACTGTAATCTAGACGTGGTAACATTTATCGATGTAATAAAATGCACTTTTATATAAAAAATTAATGTTAAGTACACCGCACCAAAAGCATGATGTAATTTTCTGAACTGTCTCTGTTTGAAAAGCACATTATTAGTTAGATGATGTAATTTAATTGAATTCCATTATTAAAAACATAAAATTTTCTTTTGTCCATTGTAATTCACAGAACACATTGGCCCAGAATTTGCTGTCAAAGTAACAGTGAGGCTAATGGCGCTCACCGTTATTTATGCGCAAATGGTACCGCAACTTCAGGCAAGGGCAAATGCGCGGTTAAACACGTAAATCCAAAAGTTGCTGTCCAAGATGTGCCGCTCTGTCAGTAGCTTCGCAAAAACAGCATCTCACTGTCTCACCATTCAAATGCATTGAAAGATGTGAAGTTCCTGTATTTGTGAAGAGAGGAACTTGCCACAGAAAGTTAAGTCAAGTCATTTCAAGTCTAAGTACCCTTTTAACCATGTGATAAGTGTTAATTACTGCCAGTCAACCTCCCTAGCACTGAAAATTGCTACAAGTGTGGAGTCTCGTTCCTTTAGGTTTTAATTGCTGTTGGAGATTTACAAAAAAAAATTAAAATTAATTTTTATTTTACTTTTTCTCTTTTTTTCTCTCTCTCTCTTAATCCAATCTTTTCCTCTCCTTATTATCTTTCTGAGACTTTGACATTGAATTCACCCACTCTAACTGACACTTCCTTCTCAGTCCTTGCACTATTAATTTCACAATCCTTCAATCTGATTAAGGGGATACACAGTTACTTGCCCTGTTCACTCAGATCCCAGATGCCCTGTAGAGGACGCCATGCTGTTGCTATCTCCCACTTCCAGCAACTTGCAGCACAAAATATCATCGAGATTAAGCGGGCACGTGCAGGTGTAACTAACAGGCACTGTTCGTTGTCCTGCCACAGCAAATTCTGGGCCGTTCTGTTTGCAGTTACATTAATACTCAGTTCAGAAAAAAATGACCTTTTTTAAAAAAGGATTTGTTGCTGCAATGATTCTGTGGGTAAATACAGCACACAATGTAGCACTGAGTCATACTAGGAAGATCCCATATTCCGTCATTAATCAATGTTGATTTAAGTCTGGGATGGGAGGCTACTGCAGCTGGCCAGTGTCCTCAGGAAAGGGATGGGATAAACCCTCAAGGTTTCTACTTCTGATTACTGTCGAATGGACCCTGCTAGAAAGTGTAATTGTGGGGAAAGCAGGTGAAGACGGGATCAGGCTTGGTTGTAATGTTCCCATTTTTGAATAGACTGTAGAAAGTCACACATGAACAGGATCACACATGAAGAATGGCTACTTGAGTGAGCTACTGGAGGGCTACTGACACCTTTGAAACTGACTCAGAATGAGATGCTGCCTTCAAGAGAAAGCAGTAGAAAGTTGAAAAATGAGAAAAGGTGATTTTGTTTGCTGCTCAAGTATATTCTTCCCTTCAGCTGCAAGAGGACTGAGTAGGGTGCTAACAGAGTAAGTTTTTTTGAAATGGGTTTGGCCTGAATAAAAATTTAGTGCTGATTCAGATTGAGCTTGACTCTACAAGACCAAACAGGTAAGTGAAATTATATTTAATTAATTCAAGTCTAGAATAGCATAGAGGTTAGTATAGCAATAGCAGGATCAGGAGCTAGCCTAGTAATGTGTGTGGTATACGTGATGTGAGATAGCCTGGATCTGCTATTGAAATCAATGGAAACGAAAATTGGGCAGAGTGTAAAATGGGTGGCCGATTCTCTATCAGCCATTTTGCGCTACTGCCTGAGATGAATTTCACCCCCTCAACGTTTAAGATTAAGTGCTGCTAATTAGGTTTTTGAGGTTAATAATTATTACTTTATGCCTTGTTGTCTGGCTTTATCTTTGATAATTTGTCAAAAGGGGGTTAATTCATTCACTCAGCAGCTTTATTTATCCTAATTGGAGGTTAGTAGTGTAAATGCAAATACAATCTGAACTGGTTGATGTAACAGTTTAGCAAGCCAAATTTAGGCATCATTCACTCCTGTGCATGGATTGGGTGGTAATCATGAAATGGTTACTTGAAAAGGAATTAAGATGAAGGGGTTATGGATTCATCTGGTGCCCTTGAGTGTTCTTACACTTTTTGCCTCTCCACTACATTTTTTGTATTCATCATGATATTCTTTGGTATTTTTAGCATAATTTTATCATATGCTCCCTTTTAATTTTAGTTTTGACCTCTAATTACCCATGGAGCTTTATTCTTTGATGCACTCCCTTTTCGTCTCACAGGAATATATTTATTTTGTACTCTATGCACCTCAGATTTGAAGATTTATCATTGCTGATCTATTGACCTGTTTGCTAATTTTTCTTCCTAGTTAATGTGAGCCAGATCCCTTCTTAGCTTGCTGAAATTTGCCTTTTTTCCCTATCCAGCACCCTTTGACTCTTCATTATCCTACTACGTTGTGGTAACTATTTCCCAGTTGCTTTCCTCCTCTCACATCAGTTATTTATCCCACTTCATTTTCCAGGACTAAAAAATACTGATCTAGGAAACAATCCTGGATGCATTCTAAAAATAATTCCCCCATTGCAACGACACAAATTACCTTTTTCAGTCTATCTTGGGATAGTTAAAATCACCAAATATTATTGCCCTTTTGTTCGTATGTATCACACTGAATTTGCAAATCTACCCATCTCATCTCCACTGTTTGGTAGCCTGTAATACACAATAAGAATTACACCATTTCCTTTACTTAATTCGATCGATATGGATTCTGTCTTAGTGAAACTCCCTTGAACATCCTCAAGTTCTACAACTGTGATCGACTTCTTTAATAACATTGCTACTCTGCCCCTTTAGTCAGTCCCTATCTTTACCGAGAATGTTATAACCAGGAATATTAAGCTCCCAATTATGTTCAGACCTAGG
Source organism: Heptranchias perlo (assembly GCF_035084215.1). NCBI lineage: Eukaryota > Metazoa > Chordata > Chondrichthyes > Hexanchiformes > Hexanchidae > Heptranchias > Heptranchias perlo. The sequence goes on along the minus strand of NC_090340.1, from coordinate 50,417,598 downwards.
CCATGTGTCTGTTATAGCTGCTATATTATATCCTTCCATAGCAATGCTTCTAACTCTCCAATTTTGTTTTGAATACTTCATGCATTCCTATACATACCACTCAATCCTGACTCCAATTTTTTGATCTCCTTAGCCCCTTCCACAACAGTGTTTTATCTCTCACCCCCTCAAAGTCTCTTTTTCCTCTGATAATATTCTCTCATTATTTATTTCAATTAAACCTCCCGTTTCCATTATAATAGCATTCTTAATAGGAGCATACAAACATACGAAAAGTCAAATAGGAAAAGATCGGCTGGTCCATCAAGCCTGCCCCAGTCATGTTGCAACTAAAAACATGTCTTGCAGTGTTCCCTCTCACTTGTAGTCATGTAATATCCTGGGAGAGGCAAAAAACAGATTTAAAAAATACCCTAAGCAAATACGGCGGTGGGGGGGGGGAACCTGGGAAACTCCTTTCTGACCCCCGAAGGTGATCAAAATGAGTTCCAAGAGATCAAAGTGACCATGAGGTACATAGCCAAAGTTCCACCGTTCCACCTACCTTTTCTATGTAACGAAATTAGTTATAGCAAGGAACTCATCCAGCTACTTTTTGAATGAATGCTCTCCATCCCTAGTCTCGAACCTAAATTTTCCCCACCCCCTGCCATACTAGTTTAAATTCTTCCCAATATTTTATTTACTCCGAGAAAAATTTTAAACTTAGAAGAAATGTCAAGCATTTCTGTATATATATTTGCAGCAAATAGGTGAAAAGGGAAATGGTGAACTCATTGAAAGATTTCAACGGCGGCATGATATCAAGCGAACATGGGATAGCAAATATAATAAACTCTCTTTTTTTTCTGTGTTTATGGAGAGAACATGATTGTCTCCCCAGCACGGGATTTTAATTTCCGGGGGGTGTAGGAAGTATTTAAATAAATATAAATTTCAGATAAGGTGATCTCTGATAGGCTGAGCAAGTTAAAGGAAAACAAGGTAACAGACATGGATGGACATCATACAAGGGTACATAAAGAAGTGGGCAGTGAAACCAATCATGTCCTTGCCACTATGTTTAGAGAATCATGAGACAGGGAAATAGCACCTGAAAATTGGAAAGTGGCTAACAACACCAATCTTCAAAAATGGGCCTGGGGATGGCCAAAGCCTGTGAGCAGCTGCTTGGAGAAAGTGTTAGAAAGAAGAGATAATGAAATACCTACATAGTATGGCAAGCAGGAGTCCGCATGAATTTATGGGAGAGAGGTCATGCCTTTGAAGAAATGATGGGCCTTGTTGACAATGCAGAACTTGGTGAATGTTATATATTTAGGTTTTTTATCAAGGCTTTTGATACAGTGCCATACAAGTAATTGGTCCACAGTAGTAAAACACAGAATAGGAGGAAAACCTCTGAGTGAAAATTGGCTAAACCATAAAAAGCAAAGGGTAGTAAGGGTGGTTGTGAATGGAGGTGCATCAACATGGCAAAGGATCACTAATAGGGTACCACAGGGATCAGTGCTGCAGCAATTGCTGCATACAGTATACACAAAGGATTTGTATCTGGAGGCAGAAATAAAGCTATCTAAGTTTGCAGAAGACACCAGATTTTTTTTTTGTGGGGGGGGGGACGTAGGGGGAGGTACAAACAATAGGGAACAGGCAAACCAAAAATATCTGGTTAGGTTAGGTAGTCAGCTGATCAGCGGAAAATGATATTTCATATGGACAAGTCCAAGGTAATGAGACAAGCAAAGGAAAACAAATAGTGGGAATATAAACTAAATGGCTCTAGATTAGTGGAGCACAGGTAAAGCATCTGAGGGTATTGGTGGATATTTTACTGAAACTAGTAGTGCTGTGTGCAGCAGCAGTAAGCAAAGCAACCAGACCGTGGGATCTATAAACCCCCTGGCTAGAGTGCAAATCTCAGGTGATAATGAGTCTGTACAAAGCAATGGTATGGCCATACCTGGAGTATTGTCCAGTCTGATAACCGTCTCCAGGAATTGGAGGCATTACAGAAAAGGGCAACCAAACTGATAGTTAGCTTAAGGCATTTCAGCTATGAATAGAGGTTGAAGAGATTATTTACCCTAATAAAGAGAATTTTCAGTAGAGATAGTCAAGTATTCAACATTCTTATGGGACAAATTGAACCTTGATATCATGTTTGAGATTGACAGAATCCCTAGATCCATGGGACTTGGGCTCATGCTTAGAAGGGGGAAGGTGCACAGATCTAATTACCTTATGCAGAGGATGATGAATGTGTAGAATGGATTTCCCAAGGAGGCAGTAGAGGCAGATCATATGGAAAAATTTAGGGGATAATTGGATTGATATTTGAAAAAGGTGTGATTGAGAGTTATTTGTTTTTAGGATTGGCCAGATTGACTACAGAGTCTTCCAGTCTTGTTCTTTCCTATCTTTTTATTTTCCTATGTTATCAAATAAACACAATTTCCTCACCCATGCTCATGGCTTCTGTTTAACCCCCTGTAATCTATTTTAATCTTGTATCTGCTTCTAATAGGTCCCTTTGAGTGCACAGTGTTGAATGCTCTAAACACAATGAGACACATGGACAATTTCGTCCGTCCGACGGGAAACTCAACGGATCGGGTTGAAAGCCGGGTTTACACCTGGTGCGATTTTACTCTCTATTGAAGTTAATGGAGGGCAAAATCGAGTGGGGTGTAAACCAGCTTTCAACCCAATTCGTTGAATTTCCCACCGGGAAGGTTAGGTTAAAATGACCCCCATAGAATATGTCATCTATATAGCACATCCTTATAAAAATGGAGAATGCATATAAAAGTAATTTTTAAATCTATTGGGATGTTTTACTGTGTTAAAGGCACTATATAAATGCAAGTTGATGTTGTTACAGAGATGAGATAATACAGTCCTCAGAGTTAATGTTTTCTCTGTCCTACTCCCTTTAAGCCACTCACCCCTACATATCATGCAAAAACATCTGGGAAAGAAAGAATAAGTTGTTGCCATGGAAATCCTAGCTTGTCAATCACAAAATGCACTCCCATTCTTAATATACTACATACTTAATGAATCTGTGTCATCACTCCATGTTTCTTCACTACATACACAGGGTCATAATTAGAATCAAGAGTCAGAGCTGTCGTTTGTTGTGTCAACCAGGGAAAGGAAACATTTGAATACACCAGGGTTTTGTATTTAGTCTGGATCATCTTTGAATGGAGGTTGGGACTGAATACTGCCTTATTTGCATCTTCCCTGAGATATTCAATTAAATGGACATAAAACAAACATCAGTATTGCTGAACAGGGATTTTTCAGGGATGTGTATTAAATTCACTCTGCTACCTGCTTCAATTTTTAATTGAATGCCGCCCTCTTTTTGCAAGTTTTCAGAATTTTGAATTATTTTAGCAATCGACTATTGTCTAATAAGCCTTCAAACTAAAAACAAATTAGAAAACTGCAACATTTTAATGGCATAAACTCATATTTAGTTAAATATTTTTTTCCTAAAAATTGCGCCAAGATCCTTTCCTCAATTAATATTCAAAATAAATGAGAATTCCTGAAATTTGTTTAAATATAGGCTTTTACTTTCTGCTACTACATGATTCCTAATTGTAATCTGTGCTTGGTGCTATTGGAGTCCTTTTAGTAAAGAATACCTCATTAAGGGCACTGAGAGTGAGGAGGGAAGTGAATGTGTGCCTAATGAGATATTGTCTCGTGAGTGTCCAAAAGGTTAAACAGAATGCTACCTGCCCAGCGTAAACCTAGATTTTGGTTTGCTGGTTGAGCAGCCTATGAATAATGTATGGCTTTAATAAATGTTAAATAGATGCAAAGCAATACAAATTTTTAATACATCTTTTGAAGTTGGAAACGATAAATAATTTATTAAATCATTTTACACAAAAGCAAACTCAGTGCAGTAATAGAAATGGTTCAGTGAGCACAATGGGAAAATAATGGAGTGAACATGCTTATGCAGAAAGGGGCTGATTAAGGCATATAAGTAACTTAGTAATCTAATCATACCTGTTGAAAGCAAAATCCTGCTGAAATCAGAAGACTGTTGCCTAAATATGTTTCTTTTTTATAGCAAAATGACACAATGGTGGTAATTTTGACTTTGAGCGATAGTGTAAGACAGATGAATCGACTTAGCCGCCCGTTATACATCTGTATAACGGACGCCTGATCCGATATTGCCCATTTTACACTATCACACAAGGTCAAAATTACCCCCAATTTGTGTTGGTTTGGAATAGATTTGGACTAACAATTGTTTAGGAAAATAGACACTCACACATTTTATTTAAAAAGAAATTGACTTGTACGTCCAACCTTATTTTAACGTCATTAGAATGATACAGCACAGAAAGAGGCCACTAGGCCCATGGTGTTTTAAAGAGTTATCCAATTAATCCCATTCTCCTGCCCTTCCCCATAGCCCTGCAAATTTATCCCCTCCAAGTATTTATCCAATTCCCGTTGGAAAGTTATTATTGAATCTGATTCCATCGCCCTTTCAGGCAATGCATAACAATTCGCTGAGTAAAGAAATTCTCATCTCACCTCTTGTTCTTTTGCCAATTACCTTAAATCTGTATCCTCTGTCACTGGAAACAGTTTCTCCTTATTTACTCTATCAAGGCCCTTCATGATTTTGAACACCTCCATTAAATCCCCTCTTAACCTTCTCTGTTCTAAGGAGAACAACCCAAGTTTCTCGAGTCTCTTCACGTAACTGAAGTCCCGCGTCCCTGGTACCATTCTAGTAAATCTCTTCTGCACCCTCTCTAAGCCTTGACATCCTTCCTAAAGTGTGGTGCCCAGAATTGGACACAATATTCCAGCTGGGGCCTAACCAGTGATTTATAAAGGATTAGCATAACTTCCTTGCTTTTATACTCAATGGGCTCGATTTTTGGACGTTCGTGGCGGGGGGGCTTAGAAAATCGTGGATTCCCAGGGCGGGTCAGGAGCCCGGCTCCCCAGTGACGCGCTTAGCTCCGCATGCAGCCCCCGCATGCGGGACTCCCGCTGGCGATTAAAGCCAGCGGAATCCCACTTAAGGCAATTAATGTGATAGTTCAGGTCGTTAGCAGACCTGATTTGTAGGATATTTTAGGAGGGGTGGGATTTTCATCTCAACTGAGCGTGTTTCCCCTACTGGGGGAAACACTCCCAGTTGAAATGGACGTGTTGCAGCCACCAGCCTGTGGCAGCTGCAAAGGTCCATTTGACAGGTGATGGGGGAGCGGGGGGAGACCCTCACTCATTGCAGGAGGCCACTCTGTCACTTTGGACAAAGTTTGGCCTCCACCACCCTCCTCCTAACAATAACATTCACAAACTTGCAAACTCAACTCCGGTGTGCAGACACATGTACCTACCTTGCGGACCCCCTCAAATGTACATCTTCCAGATGCGGGCCACCATAGCAGCAGTCATGAGCTCCTCGGAGGACGAACAGCATCACCAGCCTCGCCGGCCACGGCGTCCATCTCTGACACGTGGAGCTCCACAACACAGTGCTGTGACACATCCACCTGCACAGCAGGAGGGAGGGCAATGGCAGAGAGAGATGCGTCGCAGAAGGCACCATCCTCGCCACAGGGTCGACAGACCGAGACTCAGCTTCCTGGACCTCCCTGAGCAGCAGTGCACACGGAGGCTCAGAGTCACTTGACATGTAGTCGTGGACATCTGCAGCCTCCTTCATGCCGAGCTGCTCCTGGCTGGCCCGAGCACCATCTTCTTACCTGTCGCTGTCAAAGTCACCACTGCCCTCAACAACTTCTCCTCCGCATCCTTCCAGGGTGCCGCCGGGGACATTGCCGCGTCTCTCAGCCGTCTGCACAAAAGAGCCCTGCAAATACACCAACACCCACTCTGCAGTGACACAATGGGCCAGATATTAGTAGGGCGGGGGGTCGACTGGGCGCGTGGGCAACGCGCCCGGTGAAATCAGTGTGCTCCGCACGGAATCGCAGGCTAATTGAAGCCACTTTCCTGTGCTTCCAGGTTTCCCGCTGGTAAGCTGCACAGCGGGCGGACTGCGCATGCGCAGTAAGGTCTGTCAGCTGGAGGAGCCCTATTTAAAGGGGCAGTCCTCCACTGACTGATGCTGCAGAAGACAGGAAAAATTACAGTGTGGGGCAGCCCAGGGAGAAGGCTGCTCCCAGGTTTAATGATGCCTGACTCCAGGTATTATTGGATGGGGTAAGGAGAAGGGGGAGGATAGAGATCATCCCCCCGGCGGCCGGGAGGAAGTGGCCTGCCTTTGCTACCAAGAAGGCCTGGCTCGAGGTGGTAGAGGAGGTCACCTGCACCACCAACATATCGCGCACCCGCATACACTGCAGGAGGCGCTTCAATGACCTTAGGTCATCCAAAGTGAGTACACGTACTCATTCCCCTACACTCTGTCTGCCACATCACCGTCCCACCCCACATCTCCTTCTGCACTGCCAACACTACTCTATCTCATGGCTCCTCACACCCACTCAAAGCTCATCCTCATCTTACCTGCCCTTACTCGCCTCGCCAGTACTCATCCCGCCACTCCCACTCAACCCAATCCTCATACAATCTCATGGGTCTATCTCATTCTCACCCTCTCATGCATCTCTTTCACGGTCAGCCTCACTCAACCTGCCACTACCTGTGCTGCAGCCACAGAGCATGCATCACATATGTGCAGTAGGAAGCGTAAGGCAAACGTGTTGTAAGCATGAAGGGGATGCACAAGGGTGTTTGAGGGTTTGTCATAGTTTTTACCTATATCTAATTTCTGGAAAATGTGAGGTTATGCACTTTGGCAGGAAAAACCAGAGAGCAAGTTATTATCTTAATGGCGAGAAACTGGAAAGTACTGCAGTACAAAGGGATCTGGGGGTCCTAGTGCAAGAAAATCAAAAAGTTAGTCTGCAGGTGCAGCAGGTGATCAAGAAGGCCAACGGAATGTTGGCTTTTATTGCTAGGGGGATAGAATATAAAAACAGGGAGGTATTGCTGCAGTTATATAAGGTATTGGTGAGACTGCACCTGGAATACTGCATACAGTTTTGGTGTCCATACTTAAGAAAAGACATACTTGCTCTCGAGGCAGTACAAAGAAGGTTCACTTGGTTAATCCCGGGGATGAGGGGGGCGGACATATGAGGAGAGGTTGAGTAGATTGGGACTCTACTCATTGGAGTTCAGAAGAATGAGAGGCGATCTTATTGAAACATATAAGATTGTGAAGGGGCTTGATCGGGTGGATGCGGTAAGGATGTTCCCAAGGATGGGTGAAACTAGAACTAGGGGGCATAATCTTAGAATAAGGGGCTGCTCTTTCAAAACTGAGATGAGGAGAAACTTCTTCACTCAGAGGGTAGTAGGTCTGTGGAATTTGCTGCCCCAGGAAGCTGTGGAAGCTACATCATTAAATACATTTAAAACAGAAATAGACAGTTTCCTAGAAGTAAAGGGAATTAGGGGTTACGGGGAGCGGGCAGGAAATTGGACATGAATTTAGATTTGAGGTTAGGATCAGATCAGCCATGATCTTATTGAATGGCGGAGCAGGCTCGAGGGGTCGATTGGCCTACTCCTGCTCCAATTTCTTATGTTCTTATGATCAACTCACATTACATATTATATTGTCACCACTACTGCCACGTCTTTGCGAATCTTGTCTGGTTTCTGCAATAATGCCCTTTCCTGAGGATCACTATGAAGACCCACAACTGATGCCACCCATTGTGTCACTGCAGAGTGGGTGTAGGTGTATTTGCAGGGCTCTTTTGTGCAGACAACTGAGAGATGTCGGCGATGTCCCTGGTGGCACCCTGGAAGGATGCGGAGGAGAAGTTGTTGAGGGCAGTGGTGACTTTGACAGCGACAGGTAAGAAGATGGTGCTCGGGCCAGCCGGGAGCAGCTTGGCATGAAGGAGGCTGCAGATGTCCACGGCTACATGTCAAGTGACTCTGAACCTCCATGTGCACTGCTGCTCAGAAAGGTCCAGGATGCTGAGCCTCGGTCTGTAGACCCTGTGGCGAGGATGGTGCCTTCTGCGACGCATCTCTCTCTGCCGTTGCCCTCCCTCCTGCTGTGCAGGTGGATGTGTCACAGCACTGTGTTGTGGAGCTCCACGTGTCAGAAGTGAACAGCGTGGCCGGCGAGGCTGGTGATGCTGTTCGTCCTCCGAGGAGTTCATGACTGCAGCTACGGCGGCCACCGTCTGGAAGATGTACATCTGAGGGGGTCCGCAAGGTAGGTAAATGTGACTGGACACCGGGGTAAGTGTGCAAGTTGGTGAATTTTATTGTTAGGAGGAGGGTGGTGGAGGCCAAACTTTGTCCAAAGTGAGAGAGTGGCCTCCTGCAATGAGTGAGGGTCTCTTTTCCCCCCCCCCCCACCCCCCCCTCCCCACCACGTCAAATGGACCTTTGCAGCTGCCACAGACTGATGGCTGCAACATGTCCATTTGAACTGGGAGTGTTTCCCCCAGAACGGGAAACAGTCCCTGTTGTTTTCAAAATCCTACACCTCCTAAAATATCATGTTAATCAGGTCTCTATACGACCTGAAATACCTAAATAAATCCTTTAAGTGGTACCCCACCGGCTTTAATTGCCGGCGGGAGTCCCACATGCGTGGGGCTGCGCGCGCATGTCAGCGTGTCACTGGGGAACCCGAAAGTGGGTGGGTTGGAGCCGGGCTCCAGACCTGCCCCGGGAATCCCCGATTTTTGCAGCCCCCGCCCCCCCTGCCACGAACGCACCCGATCGGGGATGCGAAAATCGAGCCCAATGGGTGGCATCAGTTGTGGGTCTTCATAGTGATCTTCAGGAAAGGGCATAATTGCACAAACCAGACAAGATTTGCAAAGGCGTGGTCGTGGTGGTGACAATATAATATGTTATGTGAGTTGATCAGAAATGAAATATAAGTAAAAACCATAACAAACCCTCAAACCATAGCATCCCCTTCATGCTCACGACGCGTTTGCCTTACGCTTCCTACGACACATATGTGATGCATGCCCTGTGGCTGCAGCACAGGTAGTGGCAGGTTGAGTGAGGCTGACCCTGAAAAAGATGTATGAGAGGGTGAGTATGAGATAGACCCATGAGATTGTATGAGGATTGGGTTGAGTGGTAGTGGTGGAATGAGTACTGGTGAGGTGAGTAAGTGCAGGTAAGATGAGGATGAGCTTTGAGTGGGTGTGAGGAGTGATGTGATAGAATAGTGTTGGCAGTGCAGAAGATGTGGGGTGGGGGCGGTGATGTGGCAGACGGAGTGTAGGGGAATGAGTAAATGTACTCACTTCGGCTAACCTACTTAGGTCATTGAAGCGCCTCCTGCACAGTATGCAGATGCGCGATATGTTGGTGGTGCTGGTGACCTCCTCTACCACCTCGAGCCAGGCCTTCGTGGTGACGGTGGCAGAGGCAGAGGCAGGCCACTACCTCCCGTCCACCGGGGAGAAGATCTCTGTCCTCCCCCTCCTCCTCACCCCATCCAGTAGGACCTGGAATGAGGCATCATTAAACCTGGGAGCAGTCTTCCCCTGGACTGCTCCATGCTGTAATTTTGGCTCCTTTCTGCAGTCTCAGTCAGTGGAGGACTGCCCCTTCAAATAGGGCTCCTCCTGCTGACGGCCTATGATGCGGCTGCGCAGTCCGCCCGCTGCGCAGCTTTCCAGTGTGAAATCCGGAAGCCAAGGTAAGTGCCTTCAATTAGGCTGCGATCGTGTGCGGAGCACCCCGAATTCACTGGGCGTGTTACCAACGCGTCTAGTCGACCCCACGCTGCCAACCCGCCTCCCTCCTAAAATCGAGCCCCATGTCTCTGTTTATAAAGCCAAGGATCTCTTTTTTTAACAGCCTTCTCAACTTGTCCTGCCACCTTCAAAGAATTGTGTACATACAACCCCAGGCCTCTCTGACCTGTACCCCCCTACAGGGTAGGAAGCGATTTACAGAAGGACGTAGTACAAATATCCTATTTGTGTCACACTATTATTTAGAAGATGGCCTGCATTCAGCCACCAGCTGAGTTGATACATATTTTCATGATTTTTCAGATACTTGTTAGAGTTGGGGCTGAGATGGATGACTGGATCTTGAACCAAAAACATAAAATGCTGGAAACGCTTAGCAGGTCCTAAAGTATCTGTGGAGGAAACAGATGAATTCATGTTTTGGATGTAAATCCTTTGTCAAAATGAGATCCTGTCTTGGTTGTGTCTTTTAGTGACATTAGTTAACACTTGAAACCAATTATATGGTAATCAGTATCAAAGTTACTCTTCTACGTGGCATCACTAATGCAACCAAAACTTCTATCGTTAAAAATGCACCAAGTGTCCGAGTCAAACTTGAAATTGTTAAAGTTTACGCTACTGAGTGATGGATAGTTTGTACTGTGTACTTGTTCCTACTGCAGAATAGCCAAAAATGGGCATTTTGAAACACCTAAAAGCTATTATTAGTAAGATGTGATCTTCAAATTCTTTCTCCAGGCTAGATTTGAATTCAGGCACCTAGTATAGGAGAATATCTTGGAGAACCATCAGTCACTCAGTATGTGAACAGTTTCTAATCTTTTAATGGTTTTAGCTCCTCATTTTGTGTTGGCTAGTTTTTTTTCTTGGTATAGAAGTGGGTAGCAATTGTGAGGTGTAATTCATTTTATTGAGGAAAAAATAGCCTTTAAGGGAAAGATAGTTCTGTAATTGTGAATAACCTGCAGGACTAGTTATGATCAATTTGAATACCTTATGCAGCCTTGAGTTGAAATAATATTTAACTGTGCATCATACTTTTTAAATTCTGGAGCTCCATTTTCATACATACCAACCTAGAAAACTATCAGACCAGCAGCTTCAAAAAATCTGACACAGCTCCCAAAAAGCTGGCAGTTCAAAAAATAGTCTTGGTTTTGCAATGTCAGAAAGCTCATATTCAGATTAGTTGAAGGTGCAGCTGGACATGGTCTTGTCATATCGTAAGCTGCTGCTGCACTGATGGCACAAATACTTAGATAACAATAAAGATAAAAACAGTCCACAAGCAGTTCAAATATCCTACCTAGAGCAGTGGTGATAAGCCAATGAAAGGCAGTTTTCTGGCCTCCAAACTTGGTTAATGAGGGTTCTGGGAAGAAATTGCAGCACATTAGCAGTGGTCTCACATTGGTGGGAGGTAGTACTGCCCCATCGCAAATCCCCCAGTAGGAGGGCAATCAAGGCCCTCATCTCTCCAACAACTGTCCTAAGTATAATAAGTTTGGGCAGCTTCACTCCAATTCTAGGGGCCACAGGCCCATAACCGATACTACATTGGCAGTCTCACTTGAAGGGGCTTAAAGGATGACTGGTGCAGGAAATAGGAAAGAAAAATCCACACTGGTACTGTCAATGTATTCTTCTGAGGTTTATTTGAGATGTTTTGTTGAAGCAACACAGAGGGGGTGACCTTCCGTGGAGGTTCTCCCACTCATTCCCTGTAACTTCAGAAGAGTTGTGGAAATCTCCAGAGAAGCAGCGTAAACACTGATGCAAAATGTAGAAAGATATTTCACTCTGTAGCAGGGACATCCAGCAATTGGATGAGCACAAATTTCAACCAAAACTTTGAAGGCAATAAAGATCTCAATGTTTGATCAATTAATATTTTTTTTTCTTGGCTGCCTTGGACTTTTCATACATTTTAGCATCTTTTATTTTCTATATGGGATATTAAATTATATTCTAATTCAGCTCCTCCTTTTTTCTCTAAACTTTGGTTCAATTCTCAAATGAGTGGTAATAGGTGTGGATCATTTTGATGGGTTGATGGTACCAAGCTGACAGCGTGAAGAGTTTGGTCTGAAAACGATGAAACCAATGAGATATGAGTAAGATTCAGCTGATTAACTGATTTAGAAAATTAGGTGGCTTTGCAGAGTGCAGCTGAAGGCAATGTTAACAAGACCAACAAATGTGTCTCAGATTCTGCCCTGATAGTTGCTAGTAGCACGGAAAGATAATTCCAGCCAAGAATTTATACCACCAGTATTATACAATCACTCCATAAATCCAATTTATTATGCTCTTAAAAAAATTTTGGCTCTTTTCGTCATTGGGCCAACTGATAATTCATATTTTCCTCTTTGCTAATGTTTGTGGAAAAAGTCAAAGTGAGTATAATTTTTCTCACTTCATACTTTAGCTGAATTTTTCAGTATAATAATAGGACTGCAATGCACTTGTAAAACATACACCACACCGAGTAATTACATTTCCCTGATTTACCACGGTGTCACGGTTTTTTATTGTAGGTGTATGATTAATATATATTTTGTAATGTTCAATCTTAAAAGTCTCAGTCTAATTGCTATAATGAGAAAATGTTTCCAACTACTTTATATTTTTAAATTAAGTTTATTTGTGTAAGACCTGACTGTATAAATGGTCTGTATTAGTATTATAATTGTGAAAATTACATACTAGAAAAACCATTACTCAGATGTGTACTTGATATAAACTAAAGTTAATTTACTTTACGACTTACCATTCTCAAGCTTTTCACTGTCAAAACTCTATCCCCGCCTGACAGCTAATTGCTGTGCAGTAAATGTTTGCCTCTTACAGCGAAGGACAGGAAATGCATTATATACTTTCAGAAATACTTTGTGATTTAGAAAGGTTACGGATGCGCTTGCTCATGCAATCCCCCAGCCAGTACTTTAATTATTCTGCCAATTCTAGAGATGTTTGGTACACATAGTGCACCATACCGATAGATTATATTATTCTTCAGCTCTGGCCAAATAACAGATGAAACAAACACAACAGTCTAGGATTTGAAATAATTGTTAGCGTTCCATTATCTGTGAGGCTAGACTATAGGCTAAGTGGAGTCCAGAGCTTTGCCAGTGTTTGGAAACCTATACTTTAGAAATTGTAAATCAAAGCTTATAGTTAAACTACGTTACCAGCCTGAGACCAGTAGCTATAGAATGTGAAACACATGCAGGAAATCCCATGACTCCCGACTTCACAGCACTCCTGAAGATCACTGTCGGCCAGTGCTCGCCACTGCCCTTGTTCTCGACCCCCACCCCACCCCCCCCCTCCCACCACCACTGAAGACCAACTGAGGGTCGTTGCCACAGAGGAAAGCGGTCCAAATTAAATCATGGCTACGCAGCGGCTTGCTTCTGGAGATTCCAGGCACCGGCAGCTCGCCACAGTTATTAAAATAAGGCCCAAGACCCAATTTTGGATGAGCATTGGGTCTCCAGGTTCAGATGCCCGCCATCAGTTATGTGCCTGATAATGGGCCATAACTAATTTTTTACCCTTAGAATCCATAATTCAGGATAAAATTAGTGAGCATTTAGAAATGGATGGATTAATTAAGGACAGTCAGACCATAAGACCGTAAGAGATAGGAGCAGGAGTAGGCCATTTGTCCCCTCGAGCCTGCTCCGCCATTTAATGAGATCATGACTGATGTGATTTTTCCCACAATTCCACTTTCCCGCCCTTTCCCCATATCCTTTGTCTCCCTTGCTGATCAAAAATTTGTCTAACTCAGCCTTGAATATCTTAAATGACTCAGCCTCCACAGCTTTTTGGAGTAAAGAATTCCAAAGATTCATGACCCTCTGGGAGAAGAAATTCCTCCTCATTTCCATCTTAAATGGGCGACCCCTTATTTTTGAGATTCTGCCCCCTGGTTTTAGATTCCCCCATGAGGGGTAACATCCTCTCAGCATCTACCCTATAGAGTCCCCTCAGAATCTTGTAAGTTTCAATAAGATCTCATCTCATTCTTCTAAACTCCAATGAGTATAGACCCAACCTGTTCAACCTTTCCTCATAAGACAACCCTTCCATACCCGGAATCAACCTAGTGAACCTTCTCTGAACTGCTTCCAATGCAAGTGTGTCCTTCCTTAAATAAGGGCACCAGAACTGTACGCAGTACTCCAAGTGTGGTCTCACCAACATCCTGTACAGTTGTAGCATGACTTCCCTCCTTTTATACTCCATCCCCCTAGAAATAAAAGCCAATATTCCGTTTGCCTTCCGGATTACCTGCTGCACCTGTATGTTGACTTTTTGTGTTTCATATACGAGGACACCCAGATCCCTCTGTACCGCAGCATTTTGTAGTATTTCTCCATTCAAATAATATTTTACTTTTTTTATTTTTCCTCCCAAAGTGGATGACTTCACATTTTCCCACATTATATTCCATCTGCCAAATTTTTGCCCATTCGCTTAACCTGTCAATATCCCTTTGCAGACACTTTGTGTCCTCATCGCAACTTGCTTTTCCACCTATCTTTGTATCATCAGCAAATTTGGCCACAAGACACTCTGTTCCTTCATCCAAGTCATTGATATATATTGTAAATAGTTGAGGCCCCAGCACTGAGCCCTGCGGCACCCCACTAGTTACAGATTGCCATTTTGAAAATGACCCATTCATCCCGACTCTTTGTTTTCTGTTCGTTAGCCAATCCTCTACCCATGCCTGTATATTACTCCCAACACCATGAGCTCTTATCTTGTGCAGTAATCTTTTATGTGGCACCTTATCGAATGCCTTTTGGAAATCCAAATATACTGCATCAATTGGTTCCCCTTTATCCACCCTGCTCGTTAATTCCTCAAAGAACTCTAATAAATTTGTCAGACATGATTTCCCCTTCATAAAACCATGCTGAATCTCCTTGATTGTATAGTGAGTCTCCAAATGTCCTGCTACTACTTCCTTAATAATGGATTCTAGCATTTTCCCAATGACAGATGTTAGGCTAACTGGTCTATAGTTACCTGCTTTCTGTCTCACTCCCTTCTTGAATAGGGGTGTTACGTTTGCGGTTTTCCAATCTGCTGGGACTTTTCCAGAATCTGGTGAATTCTGGAAGATTACAACCAATGCATCCACTATCTCTGTAGCCACTTCATTTAAGACCCTTGGATGCAAGCCATCAGGTCCAGGGGACTTGTCAGCCTTTAGATCCATTAGTTTGCCTAGTACTTTTTCTCTAGTGATAGTGATTGTTTTTAGTTCCTCCCTCCCCTTTGCCCCTTGATTTTCTACTATTATTGGTATGTTATTAGTGTCTTCTACTGTGAAGACAGATACAAAATATCTGTTCAATTCCTTTGCCATTTCCTTGTTTTCCATTATTATTTCCCCAGTCTCATCCTCTAAGGGACCAATGTTTACTTTAGCTACCCTCTTCCTTTTTATATACTTGTAGAAGCTTTTACTGTCAGTTTTTATATTTCTTGCTGGTTTACTCTCATTTATTTTCTTCTTCTTTATTATTCTTTTAGTCATCCTTTGCTGGTTTTAAAGTTTTCCCAATCTTCAGGCTTACCAGTAATCTTTGCCATGTTGTATGTTTTTTCTTTTAACCTGATACTATCCTTGACTTCCTTAGTTAGCCATGGTTAGTTCACCCTTTTTGTGGAGTCTTTCCTCCTCACAGGGATATATTTTTGTTGCGAGTCATAAAATATCTTTTTTAAATGTTTGCCACTGCTTATCCACCATCATACCATCTAATCTGTTTACCCAGTCCACTTTAGCCAATTCCACCCTCATTCCTTTATAATTGCCCTTATTTAAGTTTAATACAGTAGTTTCAGAACCAAGATCCTCGCTCTCAAACTGGATGTGAAATTCTATCATGCTATGATCACTGCTTCCCAAAGGATCCTTTACTTTGAGATCATTAATTAATCCTGTTTCGTTACCCATTACCAGATCCAAAATGGCCTGTTCCCTGGTTGATTCCCCAACGTATTGGTCTAAGAAACAGTCCCTAATATACTCTATGAACTCCTCCTCAGAGCTATTTTTGCCAATTTGATTTGTCCAATCTATGTGAAAGTTAAAATCGCCCATGATTATTGCATTACCTTTTTTACAAGCCCCCCTTATTTCCTGATTTATATTTTGCTCTACAGTGTAGCTGCTGTTAGGGGGCCTATATACCACTCCCACCAGTGATTTCTTTCTCTTGCTATTTCTTACCTCCACCCAAATTGATTCGACATCTTGATCTTCTGAGCCAAGATCATTTCTCACTATTATACCAATTTCATCCTTTATCGACAGAGCTACCCCACCACCTTTACCTTTTTTCCTATCCTTCCGAAATGTTAAATAACCCTGAATATTTAGCTCCCAACCTTGGTCACCTTGCAACCATGTCTCTGTAATGACCACAAGATCATACGCATTTGTTTCTATTTGTGCCGTCAATTCATCTATCTTATTACGATTGCTGCGCGCATTCAGATAAAGAACCTTTAATTTTGTCTTTTTACCATTCTTTTCTACCCCGGCCCCATTTGCTAGCGCACTCTTACGTTTGTACGCTCTGTCCCTTCCTGACACACTCTGTTTACCATTACCCCCATCACTTTCCTGTACTACTTCCTTGACTTTTCTCTTTATCAATCTAAGCTTCGCCCCACCTGAGCCCTCCCCCCCTCTATTTAGTTTAAAGCCTTCTCTACCGCCCTAGTTATTCGGTTTGCCAGAACACTGGTCCCAGCATGGTTCAGGTGAAGCCCGTCCCAATGGAACAGCTCCTTCTTCAGTACTGTGCCAATGCCCCATGAATCGAAACCCACTTCTCCCACACCAATCTTTGAGCCACGCATTCATCTCTCTAATCCGATTTACCCTGTGCCAATTTGCTCGTGGTTCAGGTAATAATTCGGAGATTATCACCTTTGTGGTTCTGCTTTTTTAATTTAGTCCCTAGCTGCTCAAACTCCCTCAGCAGAATCTCTTTCTCAGTCCTACCTATGTCATTGGTAGTTACGTGGACCATGATAACTGGATCCTCCCCCTCCCACTCCAAGTTTCTCTCTAGCCCTGAGGCGATGTCCTTAACCCTGGCACCGGGTAGGCAACACAGCCTTCGGGACTCTTGCTCTTGGTTGCAGAGAACAGTGTCTATCCCTCTAACTACACTGTCGCCTACTACAACTACATTCCTTTTTACTCCCCCCACTTGAATGGCCCCCTGAACCACGGTGCTGTGGCCAGTTTGCTCATCCTCCCTGCAGTCTCTGCACTCGTCCACAAGGGCTTCAAGAACCTCGTATCTATTGGACAAGTGCAGAGGCTGAGGCTCCTGCAATGCTACCTCCTGGATCCCCGTACCTGCCTCACTCGCAGTCACACCCTCCTGTCCCTGACCGCGTGCCAATTCTACAGTATTTAGTCTAAGGGACGTGACTGCCTTCTGGATCAAAGTGTCCAGGTAACTTTCTTCCTCCCTGATGCCTCGCAATGTCTGCAGCTCGGACTCCAGCTCCTCAACTTGGAGCCGAAGTTCCTCGAGCTGCAGACACTTACTGCAGATGTAGTTGCCCTGGACAAAACTGTCCAGTATCTCCTACATATTGCAGCTGCAACACATCTCCTGCCCTGTCATAACTATTTTATTTATTTAATTGATTACTACAATGCCAATCAAATTATTTTTAGGTTGAACCAAGTACTGGCCTTGATTAATTTATTAAATTAAGTTTAGTTTTAAGTTAGTCAGCATGGATTTGTTAAAAGCAAGTTGTGTTTGACAAATTTATTAGTTTTTTTGAAGAGGTGGCTGGTTGGATAGAGAAAGTAGACGCAGTAGATGTAATGTCTATGTATATTTGGATTTTTAGAAGGCGTGAGATAAGCTGTCTCTCAAGAAGATGGTTAGAAAAATTTAGGTGTAGACAAAATGTAGTAGCATGAATAGAAATTTGGTTGATGGACAGGGAACAAAAAGTTTGGAATTGTGGGTGTTTGGAATGGAAGAGTTGGAAGTGATGAACTCCAAAGTCTGTTCTCAGTAGATACTGATGATTTGGCCTTGGGCGTAGGAAGCAAAATCTTGAAATTTGCTGATGAAAGAAAAGTTGGGGGATTTAGATAACAGCGAGGAGAATTACAAAAGACTTCAGGACGACATAAACAGGTTAGCAGAATGGGCATTTCGATGGCAGATTCAATTTTGTGTGGATAAGTATGAGTTAATACATTTTGAAAAGAAAAATAAGGAATGCACTCAATGGAAAGACACTGAATGATTTGGATGAACAGAGAGACCTAAGAGCTCAAATGCATAATTCCCTGAATGTGTGAATGCAGGTAGATAAATCCATAAAAATAGACCAACAGCACTTTACCTTTTTTCAATGGTCACATAGAATGCAAGAGTAAAGAAGTAATGATAAATTTGTACAACATTACTTGGGCCACTGTTAGAGTGCTGTGTGCAGTTTTGGATTTCCCATTATAGAAAGGACATTAAAATCATAGAGAGATAACATCTTAGACTCACCAAGATGATGGCAGAGATGGAAAAATATAGTTTTGAAAAGAGATTTGAGGGACTATTTCCACAGAGGCAGAGAAAGCTAAAAGGATATTTAATGGAAGTTTTTAAAACGATGAAGGGTTTTGATTGAGTGAATAGGAAAATACTATTTCCTCTGATGGGGGATGCTGTGACAGGTGTGGGGGAGGTGACATCATCAATTTAAAATTGTCACTTAGAGCGAGGAAAGTAGAAAAAATTTCTTTGCATAGAGGATTTTTGGAACATGGAATTCTTTACCACAGAGAGATTGTTTGAGGCAGACCGTTATACCTTTCAGTGAAAGGTAGACAAATATTTGAAGCAGAAGTAGGTACAGGCTGTGAGAACACAGGACAGTGGGCTTAGTTTTGGATATTGCTAGCAGGGAGCCAGCACAAGCCAGATGGGCTGAATGGCCTCCTTCTATTGTTCTTCTAGAACACAATATTGAATGGATCATAAATGGTATAAATTAGATTTTGTCAATGTGTTACTCATGTAATCTGAAATCTACAACTAAACGTTTCTAGTGCTTTTTAGGTGCTTCTGTTTTAAAGCACTTATTGATAGCTCTCAGAAAACTGTAATCTTTTTTACTGCCTACAAACCTTGTGAAGTCTTCAGTGAAAAGCTAGAACCATAAACTGTTAAATATATATTTAGGAACTAACTACCCATAGTTTATTACTTTTTATAAACTCCTTCACAAATGATTTCTTAATAGTCTCTAGTTGACAATTAATCAGTCACACATTGCATATACTGTCTACAAACCACATTAACTGTCTGTCCCTTCATATCATCAGTATAATTGTTTATTTCCCCCAATATCATAATACTGGCCCCAAAGCTACATCCATTTAATGTAAAATCTATTCTAAATGATTGGAATTTAAATACAACTAAATTAACATTAAATGTACAAAATCACAACAGACTATATTCATGACCCTGGGCTTGGGTATACAGGATATAATTTCAAAGTTTTCAGATGACACTGAACTCAAAAATGTAGTAAACAATGTGGAGGATAGTAACAGACCTCAGGAGGAAATAGACAGACTGGTGAAATGACTGGTGACACGTGGCAGATGAAATTTAATACAAAGAAGTAGCAGGACAGGTAGATAAGATGGTTAAAAAGGCATACGGGATACTTTCCTTTATTAGCCGAGGCATAGAATATAAGAGCAGAGAGGTTATGCTAGAACTGTATAAAATATTGGTTAGGCCATAGCTTGAGTACTGTGTACAGTTCTGGTCACCACATTACAGGAAAGATATGATTGCACTAGAGATATTAAAGGAGATTTACGAGGATGTTGCCAGGGCTGGAGAATTTTAGCTATGAGAAAAGATTGGATCGGCTGGGGTTATTTTCTTTGGAACAAAGGAGGCTGAGGGGAGATTTAATTGAGGTATATAAAATTATGATGGGACTAGATAGAGTGGATAGGGAGGACCTATTTCCCTTAGCAGAGGGGTCAGTGACCAGGGGGCATAGATTTAAAGTAATTGGTAGAAGGGTTAGAGGGGAGCTGAGGAGAAATTTTTTCACCCAGAGGGTGGTGGGGGTCTGGAACTCACTACCTGAAAGGGTGGTAGAGGCAGAAACCCTCAACTTATTAAAAAGTACTTGGATGTGCACTTAAAGTGTCGTAACCTACAGGGCTACGGACCAAGTGGTGGAAAGCGGGATTAAGCTGGATACTTTTTTTCAGCCAGCACAGACACGATGGGCCGAATGGCCTCCTTCTGTGCCGTAACTTTCTATGAAGTGTGAAGTGATGCATTTTTGTAGAAAAAATGGGGAGAGGTAATATAAACTAAATAGTACAATATTAAAGGGGATACAGGAACAGAGAGACTTAGGGGTGAATGTACACAAATCTTTGAATGTGGCAGGATAAGTTGAGAAGGCTGTTAAAAAGCATATGGGATCCTGGGCTTTATTAATAGAGGCATAGGGCTCAATTTTAACATTGAAAAGCGGGTGGGTTGGGGGCAGGAGGGCATTGAAAATTGCCACCATTTCAGACCTGCCCCCAACCCGCCTCCAACCTGCCCATTTCCGGTGTTCACCGGGGCGTGAAGGGGGCGGGCGACCAACTTGTTCCCTGGAAGCGGGTCGGGACTCCATTTCTCTGGACTTCCCGATTTCAACCCCAGGGGGGCCGGGATTCCTGGGCCTTCTGTTTTACATCTCATGATAGGAGGTGAGAAGGCCTGAGACTAACAGGAAGGTGCCTGGAAAGGCACAGCTTGCGGGCCCAGGGGAAGCAGGAGTGCTTCCCCTAGGCCCAACAAGCCTATCTGCACAGAACCCCCCCACAACAATCGTGGACCGCCGATCCTCCCCACCACTCCGATCTTCCGACCCCCGACCCCGGTCCTCCCACCCTGACCTCCGATCCTCCCCCTCAACGATCGCGGACCCCTGCGATGACCCTTGATCCCGATACCCCCCCACCATGACTGACCCCCAAACCCTTTCCCATTACTCACGACCCCCTGCTGACCTATGCCTGACTATGCCAACCTGTGCCCAACCATACCTCTGTGCCCATCCATTCCCACCCATGACCCCCCCCTCCCCCCCGTACCCCTCCCCCTATCCATACAAACAACGACTTACCTGCAGACTTACCTGAACACATCCTCTCTCTTGCTGGTCTCCCGTTGCTCAGGCCAGTCAGTCGGACGGGAACCCGACAAAAAAAATAAAAGACGTCTTTACGATTTTATCATTCTCATCCTTAATTTGACCGGCCCACTTCGCGGCTCGGTTTTAAAATTGAGCCCATATAGTACAAAAGCAAGGAAGTTATGCTAAACCTTTATAAAACACTGGTTAGGCCTCAGCTAGACTATTGTGTTAAATTCTGAGCACCACACCTTAGGAAGGATGTCAAGTCCTTAGAGATGATGTGGAGATGCCGGTGATGGACTGGGGTGGACAAATGTAAGGAATCTTACCACACCAGGTTATAGTCCAACAGCTTTATTTGAAAATCACAAGCTTTTGGAGCTTACCTCCTTCGTCAGGTGAGTGAGAGGTTCTAAAATCGCATAGCATATATTAGGCTGGGAGACGGTCACAGCAATCAAAGGTGTCGTTGGTGTTCAGACAGGTTAGCCACGTTCTACCTCATACGTTGCAGGAAAGGATGTCCTGGAGCATGGCACACCAGCGAGACCATGCAGACACCGCGACAACGGATGAACGGACACCGCGCAACAATTGCCAGACAGGAGGGCTCCCTCCCAGTCGGGGAACACCCCAGCAGTCAAGGACATCCAGCCCACGATCCCCGGGCAAGTGCTCCCCAAGGCGGCCCTCGAGACACACGACCCGAGGGGCAGAGAGAGGGAGAGAGGGTGTCCGGTTGTATTGGAAGCGGATGTTTTTTTTTTTCCCGCTGGTGGGGTTGCCTGTGGCGTGACGTGGACCCGGGATCCCGGTTGGGGCCGTCCTTGTGGGTGCGGAACTTGACTGTTGGTTTCTACTCGGCGATTTTGCGTTGTCGTGTGTCTCGAGGGCCGCCTTGGGGAGCGCTTGCCCGGGGATCGTGGGCTGAATGTCCTTGACTGCTGGGGTGTTCCCCGACCGGGAGGGAGCCCTCCTGTCTGGCAATTGTTGCGCGGTGTCCGTTCATCCGTTGTCGCGGTGTCTGCATGGTCTCGCTGGTGTGCCATTCTCCGGGACATCCTTTCCTGCAACGTATGAGGTAGACCGTGGCTAACCTGTCTGAACACCAACGACACCTTTGATTGCTGTGACCGTCTCCCAGCCTAATATATGCTATGCGATTTTAGAACCTCTCACTCACCTGACTAAGGAGGTAAGCTCCAAAAGCTTGTAAGTCCTTAGAGAGGGTGCGGAGAAGATTTACCAGAATGGTACCAGGAATGAGGGACTTCAGTTATGTGGAGAGGCTGGAGAAGAGAAGGTTAAGGGGAGATTTGATAGAGGTTTTCAAAATCATGAATGGTTTTGATCGAGTAAACAAGAAGAAGCTGTTTCCAGTGGCAGAAGGATCGTTAATCAGAGGACACAGATTTAAGGTGATTGGCAAAAGAACCAGAAGTGACATAAGGAAACATTTTTTTTGCAGCGAGTTGTTATGATCTGGAATGCACTGCCTGAAATGGTGGTGGAAGCAGAATAAATACTAACTTTCAAAAGGGAATTAGTTAAATACTTGAAGGGAAAACAGTTACAAGGCCTATGGGGAAAGGGCAGGGGACTGGGACTAATTGGAAAGCTCTTTCAAAGAGCAGGCACAAGCACGATGGACCGAATGGTCTCCTGTGTTGTAACATACTATGATACTAAATTTAGATGGCAGTTGTGAATAATTCTATAGGAGAAATACTTCCTCAGTTATGGATTACATGATGTTGGGCGATCTGAAACTTAAAGCAGCAGTATTAGGGTTAAAAAAAATTTCATCAACACAAGGCCAAAGATTCTCATGCTGGTCACTCAAGTGTCAAATAAACATTTATCCACGTGATAAGTGGGTCTGTTAAAGCATGTGGAGATTGACAGTTCGTAAGATTTATCTAGTGTAGCATTTAATTGACAATTAGGCAAAATGTTCAAGTTCTACAACAGAATAATGAGTAAAAGACGGCTACTGTCAGGGTCAAAGTCCTCAAGGACTGTAAGAAAGTCCTTATTAGGATGTTGAGAGACCTTACTAAGATTCATAGAAAAAGGCAGATGTTGTATAAGTGTGTCGTCCACACAGTTCAATACACAATTAAAATGTTTAAAGCGTATTGGCAGATCAGTAATTAAAAAAAGCAAGTTTTTTTTAAAAATGAAAAGCAAAATACTGCGGTTGCTGAAAATCTGAAATAAAAACGGAAAATGTTGGAAATACTCAGCAAGTCAGGCAGCATCTGTGGAAAATGTAAGAGAGTTAACGTTTCAGGTCGATGACCCTTCGTCAGAACTGGAAGAAGTTGAAGATTAAACAGTTTTTAAGCAAGTACAGAGCCAGGGAAAGTTGGGAAGGAAGGGGAGGGGAGGAAAGAACAAAAGGGAAGGTCTCTGACAGGGTGGAGGGCAGGAGTGATTAAATGACAAAAACAAATTATATGATTGGGCAAGAGTAGCAGGAAAGGCTGTATCAATTGGAAGAAACTTGCTGGTTGGAAGTGTGAGTAACAAAAAGGGGGCGATTTATGTTCGCTGCTAATGGATTTTGTAACAGCTGAAAGGTAACACTTGCTAATAAAGTTGGATACCTAATTTTGTTACTGAAACTTCAGGTATGAGTGAAAGTTAGTGTGCTTTCTGTACTTTCCTCATTTGTCCATCAGTGATTCTTCACTCCTGCACTATATTTGCACTACAAGGGACTGAAATTCCTCAGCTCCACTCCCAGTGGTAGAAGTGTGGTGGAGTAAGCACTGGTGACCTCTGCTCCCGACCCCGTTGGAATATTTGGAATCTGGGTAAGGCACTTAATTTACATGTCAATATGGATGCATCTTAAGCGCCACTGGCTCAGTCAATTTTTCTAGAGTGTCTAAATCCCCCATTTACAAGAGTGCTGATATGAGTTAGGCTGATGCTGTTAATATGGGAGTCCAGGCTAGGACTGAAGCCCATACCCTAAGTGGACACCACTTCTGCTGTTGAGCCAATGGTACACTCTATTAATCCTAGCATCCAGGCCATTGGGTAGTGAGGGAGCTGTTGTGGGAATCGCATCCCTTCAGTCTTTCCCCAGGTTGCTGAGCAAATTGGGAGGTATTGGATTTCTGAATGAAGATCTGATGTTCCCAGGTCCTGACAGAATTCCCATCTCTCTCAAACCTCCTGCACCCAACTTCCTCCCCAGGACCATTGGGGACAAAGATTTATGGTCTTCCAGCCAACTTGGCTCAGTTGGTAGCACTCTTGCTGCTGAGTTAGAAGCTTGTGAGTTCAATCTTCTCTATGCATTTGAGCACATAACCTATGCTGACACTTCAGTGTAGTATAGAGGGATTGTTGCATTGCTGGAGGCATTCTTTTTGGTTGATATGTTAAACTAATGGCCCATCTACCAACTCAGATGGATGTAAAGCATTACATGAGACTATTTGATGAAAAGCAGTGAGTGTTCCTGGTTTCCTGGCCAACAGGCTTCTCTTAACAAATGCCAGCAAAACTAGATTAACTAGTCATTCATTTGCTGTTTGTGGGATCTTACTGTGTGTGCAAATTGGCTGCCATATTTGCCAACATGACAACAGTGACTGGACTTCAAAAGCAATCTTTTGGTTGGAAAGCACTTTAGAACACCCTAGGACGTGAGTCATATAAATGCAAGTTCATTCTTACATTTACTCTGTACGTTGATAAGTATAAACAATTTTACAACACCAAGTTATAGTCCAGCAATTTTATTTTAAATTCACAAGCTTTCGGAGGCTTCCTCCTTCCTCAGGTAAATGTTCAGGAGCTCCTCGAAGCCTACGCATTTATACATATAGAACAATACATGGTGTTTACAGAATGCCCCTGAAACTGCCCGTTGCCAAGGCAATCACCGTGTTCAGACAGAGAGGTGTCACCTGCAGAACCCCCGAATACACATTCAACAAAAAAACAAACAGGAAAAAAACCAGAGAGAGGCAGAAACATCCGGAAGGCAGAGAAAGCCAGCAGGTGACACCTCTCCGGAGGCAGAGAAAGCCTGCAGGTGACACCTCTCTGTCTGAACACGGTGATTGCCTTGGCAACGGGCAGTTGCAGGGGCATTCTGTAAACACCATGTATTGTTCTATATGTATAAATGCGTAGGCTTCGAGGAGCTCCTGAACATTTACCTGAGGAAGGAGGAAGCCTCCGAAAGCTTGTGAATTTAAAATAAAATTGCTGGACTATAACTTGGTGTTGTAAAATTGTTTACAATTGTCAACCCCAGTCCATCACCGGCATCTCCACATCATGACTACCGTTGATAAGTAGGAAGAGAATGGGCCAGAAATCGCGCAGAGCAGGGAGGCAACGCTCACCACAGCTCTTGTGAATTAAATTAACAAAATTACTTACTGCGGGCTCTGTGGCATCAAATTGCTTGATTTTGAACTTTAAAAAAATTGTGCGCTGTCAAACCAACCTCTGAGCAGCGTGAGTTGACGCACATGGAACAGTTTGTGAGAGTAGAAGACACGCCCACAAAATCTGTCAGGAAGAGAAGGGGGTCGATGAGGGTAGCGTATTTGATGTAATCTACATAGATTTTAGCGAGGCTTTTGACAAGGTCCCACATGGCAGACTGGTCAGAAAAGTAAAAGCCCATGGAATCCAAGGGAAAGTGCCAAGTTGGATCTAAAATTGGCTCAGTGGCAGGAAGCAAAGGATAATGGTCGACGGGTGTTTTTGTGATTGAAAGGCTGTTTCCTGTGTGGTTCTGCAGGGCTCAGTACTAGGTCCCTTGCTTTTTGTGGTACATATCGATGATTTAGACTTAAATGTAGGGGGCACGATTAAGAAGTTTGCAGATGATACAAAATTGGCCGGAGTCGATAGTGAAGAAGGAAGCTCAAGTCTGTAGGAAGATATCAACGGACTGGTCAGGTGGTCAGAAAAGTGGCAAATGGAATTCAATCTGGAGAAGTGTGAGTTAATGCATTTGGGGAGGGCAAACAAGGCAAGGGAATACACAATAAATGGGAGGATACTGAGAAGTGTAGAGGAACAGAGCGACCTTGGAGTGCACATCCACAGATCCCTGAAGGTAGCAGGACAGGTAGATAAAGGTGGTTAAGAAGGCATACGGGATACTTTCCTTTATTAGCCGAGGCATAGAACATAAGAGCAGGGGGGTTGTGTTGGAACTGTATAAAACACTAGTTAGGCCGCAGCTTGAGTACTGCTTACAGTTCTGGTCACCACATTACAGGAAAGATGTGATTGCATTAGAGAGAGTACAGAGGAGATTTACGAGGATGTTGCCAGGAATGGAGAATTTTAGCTATGAGGAAAGATTGGATAGGCTGGGATTGTTTTCTTTGGAACAGTGGAGGTTGAGGGGAGATTTAATTGAGGTATATAAAATTATGAGGGGCCTAGATGGAATGGATAGGAAGGACCTATTCCTTAACAGAGAGGTCAATAACCAGGGGGCATAGATTTAAAGTGATTGGTAGAAGGATTAGAGGGGAGATGAGGAGAATTTTTTTCACCCAGAGGATGGTGGGGGTCTGGAACTCACTGCCTGAAAGGGTGGTAGAGGCAGAAACCCTCGTCGCATTTAAAGGGTACTTTTTTTTTATTTGTTCATGGGATGTGGGCATCGCTGGCAAGGCCAGCATTTATTGCCCATCCCTAATTGCCCTTGAGAAGATGGTGGTGAGCCACTTGGATGTGCACTTGAGGTGCCGTAACCTACAGACTTCATTCATTGAAAGTTAAGTATTCTGTATGTAAATAAAAATTTTAATTTTTTTAATATAAAAAGCCAAAGATAAATGAACAGTTTATAAAAAGCGGAGAAAACTTAAATGAACAGTCTTTAAAAAGGAGTGCAAAATAAAATGAACTGTTTTTGAAAAGGCATTTGAGCTGTTTTTGCACTTACAGAAAAAAGATGGAACAGCAAAAGATTAATGAGAAGAGACGTAATACCTTTTGTGATGAAGACCTCGCCACACTCCTCGATGAAGTCGAGGCGAGGCGTTGGCGGCTTCTGGGGAACGACTTCTAGGGCGCTACGGAAATTTAGCATGTTGGCGTGGAAGGCGTGGCACAGGCTCTCAGCGCTAACAGCATCGTACCACAGACAGCAGAACAGCACCGCAAAAATGTAATGATTTAATGCGGTCAGCTAGGGTTTGTAGAGATTTTTTGAAATGTAAAATTTAAGATTTAAATGTCAGTGATTTTACTAATGCAATGAATTGTGAGTAATTTGTTCATGGGCAGTGTGGTCAAGGTTCAATCTAATGTCAACTGGTCGTAAAACTCGGTTCCCATTGTAGATGGGCCACACTAAGTGCTTTTAGAGTTCTTTTCTCCAGAGATTAGAGGTGTTATATTGCAATTAGTGAATTAGTCTCTGTCTCCAAACCACCAATTTGTGTCTCTCTCACACAAACAAGCACAAACTGATTTGTATTTTTAAATGTCTGTGCAGAGTAAAATGGCTCATAATAACCGAGAGATATCGAAGACCGGCAGCAGTTCAGCTTTTTTGAAGGAGATGACCGAGCACGAAGAAAGGGCCACTCAGCTGCAGGGCAACACTTCCAGTTTAATGCCTGGTACCCGATCAGACATTGGAGCGAGGAAAGGTGAGTTTCACATTCTTGTATTGGCCAGCTGCATGTTTAAAACCTGTTTGTTGGCTGCAGGGTGGGAAAAGGAGATTAGAGTTTGACCGTGCTCCTGCAGCATGTGAGCTTCTGTGATGTGGCCGATGAAGATGCTTCACCATTGTAATATTTTTTTCTTCCTTCTCACAGCTCTCTGAGGACGCACGGGCTGCAGAAGACAGTGAGTTGGTGGTGGCTACAGAGGGCAGTGAAGCGGAGGCTGCAAAGGGTGGTGACTCTTTGGCTGTAGAGGGTGGTGATGCTTCTGCTGCAGAGGGTTGTGACACGGTAAGTGAATGGGAGGAGGAAGAACGGTGGAGGGGTGGGTGGTATCTAGAGGATGAGGAGGGTGTGCACTCCAGAGGGGAGGGCAGGCGAAGAGGTGTCGTCACTCCTGACCCCACATGCCACCGCCAGGGTGTTGATGTGGGGGTGTGCTGTGTTGACCATGACAAGCCTCATTTCACTGCCTCGCCAACTCCCTGCGCCCTGGCTCTGCGAGACACACGCAATTCTCCTCTTGCAGACAGCCGCCAAGCAGAATGCAACCTGTCGGAGGGTGAGGGACCAATGGGTGTTGGGTTGGATGTGGCCCAGTGCCCTGTAAGACGACGCAGACGTCAGACCCCCCATGTGGATGATTACTGGGAGAGGACGTCAATGTTCAACAAGTGAGACCATTGATGGCTGATGAGAGCGACAAGTACCTTGACTGTTTCGCCTCCATGATACAGGAGATCAAGGACTCTAGCTGTTTTTATTCGCTTGTTGGTGTTTCGTTATTTAATGAACCTCTTATGATTGTGTAATAATTTTTGTTGCTGCTGTCCTTAAATCTTAGTCAGAAGTCATTTGTATTTGTTTCAAAAATGTTATTCATATAAACCATGTTAACATCACAACTGTTTTCAAATTAGAAAATGAATAAATTAACACAATTTTTATTTAAAGTTTTGCACTACACACCTCAATGTTTACAATAAAATTTTGCAATAACCAACTACCTCAAAATGTTTATATAAAATTTTGCACTAATTTTTTGATGCTGCAATAAAAGTTCACTGTTTCACTTTCAATCTTGCTTGTTCTGTGGCCTGCTTTTCTGGGGAATCGGGGGGGGGGGGGGGAGAGGGGGAGAGTCAATTAGCCACTTTCATCAATGTCTAAAAGCATCAGCCATTAGCTGGTCTCTTGCCGCCCTGCCCATTGCAGCTATGGTTTTGTTGGTGGGTGGGGGCGGGATGGCTGGCACCAACCATAGCCCAAGCAACAGCTGGGTTGGCATCCTCCACCTTGTCCATTTGCAGTGGCATCTCGTCTGCCTGGTTAAAGGTTAATCCTTCTTGCAGGGCAAAGTTGTGCAATGCGCAGCAGACCACTGCAATCCTCGACACTTTGACAGGTGAGTACTGCAAAGTTTCCCCCAACCTATCCAAGCAACGAAAGTGTGATTTCAGCACCCCTATTGTCCTTTCCACTACTTGGCGCATGCACGTGTGCACGGTTGTCTCTCTCCTGTGCTGCACTATTGGTCCTGTGGTAGGGTGTCATCGGCCATGGCTTCAGCGGGCAGCCCTTGTCATCTAATACCCATCCAGATCCTTGCCGCGCTCCAGTAAAGGTATCATGCAAGTCTGAATGTCAAAGGACGAAGGCATCATGTGCAATTCCCTCGTGATCTGCATTTACACTCATGATCTGCAAGTTAGCATCCCAAAGGATTATCACATTTAAGGAATGAAACCCTTTCCTGTTGATGTGACAGGTGCGTTATTGGGTGCCTTCAATGCTACATGGGTTCCGTCAACAGCCCCCTGCCCTTTGCCACGCTGGGGACATATCAAGGTTGATGAACCCAGAAGCCCTGCGGAATACGGTATCCTTGAGCTGCTGAATGCAGACTCTCATAGCATTCTGGGTGATGTTGCACATGTCACCGGTGCCTGCCTGAAGTGACCCGCATGCATAGAATTTGAAGGCTGTGGTTACCTTCATGGCCACTGACAAGATTCTGCTGGCAGTAGAACGTGGCTGTAGGTCCTCTTACAACAACTCACAGAGGCAGCCGATTGCCTCCTTACTAAAACAAAGTCTCCTCGCACATATCTCTTCCGATAACATCTTGAAGGACAGCCTCTCCCTGTACACACACTCGGGTGGATAATAGTTCCTTCTGATGAGCCTACGGCGATGGCACCTGATTGTTCTTTGTTGTTCCCTGCGTCTCAAGTACATTCTACTCCGTAATATAAAAAGCACTGGGATCCAGAGTGGTGGAAGCATTCACCTACTCTTTTTTTTTCTCCACACAGGCCTCTTTAACACTTCCAGGACTCTTCAACCTGAAAATAAATTGAAAACTCTGACATACGGCTCTCTCAGACCTATACAACTCCCTAACAGGCAAAAAAATTCCTTCAGGCTGCATCCTGGCTTTGTTAATAATGCAAGAAATTTAAATGGTTTCAGGACAGGCTCCTGTCGGCATTTCAGAGCAGCCCTAACTTTTAAATTGTACTTTAGTTCGTACTTACCTGTTTCCAGCAGCTAGTTGGCACTGGTTCAGTGATTTCAATGATTGCGTCGGTGAATGCCCCTTTAATTCGAAACTGTCCTATTGCTGGCAAACCACTAGGAGCAAGTTCATGATTTCCGCATTTTACTGGGCATGTGCAAACGCGGGAACTTGCTCCTTCAATTCACCACTAAAAACTGAGAGCGCTGTTACGCTCCTCCGTTATTTCCGAGCGATTTCTGGCCCTTGTCTTTTAGAGACAAAGTTTAGTATATATTTTCTGTCCTACATTATTCATTGGGTATCTAACTGTCCTTGTCACAGTTGGAGAAAAATATCAAACAAAACTCATCAGACGAGATGAATAGAGACTTACATGCCTGTAAGGAATTATCAACATTACAGCTGACAGGAAGGGCATCTTTGACTATTCTAAAAGACATTTAACCATCAAAGGAAAAAATGAATCAATTGCTTATCGTCATCAGAACGGTCCAGAACACTAACTGAACTATTTCTGTTATTTAAAATCACTAAATTTTGCCAGATATTTTATGTTCTTGTAATGCCTTTG
The DNA here is from genome assembly GCF_035084215.1 of Heptranchias perlo. Lineage (NCBI taxonomy): Eukaryota > Metazoa > Chordata > Chondrichthyes > Hexanchiformes > Hexanchidae > Heptranchias > Heptranchias perlo. Next base: position 50,386,824 of record NC_090340.1, on the reverse strand, counting down.
TTATAATGCTTTTCAACTCCCAGAGGTAATATTGGTAACTGTGATTTGTTATTGTGCCATTTTAATTCCCCAAAGCTCCAGTATCCCGCTGTTGCCTATCCATACAGCTCAGGTCTCTTACAGTGGCAGCATCTATTCATGGTCCAGGCCTTAGGCAATGATTAATTCCCACATAGGACCTATCAGTCACATTAGCCAATGTTTTCATGGGCCAGATCCTTTGCAATGGCCGCTTCACTCTGCAATTACATTCCATGCAGTGATGACTTTCCTCCACAATCAGAACCCTTGCAGTAGCAGGTTCGTCTGCATCCCAGGGTGCCTAGCAGTAACGTTTCCACGATGATATTCAGTTCTAAAACAATGAAACTTTTAAAAGAAAAAGAATAATTTTCAGAAGATTTTAAACAAGAAAGAAAAGACTTGGATTATATAGTGCATTAAATGACCTTAGGATTTCCCAAAGCACTTCACAGCCAATGAAATACTTTTGAAATGTATTCACATTGTAATATAACCAAATGTGGCAGCCAATTTGTGCACAGCAAGTTCCATACACAATGAGATAAATGACCAGATAAACTGTTTTAGTGATGTTGGCTGAGGGATATATGTTGTCCAGGAAACCAGGACAACAATTATAGGCCGGTCAGTCTTACCTCGGTGGTGGGCAAACTATTAGAATCAATTATGTGGAGATGCCGGTGATGGACTGGGGTTGACAAATGTAAAGAATCTTACAACACCAGGTTATAGTCCAACAATTTTATTTGAAAATCACAAGCTTCGTCAGGTGAGTGTGGGATTCCTTGAACGTTTCGCATTTATAGTCAGAGAACAATACCTGGTGATTACAGATAATCTTTCCAACTGCCCGTTGTCAAGGCAGTCAAAGTGTTCAGACAGAGAGGTGTTACCTACAGGACCACCGAATATACAAACGGCCAAACGGCTCCCTCGCTCTCTGTCTTTTGTTCTGGCCGTTTGTATATTTGGTGGTCCTGTAGGTAACACCTCTCTGTCTGAACACTTTGATTGCCTTGACAACGGGCAGTTGGAAAGATTATCTGTAATCACCAGGTATTGTTCTCTGACTATAAATGCGAAATGTTCAAGGAATCCCACACTCACCTGACGAAGGAGATAATCTCCGAAAGCTTGTGATTTTCAAATAAAATTGTTGGACTGTAACCTGGTGTTGTAAGAGTCTTTATATTAGAATCAATACTGAGAGATAGGATAAACTGTCACTTGGAAAGGCATCGTTTAATCAGGGATAGTCAGCATGGATTTGTCCAGGGAAGGCCATGCCTTACAAATCTGATTGAATTCTTTGAGGAAGTGACAAGAAGGATTGATGAGGGTAGTGCAGTGGATGTTGTCTACATGAATTTTAGTAAGGCATTTGACAAGGTCCCACATGGCAGACTGGTCAGAAAGGTAAAAGCCCATGGGATACAGGGAAATGTGGCGAATTGGATCCAAAATTGGCTCAGTAACAGGAAACAAAGGGTAAAAGTCGATGGATGTCTTTGCGAATGGAAATCCGTTTCCAGTGGTGTGCCTCGGGGCTCAGTGTTGGGTCCCTGGCTGTTTTTGGTATATAATAATGATTTGGACTTGAATGTAGCAGGCATGATTGGCAAATTTGCAGACGACACAAAAATTGGCCGTGTAGTTGATAGTGAAGAGGATAGCTGTAGACTCCAAGAAGATATCAATGGGTTGGTGGAATGGGCGGAAAAGTGGCAAATGGAGTTCAACCTGGAGAAGTGTGAGGTAATGCACTTAGGGAAGGCTAACAGTAAAAGGGAATACGCAGTAAACGGGAATATATTGAGAGGGGTAAAGGAAGTGAGATACCTTGGAGTGCATGTGCACAGGTCCCTGAAGGTGGCAGTACAGGTAGATAAGGTTGTGAAGAACGCATACGGAATGCTGTCCATTAATAGCCGAGGTATAGAATACAAAAGCAGGGATGTAATGATGGAACTGTACAAAACGCTGGTAAGGCCACAGCTGGAGTATTGTGCACAGTTCTGGTCACCACATTACAGGAAGGACATAATTGCTCTGGAGAGAGTACAGAAAAGATTTACAAGAATGTTGCCAGGGCTTGAAAATTGTAGCTACGAGGAGCGATTGGATAGGCTGGGGTTGTTTTCCTTGGAGCAGAGGAGGCTGAAGGGAGACTTGATTGAGGTGTACAAAATTATGAGGGGCCCAGATAGAGTAGACAGGAAGTACCTGTTTCCCCTAGCGGAGAGTTTAAGAACTAGAGGACATAGATTTAAGCTGATTGGCGGAAGGATTAGAGGGGACATGAGGAAAAACTTTTTTACCCAGAGGGTGGTGGGTGTATGGAATTCACTGCCCGAATTGGTGGGAGAGGCAGGGACCCTCAACTCTTTTTAAAAGTATCTGGACCTGCACCTAAAGTGCTGTAAACTGCAGGGCTATGGACCGGGTGATGGAAGGTGGGATTAGAATGGGCACCTGGTTGTTTTTCGAGCTGGCGCGGACACGGTGGGCCGAATGGCCCCCTTCTGTGCTGTATCTTTTCTATGGTTCTATGGTCCTAACACCAAGCCAACAAAAATCGATTATCTGTTCACTCATTTGCTGTTTGTGGGATCTTGCTGTGTAAGAAAATTGGCTGCTGTAGTTGCCAACGTGACTGCACTTCAAAAGCAATCCTTTAGTTGGAAAGTACTTTAGGACATCCTAGGATCTTTTGCGTCCACCTGAGAGAGGGGATAAGGCCTCAGTTTAATAATCTGACCCAAGAGATAGCACCTCTGTCAGAGCAACAATCCCCATGTACTGCACTGGAGTGTCCGCCTAGATTACGTGCTCAAATCTATCAAGTGGGGCTTGAACCTATGATGTTATGACTCATAATGAGCGTGTTACCACTGAGCCAAGGCTTATTTAAGAAAAAAAGCTTTTATTACTTTGAATAATAACAACTTGCATTTATAGAGCACCTTTAACATAATAAAATGTTCCAAAACTTTTCCAGCGAAAAAATTAACCATATTCTGAGAAATAGAGGGAGAAGGATTTGGGGTGTTTCCCAAAAGTACAATCAAAGAGATAGGTTTTGAGCAGACAATTGAAGGAAGCAAGAAGGTAGCAAGGAAAAAGGACTTAGGTAAAGTCGTCCAAAGTGCGGGGGTTGAGACAGTTTTTTTTTATTCGTTCATGGGATGTTGGCGTCACTAGCGAGGCCAGCATTTATTGCCCATCACTAATTGCCCTTGAGAAGGTGGTGGTGAGCCGCCTTCTTGAACCGCTGCAGTCTGTGTGGTGAAGGTTCTCCCACAGTGCTGTTAGGAAGGGAGTTCCAGGATTTTGACCCAGTGACGATGAAGGAACGGCGATATATTTCCAAGTCGGGATGGTGTGTGACTTGGAGGGGAACGTGCAGGTGGTGTTGTTCCCATGTGCCTGTCGCCCTTGTCCTTCTAGGTGGTAGAGGTCGTGGGTTTGGGAGGTGCTGTCGAAGAAGCCTTTGCGAGTTGCTGCAGTGCATCCTGTGGATGGTACACACTGCAGCCGCAGGCGCCGGTGGTGAAGGGAGTGAATGTTTAGGGTAGTGGATGGGGTGCCAATCAAGCGGGCTGCTTTGTCCTGGATGGTGTCGAGCTTCTTGAGTGTTGTTGGAGCTGCACTCATCCAGGCAAGTGGAGAGTATTCCATCACACTCCTGACTTGTGCCTTGTAGATGGTGGAAAGGCTTTGGGGAGTCAGGAGGTGAGTCATTCGCCGCAGAATACCCAGCCTCTGACCTGCTCTTGTAGCCACAGTATTTATGTGTCTGGTCCAGTTAAGTTTCTGGTCAATGGTGACCCCCAGGATGTTGATGGTAGGGGATTCGATGATGGTAATGCTGTTGAATGTCAAGGGGAGGTGGTTAGACTGTATCTTGTTGGAGATGGTCATTGCCTGGCACTTGTCTGGCGTGAATGTTACTTTCCACTTATCAGCCCAAGCCTGGATGTTGTCCAGGTCTTGCTGCATGTGGGCTCGGACTGCTTCAATATCTGAGGGGTTGCGAATGGAACTGAACACTGTGCAATCATCAGCGGACGTCCCCATTTCTGACCTTATGATGGAGGGCAGGTCATTGATGAAGCAGCTGAAGATGGTTGGGCCTAGGACACTGCCCTGAGGAACTCCTGCAGCAATGTCCTGGGGCTGAGATGATTGGCCTCCAACAACCACTACCATCTTCCTTTGTGCTAGGTATAACTCCAGCCACTGGAGAGTTTTCCCCCTGATTCCCATTGACTTCAATTTTACTAGGGCTCCTTGGTGCCACAGTCGGTCAAATGCTGCCTTGATGTCAAGGGCAGTCACTCTCACCTCACCTCTGGAATTCAGCTCTTTTGTCCATGTTTGGACCAAGGCTGTAATGAGGTCTGGAGCCGAGTGGTCCTGGCAGAACCCAAACTGAGCATCGGTGAGCAGGTTATTGGTGAGTAAGTGCCGCTTGATAGCACTGTCGACGACACCTTCCATCTTTTTGCTGATGATTGAGAGTAGACTGATGGGCGGTAATTGGCCGGATTGGATTTGTCCTGCTTTTTGTGGACAGGACATACCTGGGCAATTTTCCACATTGTTGGGTAGATGCCAGTGTTGTAGCTGTACTGGAACAGCTTGGCTAGAGGTGCAGCTAGTTCTGGAGCACAAATCTTCAGCACTACAGCCGGGATGTTGTCGGGGCCCATAGCCTTTGCTGTATCCAGTGCATTCAGTCATTTCTTGATATCACGTGGAGTGAATCCAATTGGTTGAAGACTGGCTTTTGTAATGGTGGGGATATCGGGAGGAGGCCGAGCTAGATCATCCACTCGGCACTTCTGGCTGAAGATGGTTGCAAATGCTCCAGCCTTGTCTTTTGCACTCACGTGCTGGACTCCGCCATCATTGAGGATGGGGATGTTTACAGAGCCTCCTCCTCCCGTTAGTTGTTTAATTGTCCACCACCATTCACGACTGGATGTGGCAGGACTGCAGAGCTTTGATCTGATCCGTTGATTGTGGAATCGCTTAGCTCTGTCTATAGCATGTTGCTTCCACTGTTTAGCATGCATGTAGTCCTGAGTTGTAGCTTCATCAGGTTGGCACCTCATTTTTAGGTACGCCTGGTGCTGCTCCTGGCATGCTCTTCTACACTCCTCATTGAACCAGGTTGATCCCCTGGCTTGATGGTAATGGTAGTGTGAGGAATATGCCGGGCCATGAGGTTACAGATTGTGCTGGAATACAATTCTGCTGCTGCTGATGGCCCACAGCGCCACATGGATGCTCAGTTTTGAGCTGCTAGATCTGTTCTGAATCTATCCCATTTAGCACAGTGATCGTGCCACACAACACGTTGAATGGTGTCCTCAGTGCGAAGATGGGACTTCATCTCCACGAGGACTGTGCGGTGGTCACTCCTACCAATACTTTCATGGACAGATGCATCTGCGACAGGTAGATTGGTGAGGATGAGGTCAAGTAGTTTTCTCCCTCGTGTTGGTTCGCTCACCACCTGCCGCAGGCCCAGTCTGGCAGCTATATCCTTCAGGACTCGGCCAGCTCGGTCAGTCGTGGTGCTACCGAGCCACTCTTGGTGATGGACATTGAAGTCCCCCACCCAGAGTACATTCTGTGCCCTTGCTCCCCTCAGTGCTTCCTTCAAGTGGTGCTCAACATAGAGGAGGACTGATTCATCAGCTGAGGGAGGACATTAGGTAGTAATCAGCAGGAGGTTTCCTTGCTCATGTTTGACCTGATGCCATGAGATTTCATGGGGTACAGAGTCAATGTTGAGGACTCCCAGGGCCACTCCCTCCTGACTGTATATCACAGTACCGCCACCTCTGGTTGGTCGGTCCTACCGGTGGGACAGGACATACCCAGGGATGGTGATGGAAGAATCTGGGAAATTGGCTGAAAGGTGTGATGAAAGATGACAGCTTTGCACCTTGAAGTAGAGTAAAGGAAGCCAGAAACAGAAAAGCAGATGGCAAGTAGAAGAACATAGAGCTGAATGTGGTTGCAGAGGGAGCCAGGAGCAATATTAAGGAAGAATTTGTAAATGTGTACAAGGATTTTTAAATCAATGTACAGGAGGGCAGGGAGCCAATGAAGATTGGTGAATACAGGCATAATAAGTGAATCGGACTCAATGCAGGACAGCATGCAAGCAATGGAGTTTTGGAAAAATTGCAATTTGTGAAGGACAGAACTTAGGAGACTGGCAAGGAGACCATTGGAGTAATCAGGTCTGGAGGTGACAGAGAAGTGGATCAGTGTTTCAGTGGCAGTAGGGTGAGGTAGGTGTGGAGACATGTTGTGCATGGTGGGTGGGAACTGCAAGAGAAACAGAGTCAGGTGAAGAGCTTCTGAGTTTTATACTTTGGTCTTGACAATAGTGAGTTGAAGAAAGTTCTGCCTGTCAAGGATTTGATATCGGCTAAGGAGTTAGACAGCACAGTGGTAGGCGAGGAGTCAAGGTTGATAGCAGAGTTGGGTGTCAGCAGCTTAAATGAGAAAGCTGATCTCATGCCTACAAATGATCTTGCTAAGTGGAAGCATATAGTCAAGGAAAAAAGGGGCCAAGAATGAAGGCACAGGTGATGTGCAGGGGTGAGAGGGGAAACCATTCCAAGGGACACACTGGCTGCATTGGAACGGGTAGGTGTAGAAACATCCACGGCTGTGCGATAGAGCTAGGGAACAGCAAAGAGATGGGTGAAGAGGGATAGAATGGCTTACTGTGTTGAATACTGTAGAGAGATCAGTCTAGACAGGAAGAGATAGCATGTTACAGTCACAATCACAAAGGATGTCATTGATGGCTTTGGCTAGACCAGTCTTGGTGCTGTGGGCAGGTTGGAAATAAGATTGAATGGATTCAAGGAGGGAGTGATGGGAGAGGTGGGTTTAGAGCTGGGTGGTGAACACACATTAGAGAACTTTAGAGAGGAAGGCCGGAAATAGGATAGTCATTAGAGAGGATAGAAGGATCAAGGGTGGGATTTGAGACGAGGGATGTTGACAAATATGGAGGACAGATTTCAAAGAGAATGAGCCATTGGTAATGCTGTGGTGGGGGGGGGGGGGGGGGATGGGGGATGGGGGGGGGGGTGGTGGGAATGGTCGGGACCCATCCAGGGTTGCTTTTTCTGATAGCCATCCAGTGACTTCTGCATCAAAATTTATGGATAGAGGGTGAGGACAGGATCCATGGTGGAAGAGCCTGGCTGTCTCAGTGGCGATTTAGTTGATTTACTTGAAGCAGCTGAAAAGAGGAGAAAAAATATTAGAAATCAAAATAAAAATTTGTGCTATAAACTGAAGACATAGGAAGCAAAATGATTTACAGGCTGAAAGCTACTGTTCCTAATCAATATAACCAGCAAACAAATACTTGGATAGACAGACTAGTGTATAAAAATTGGAAAACAGTGCTGCCATGTAATTGAAAGTTTACATGTGCCAACTTTCTTTCGATATAAAAAAGTTTGAAAAGCTGTAAAGGACATAAGTACAGGAGAAGGTTAAAGAGACTGATATAATTTTCCGTACTAATATTAATTGCTACTAATCATGTTCATCCCTTTTTTTGTTGCTCGAAAAGATCTTGGAACGCATCCAGTCACAGGTTTTCTCCTTCACATTGTCAGCCTACCCATTAAAACATTTCCACCAAATCATTACGCTCCCAGGAAACCCTTTCACCAGTATAAATTGTTTCTATTGACAATATCTGTTCAACAGGAAGTACTAGAGAAAACAAATGCAGGCAAACAGAATTTAATAATGCATGCTTGATTCTATTTAAATATTTACATTTTAAACCATTAGAAAGTAATGCTCTCCACATAATTTAATAGGTCCCATGTTAAATCATAGTAGTAACGCTTTGCATTTGCACTGGGGACAAAACTGTAGTTTCAAAACCACTACTATCAGCTATTTTAATGATTAAATCAGGACATAAAGTGGAAAACAACTTAGAAGGGCTTTTAGTAATATTCTTTTCAGAGGGTAAAAATTGAAAGGTTGTTTTCGCTAGTTGGTGAGTTGATAATTAGAGACATAGGCGGAGAATTATCACTGGAAAAATATGAGAGGAAGGTAGGGGAATTTATTCACACAGTGGGTTCTTAAACATTGATTGCTTTACCACAAGTGTCTCTGAGGCACAGAATATTACATCTTTTACAAGGGAATTGTATTTCAAAAGCAAGAATATAAAAGGATATGAGGAAATAAGGTATGGAAATTGGATCAGATAGCTCCAATTAGAGAGCAAGCACAGGCATGATGAGCTGAATGGCCTCCATGTGTGCTGTAAATTCTATGTCTCGGAAGGTCCAATGGCACTGTTATGCCACTGAATCTGGACTTCGGCCCTCCATGATACCCCAGTTCTCGTCCCATCTTAAATTGCAGCGTCGGATAATTAGAATATGGGGAGGTGTGCAGGCTGTGCAAATCCAGCCTGCAACAAATCAGATACATGGGGAGGGGAGATAATAATCAAGGGGCGGTGGTTAGAGACCAAAGATGTCCTGAATGGCTGGCATGGGGGGTGGGGGGAATGGTAATTAATTTTTAAAACGTTGATTAAGGTAGTTAGACTTTTTTGTTAAGAGCTGCTGGCCTACAGTGTTGCAGGTAGACATTTCTAAAGGGGGATGTGAATGATTGAAGGTGCAAAATTAATTTTCTTTGGGGCTCGGGGAAATCCGGGGAAGTCATTCAACTCGATGGGGAGACATTGAATGAAGAACTGCAGGCCCTGTGGGGTTGTCTGGAGAGGCTAATGTCAACCGGATTGCAATGTATACAGGGCAGCATCTGTTGGCATTCAGCCTACCATTGCACCGTCCACAGCTGGATGAAGAAGCTTTTCTGACATTGACACCAGCTAAATGGCTCATTAGCTGCTTGAGAAGTGATTGTTGCAGGTGTGTCATGATTGGCTGATTTTTATTTTTGTTACCACTGACAATTTTTTTTCTGCAGGAAATGTACGTTACAAAAATGTACACTTTTCACTAGTGTCCCTGGAAGACTGAGATAAAGCAGGTCATCAGGAAGGAGGAATACCATTCCTTTAGGTCCAACTTTGTGGGGTTTACACACATATAGATGAAGAATTAAAACGACAATCCTGACGTTAGCTTGGTGGATGCAGCAGTAGAATGGTGGACTTCTATTTTGTAGGACCACTTTTAAATTCCAATCATGACTATCAGTCAAGCTCAATTGACCTTGTGTAATTTGTTTCGCTCTTGGGCAAAATGCTGGAAAGAGCATTTCACAATAGTACAGTACACCATCTCATGGGGTAGAAAAGCTGCCAGACCAGTCATGCGTTACAGAAGCCTTGCAGTCATGTTGCCCTATTATCTGAGCATAAATGAGATATTAGTAAATATTTTGATGCAAATTTAAAAACATATAGTTCCATTCATGTTTTCTGAATCATTTATAAGATCTTGGCAGACTGCACCTCCTGTTACGCTGGCTGAGCAGGATTTAGGGCCGCTCTTGAATTACGCTGTTGACTCCACTTGAATTCATGAGGTCAGCTCATTTTAATATGCATTGGTGGCCCAGAAGAACAGCTCCTGTGCCACATGGAAGCAAATCATTGCAGGGTGGGGAAGAAATTTTTTGCTGCTGGAATTAAAAGCCTGCTGAGCAAAGATGATGATGATGATGAGGAAGAGGAGGACAATAATCATGATCATTCTGTGGAGCCCTCAGAGGCCTTTGCCTCCTTTACATCTATTTCACCCGACTTATTTATCCCATGGATGAGCTCAGTCTTTCACCGGGGTGGGGAGGTGGGTGGGATGAGGATGTTGCACTGGGTAGCTCACTGAGTATGAAGGACCCAGAGGAGCAGAAAGTGGATGAAGATTCAGTGTTCCCCAGGGGAGGCATTTTCCTTTGGCCGAGGAGGCTTTGGAATCAGAGCTCATGGGCAGTGAAAAGAAGAATTTCGATGAAAATCACATCTCCACTGAGATTGCTCTCTCAGGATGTGTGGCAGATGACAGGGGTTTCAATTCGGCCTACTGGCTTCATGGGCAGCAATATAAAGGAACCTTTTTCCTCATTCCAAAGATCGATGGAGTGCATTATGGCTTTATTCCAGTCTGTTACCATTCCCCCCCCCCCCCCCACCTCTCAATTTTGTGCTTTCTCCACCTCTAAAGCAGACACTGCAGCCCTGGAGACACTGGGGGATAGTCTTGAAAGTGCCCTGCATTCTGATCTTCAGACGCTTGGGGCCAGTAACAGGAAATAATCCTTCGGGGCTTTCAGGATCTGGTGGGAGCCATTAGATATGCTATCATGCGGATCACTGGACACCCAGAAGCTGAGCCCAGTACAAATGGTACAGCTAGAGTTGACTGACAGGATACTGTTATTTCACAGGAATGTAGCACATGCCACCCCTCTTGAATTTTTCACTGATGGTGAGTTGCCACTTACACTACCCACAGCTATTTAGTGAGGCTCCATACAGCTGATGTGACAGCGTGGATGTACATTGCACAGACCCCGATATCATTCACATTCAATTGTACTAATACACATGGACTAATTAAGATCCTGCAGGATTAAAAAAATTAGACTGTATACAACATGAATTGAAAATTGGAATGAGTTTGTTAGAAGACATAATCAGTCCACTTTCTAAACAAATGCATGTCTGTAATTTTGCTTCTTACGATATATGCAAAAATTAGATTAATTTGCTCTTTTCTAACAGTGATGTTCTTCTGAATTGTATGGCACAGTACCTTAATCAGATTACATAGCAAAATCCACGTAGTAAAGCTTCCAATTTGCATTGCCATCAATATTCATCACTGTGCAAGCAAATTGACACAATGAAAGGATAAATTACAGTGTTACATGTAATTAATTTTAAAGGATCTTAAGAGCTTTTAGATTGGTTAGCAGTGAAGTGTGATTGTGTATTTCGGAAGTGAAATGATCATGTACGATTTCCAAGCACACTCATTTTGTTTGATATTTCTCTCAATATTTTGAACTTTTCAGAGATTGCATCTCTAAAGTTGGTCAATCTTTTCAAAGCTGTTAGTCTGGCCTCCGCTGACAAACTGAACTGATGGAACTTTTTTCCCCCGGTTGTGTTTTAGCCTAAAGTGATGACAGGTTGTGATGCCTCCAGACCTCAAACAATCAGTGTGAAATGAAGAACTCCGAGTATTCTGATATACGGTGTCCCTCACAGCTTTTGTTCCTGTGCTCAATGTAATCTGAACTGAACAAAGAATCATCTTTCTCCTGAAAGTCACATGGGTTTTTATGACACAAGGGAATTCAACTTTAAAGTCCTCATCATGAAATTGTACATTAACTTTGTTATAATGGTACTTTTGATAATGGTGAAAGATGCAGCAAATCCCAACATTGCACTACAAACTGTTGAATCATAGAATCATAGAAGCTTACAGCACAGAAGGAGGCTATTTGGCCCATTGTGCCTGTGCTGGCTCATTGATAGAGCTATCCAATTAGTCTCACTTCCCTGTAATATGAATGTTATACACAGTTCTTAAAAATTGAAAATTTTATGTTTGTGCCCTTTCATTTTGAATAACCAATACTATCCTTCTAATATGAATTTTAAAGTGCTCGGGAATAGTGTTTTTCATCTTATAAGTACAGAGTCAAACATGCCAAGTGTTGCCCAATCTTCACAAGCCTTTCATCAAGATCAGATGGAGTGCAGGACACACCTGTAATAGAAATAAAGAAGTTTATTTAATCCTTAAGAGTGGTAGCAGCTCCAGGAAAATCAAGGCTCTGTGGGCTAACGATTTATTGAAAAATGTTTCAGCTCCTGAATTGTGACTCGGAGCAAAGCCCGAAAAAAAGAACCATAGAATCATAGAATGGTTACAGCACAGAAGGAGGCCATTCGGCCCATCGAGCCTGTGCTGGCTCTTTGTGAGGGCATTCCAGTTAGTCCCATTTCCTCACTCCCTGTAGCCCTGCAAATTTTTTCCCTTCAAGTATTTATCCAATTCCTTTTTGAAAGCCACGATTGAATCTGCCTCCACCACCCTTTCAGGCAGCGCATTCCAGATCATAACTACTCGCAGCGTAAAAAAGACTTTCCTCATATCACCTTTGGTTCGTTTGCCAGTTACCTTAAATCTGCGTCCTCTGGTTCTCGACCCTTCCGCCAATGGGAACAGTTTCTCTTTATTTACTTTATTTAAACCATTCATAATTTTGAACACTTCTATCAAATCTCTTCTTAACCTTCTCTGCTCGAAGGAGAACAATCCCAACTTCTCCAGTCTATCCACATCACTGAAGAATCTTTTCTACACCATCTCTAAGGCCTTCACGCCCTTCCTAAATTGCGATGCCCAGAATTGGACACAATACTCCAATTATGGCCAGACCAGTGTTTTATAAAGGTTTATCATAACTTCCTTGCTTTTGTACTCTATGGGGGTTAAATTGGACAAGGCCAATAATTGGGCATGTGTAGCACGATCTGCAACTAACCCTCGGCCGATGCTTCCTGCGCAGGCAGCACATGAACTTCGTGCTGCCTTCTAATTAGAATGATTCCTTCATGCAGCCTCTCAACTAACTGCACCACTGCTCCACGCATGACACCCCCTGTAACCCACCCACCAACAAACACTGCCCATCTGTACGCAATGTTGCACTTGGCAAGCTGCATCTCACCCTCACATACTACCACACTTACAGGCCACACACAATGGCAGCTATTCAACCATGACAGGCATATCATCCAGATACCTTGCAGGATACACACTGACGCACTGCCCTCTGCCTTGCAGGAGAAACTGGCGCATTACAGCCGACAGCAGGGGAGACCTGAGGGAGGACAGGAACGCCTATGTGTCCTCACCCCCTTGGAGGAGACAGTGCTTCGGATCAATGGGCGGGCCGTTGCTGCAGCCGTGACAACATGCCGTTGGAGGTCCCAATGAAGGGGGTCTCTGCATATCGAATGCCCTTTCTCCTTTCCCATACCTCCTTCCTCCCACTATCTTTTCTGACTCACGTGCTGCAGATGCTGTCAGCACACGCATCTTACTTGCTCCTCTCCCCGCTCCACAACTCAACCTGTTTCCCTTTATCATTGCAGATGCCCAAGAACTGGAGCCAGCACCGTCTGAGATGGAGGAGGAGGTGGACACTGAAGTCACACTATCACTTGATCTGACACTTGCATCCACCAGCTCAGAGACTGACACTGCGCGTTCTTTAGAGGCTAGGTTAGAGGAGGGATTTGCACGTGGTGAGACACCGAGCACAAGTGCACAGGAGCCGGGGTGGGGGGAACGGATACCATAGATGCCAGCTCACCGGAGGGCGAGGTCACTCACTAGTTCTGCTGCTGAGGAGTCAGATGAGGACTTCGATGGGCCAGGCTACAGAAGACGGCTGATGGGCGTACACCAACAATGCTTGGTGCACTGGAAAGCCTGCCAGAAAGCCTGCGCACAATGAGAAGGGGCATGGAGGAGCCCACCTCAAACTTGGCACAGGGCTTTGTGCAGAGCTGGGAGCCCATCCTTTCTCACACAGAACGGGTGGTTACCTCCATCAGTACACCTGTGGAACCCACCATGACGCAGCGCCTGATGGCCGATGTCATGGCTTCCATTGCAGCACAAACAGCTGCCATTGCAGCACAAACCGATGTCATCAAAGGTCTGAAAGCTACGGTTGACGCTCAAACTGCTGCAATGGAAGCTCAGACTGCTGCTTTCGTGGCTCTGGGGACCACTGTGGAACAGGGCTTCCAGGGCGTCGCAGCATTCCAGCAATCCGTTCTCCAGTTGATCACCAGGATTGCTGAGGCGTCACCCTGGGAGAGTGGCAATGGTGCCATGGCAGTCAGACCTACTGTACTCTCCACGGATGACAGCATTCCTGCTCCCACCACTGCCAATCTGCCAGTGCCCCTGGTGTTGCCTATCAGCCAGCCAGGCCAGATGCTGCAGCCCAGGCTGAGATGGTGCAGTATGAAGTCGGGCCCTCCTGGCCCAGAGCTGTCGAGGTCGTCCTCCAAGGTCATCTGCACACTCCGCAATTGAAGGCCACCAGCCTTCCACCATCCATGCTCCAGCCACTGGGGATGCACCTCATAGGAGCACTAGGAAAGGAAAAGGCACACGAACAACAGGCACTAAGGGAGTGCTCAAGGGTGAATAGTCCCGTTTTGTTTGCATAATTTCATTTGTTAATTGATAAATATGACTTTGAATTTGCATTTGGTGGTGGTTTTTATTTGTGCGATGAGCTGAGGGGGAAAGCAATGTGTAATCAGATGGAGGGCAATTTGATGGTCATGTGGGAGCGGACAGATGGGGAGTGTAGGACTGTTGGTGAGTTGGGGGATGTCGTTCACATTATTGATACCGGGCACTGATCAGGCAAGCACGAAGAGCCCTTGCAGACAAGGCATGTGTTCCTGTTGCCCCCTTGCGTCTTCCCTCACTTCCTCCTCCGGCTCCTTCCCTTCCTCTTCCTCCTCCTCCTCCTCACCCTCGGGCTCAGGGTCTTGTCTGATCATCAGTGGCAAGGGCTTCCCACCTGCTCAGCGGAGTACTGCAGGGGTCCTCCAGAACGGTCAAGGCAGCAGAAGCGTTGCTTCAGGAAGCCTATGGTGTGCTCCACTACTTTGCGTGTGGCAGCATGGCTCTCATCGTAGGCCTGCTCTGCACGTGTGCGTGGGTTCCTGACTGGAGTCATGAACTACCACATGAGGGGATAGCCCTTGTCGCCCAGTCGCCAGCCTTTGACTTGCCGAGCCAGGTGAAAGGTAGCTCGCACTTTGGACTGCCGCATAATGAAGGCGTCGTGACTTTTCCCGGAGTAGTGGGCATTGACTTCCATGATTCGATGCGTGTGGTTGCAAGAGCTGCATGTTGAGGAAGTGGAAACCCTTTCGGTTGATGATGGCAGCTGAGTTGATATGCAGAGCACGCAGGGCAATGTGCATGCAGTCATTGGAACCCTGCACCATGGGGAAGCCGGCAATGTGAGCAAATCCTTGTGCTCGCTTGTTCTGCTTGTCTGTATCAAAAGGGAACGTGGTGAACCTGTTCCTCATCTCGTACAGTGCGTCTGTGACATCCCTTATGTAGCAGTGCACTGCAAAATGTTGCACATATCGCCAGAAGAGGCCTGAAAAGATTCTGAGCCATAGAAGTTCAGCGCCACTGTTACCTTCACAGCCACAGGCAATTCTGTCCTTGCCCTGCTCTGAGGCTGTCGTTGTGGCTGCAGCAGTTGATAAATCTCGGTCATGACTTCCTTGGTGAACCTCAGCCATCGGATGTAATGCTCCTTGCTCATGTTGAGATAAGAGAATTGGTTCCTGAAGGCCCTCATTGGATGTGGCCTCCTGCTCATTGCCCTGCGCCTCCTGCTCTTCCCTCACCTCGCAGTTTGACCTGCTGTGCTTGGCGTCTCTTCATGCTCCCAGTCATGTTCAATGCCCAACGGGAGCCCTAGCAGACCACCCATGGTTGCCAGGAATCTTGTTCAACCATGGTTGTAATTTTCCGAACCGTAAGGCAGTACCTGCCAAACCACTCTCAAATGTACTCTAGTAACTCTCAGTAAGTACAGGGAGCTTCAAAAACATTTCCTATTCTACCAGCAGCCCGAAGCAATAATCCAGCAACTATCTGCATCACCTGCATGGTCCCTTTAAATAGTACTGGCGGGGGGTCCTCCAGGCACTCTTAAGACATGTTCAGGTATGCGTGGTTAAGACTGCATTGAGTTGAGTGTTAAGTTCCAAAATGGTGTCTATCGCTTCAAATCAGCGTTGCACACTGTACGTATTTTCTCCCAACTTTACATGCTGCAGGCGTTCGCTCTCTGCACATGCGCTAATACCTATACCAAGATGGTGTCCGGCGTACATCACACTAGAAACGTGCGTGCGCATCCAAGACGCCATCTTGGCACTCTGGGAGACCGTGTAGCGGTGAAACAACGGGCGCTAGACGGCCCAATTTCTAGCCCTATGCCTCTATTTATAAAGCCTAGGATCCCGTATGCTTTGTTAACCACTTTATCAATCTGTCCTGCCACCTTCAAAGATTTGTGCACATATACCCCCAGGTCTCTCTGTTCCTGCACCCCATTTAGAATTTTACCATTTAGTTTATATTGCCTCTCCTCATTCTTCCTACCAAAATGTATCACTTCACACTTCCCTGCATTAAATTTCACCTGTCATGTGTCCACCCATTCCACCAGCCTGTCTATGTCCTCGTGACGTCTATCACTATCCTCCTCACTGTTTACTACATTTCCAAGTTTTGTGTCATCTGCAAATTTTGAAATTGTGCCCTGTACACCTAAGTCCAAGTCATTAATATATATCAAAAAAAGCAGTGGACCCCTGGGGAACACCACTTATACCTTCCTCCAGTCCGAAAAACAACTGTTCACCACTACTCTCTGTTTCCTGTCACTTAGTCAATTTTGTATCCATGCTGCCACTGCCCCTTTTATTCCATGGGCTTCAATTTTGATGACAAGCCTATTATGTGGCACTTTATCAAACGTCTTTTGAAAGTCCATATACACAACAACTGCTTTGCCCTCTTCAACCCTCTCTGTTAGAATCAGAATCACAGAATCATAGAATTTGTACAGCACAGAAGGAGGCCATTCGGCCCGTCGAGCCTTTGTAAGGGCATTCCAGTTAGTCCCATTCCCTCGCTCTTTCCCCGTAGCCCTGCAAATTTTCTCCCTTCAAATATTTATTCAATTCCTTTTTGAAAGCCACGATTGGATCTGTATCCACAACCCTTTCAGGCAATGAATTCCGGATCATAACTACTCGCTCATCAAAAAACTCAATCAAGTTAGTTAAACACGATTTGCCATTAACAAATCCGTGCTAGCTTTCCTTTATTAATCCACACTTGTCCAAGTGACTATTAATTTTGTCCTGGATTATCATTTCTGAAAGCTTCCCCACAACCGAGGTTAAACTAATTGGCCAGTAGTTGCCGGGTTTATCCTGACACCCTTTCTTGAACAAGGATGTAACATTTGCAATTCTCAGTCCTCTAGCACCACCCCCATATCTAAGGAGGATTGGAAGATTATGGCCAGCACCTCTGCAATTTCCACCCTCACCTTCCTCAGCAACCTAGGATGCAGCCCATCTGGACCATGTGACTTTAAGTACAGCCAGCCTTTCTAGTACCTCCTCTTTATCAATTTTTAGCCCATCGAGTATCACAACTACCTTCTTTTTTACTGTGACTTTGGTAGCATCTTCTTCTTGGTAAAGACTGATGCAAAGTGCTCATTTAGTACCTCGGCCATGCCCTCTGCCTCTATGCGTAGAACTCCTTTTTGGTCCCTAATTGGCCCCACCCCTCCTCTTACCACCCGTTCACCACACGGACTGCAGCGGTTCAAGAAGGCAGCTCACCACCACCTTCTCAAGGGCAATTAGGGATGGGTAATAAATGCTGGCCTTGCCAGCGACGTCCACATCCCATGAATGAATTAAAAAAAAAATTATTTATATGCTTATAGAAGACTTTTAGATTCCCTTTTATGATAGTCGCCAGTCTATTTTCATATTCTTTCTTTGCCCATCTTATTTCCTTTTTCGCTTATCCTCTGTACTTTCTGTATTGAGCAGTATCAGTAACAGATACAGTAACAAAACTGTTCATCTCAGGACTGGCTTTATTACTGAAACAGTAATACCATGCAACTAAAAAAAATAACAAATTAAATAAAAGCTTTTCAATACTTTCCCTTCTTGCTCGGAGTTTTCTTTGATTTCCATTTTCTCTACTTTCCAATTCTCTCTTTTATTTTTATTACTGAATTTTACTTCTAAGTAACTCTATTGTAACTTTTTCTGTTACTTGTTTTCCAATTGCTTTAAAAGTTTAATAAATAGTTGACAAGTTTAAAAAGCTTTTCTTTCTTATTTTCTGTACAGCCACGGCCTGTATTACAGTTGGGACACGTTTTATACGTAATGGCTTAATAATCTGAAAGTCTAGTTTTGAGCCATCCAAGGTTCAGAAATGCACCAGTTGACCTGACTTGCAAAGCCTTTCCCTTTCAAACAATAGAGGGAGGCTAGTTCATTACTTTGGATAGCAAACAGCAGACTGCTGGAGCTCAGTTTATAAATATTCACCTTCCACTCTATTTTACCAGCAAACTCTTTGGCCTTGAAATCACAATGTATTATTACTGATATTACTGTACAAACACTTAATACAATTGTATGAATTTCCTTTCTCTAATATTTTAATGGAGGCATGAACCCATTTAGTTAAACTTAGCAGACAAAGAGATTTAAAAGGAATGTATTTGCGTAATAAAGTCAGAGAGTGTAATTTCAAGGCATTTCTCTTTTACATAGGATAGGCCACATATGACACAAAACATCCCCATAATACCCCAGCAATGAACTACAAAATTAAGTATGAATCTCAACCTGAGGTTGGCCATTTTATTATGGGCAATATATTGGAATGTGCCACTGTCATAAGGTCTTATGGCATCTTCTGCAATCGACTACAAGGGAAAGAATTCACACATAATTATGTATCGGCTGCACACCCTGAAACCCCCATCTCCGACCTTCACCCAATAGTGAGTGACAATACAGATGCACTCTCCAGCAACAATTAGTCCTCTCCTCCAAGTAGACTGCCACTTGCCAGCTCATTCTTGTTAACCTATCAAAAAATTAATTTTTCAAATTACCTTTATTGCTGTGGCAACAGGCATGTCCATGCCTGGTGCCACAGCAATAAAGGTAATTTGTTCTCATCTGCTATCATGGTGAGAAAACTTTCAGTGGAATCTGCAAAATGGTTGTGCCTATATGCAAGTGAATCGTTGTACCTCAGAATCAGCTTTTACATTCCCTAGCTGAAATAATCTAAACTGGGAAAAAAGTAGGCATTCATGAAAAAGTATAATAAAGTCTCATAAAGGGCATGCTGAGTTTTCAGTTCAGTTTAGACCTAACTTTGAAAGGTTAAGTTTGTGAGTGCACACTCCCTGTGAAGAGCTGTGCTCACCAGGACTGCATAATCAGAAAGTCAGACATTGGCTGCACGTAATTTTCCAACCGTTTAAGTTAAATGGGGTGGGCCACGTGCTCAATTAAAACAGTATCCTCACTAAAACCAAGGGAGGCGAGGATCCTTAACAGGAGTGTGGACATGTAAAGTTATCCCTCTATACTCAAGCCCTACAACTTTAGATTTCATGAAGTGACATTCTTCTGCCTGAAATCTAAAATCCTTAGCAGATAGAATTTACTAATGTGAACTCAAGAGACCGATATTACAATAATCAGTGCAGTGCAGGTCTGTGCAGGCACTAAATTCAAAATGATTCTACAGATTGCCTATTAGTGTCCACTGTGCTAAATTGAACAGGATTTAAATTGGGGAATTATGCCCACTAGGAATTTGATCAACAGCTTCATTTGACCTTCTTTTTCAACCATTGGATAGAGAAAGAGAAAGAATAAAACATTCATCCCACTCATCTGAGACATGACAGTTCTAATTGAGCACATATTCATTTTATACTGATGTTGCTTTTATACATTATCAGGGCGGAAGAGTGGCCCGAGCATTGAGGAACACTGCACTGGTACTTTTTTTTATCAACAAGAACTGCCTTTTTGTGTTTACCATGCCCATTTTCTTTGCTTTATTAAGGTCGTTGATTTTAATTAAGTATGACATTTTAAAATATGATGACTCCTAGTAGGCTTGTGTACACTGTGCCAAGCCGTGGCTGCACTTGCATTGCAGCGCTGGTACATATCGCAGTGCGACCACGTGGCATGTGATATTCAGGTGGGATAGATAAAATGGCATCAGAGAAAGGAAAGCAACAAATGTAATTTAATTTAATTTTACAAATTTGGAGTGCTTGACTGTCAGAAATGAACACCACTTTCTTCTTTAAAACTGATATATTCATCTCATATAACACATATGTGGGAGTAATATGTGGTTTGAATACAAATGGTTTTGTGGATTATGCTTGAAACTGGCACATACTGCTGAGACTGTTTTAACTCATGAAACTTTGGGCACCTTTTGTCCAGATGAAGCATTCGAAGATCAGATATACTACCCCTCCTTCAGCCCCTCTGCCACTGAAATTCTTATCCATGATTTTGTCACCTTCAAACTTGATTATTCCAATGCCCTCCTTTCTCTAACTATTCTGAAACACAGCCATCTGTACCCTATTCCATACTAAGTGTTGCTTAGCCATTACCCCCATCCTTGCTGAATTACATTCCTGCTTCGGAATAAAGGATCCCCTGGGTGCAGAGCATAGAGGAAAATCAGTATTACATAGAATTATATAGGAATTACAATTTGTGAAATGGCCAATCAGTCTGTATTGATGTTTATCCTTCACACAAGCAGTACTCCTAATCCCACGGGCCTGCCCTGTTCCCGTCTCCCTTTATCCCCTTTTCCTTCAACCACCTATTTAACCTATTCCTAAATGTTGACATGACTCTGCTTCAGTCACTATCTCCAGTAATGCATTCCACAACCGTCAATGTAAAAAATGTTTCTCTGTTCTCAGCCTTGAATCTCTTACATTTAATCGTAATCAAGGTCCCCTCATTCTAGATCTCCCAAGCACTGGACGCAGTCTGTTTCTATCTACTATATCCCTCCCCTCCATAATTGTAAATACCTCTACCAAATCACCTCATAATCTCCTTCGATCTAATGGATATAATGTGGAGATGCCAGTGATGGACTGGGGTGGACAAATGTAAGGAATATTACAACACCAGGTTATAGTCCAACAGTTTTATTTGAAAATCACAAGCTTTTGGAGGCTTTCTCCTTCTCTAATGGATATAGGGGAGGGAAGATTGAAAATAACGAATGTAACTCCTCTATTCAAGAAAGGAGGGAGATAGAAGGCAGGAAACTACAGGCCAGTTAGCTTAACATCTGTCATAGGGAAAATGCTAGAATCTATTATTTAGGGGGTTATAGCAGGGCACTTAGAAAATCTCAATGCAATCAGGCAGAGTCAACACGGCTTTGTGAAAGGGAAATCGTGTATGTCTAATTTATTAGAGTTCTTTGAGGAAGTAACAAGCAATGTGAATAAAGGGGATCCTGTGGATGTGGTGTACTTGGATTTCCAGAAGGCAATTGACAAGGTGCCACATCAAAGGCTACTACATAAAATAAGCTCATGGTGTAGAGGGTAACATATTAGCATGGATAAAGGATTGGTTAGCTAACAGGAAACAGAGAGTAGGCATAAATGGGTCATTTTCAGGTTGGCAAGATGTAACGAGTGGAGTGTCACAGGGATCAGTGCTGGGACCTCAACTATTTACAATCTATATCAATGACTTGGATGAAGGGAGCGAATGAATGGTTGCTAAATTTGCTGATAACACAAAGGTAGGTAGGAAAGTAAGTTGTGAAGAGGATATAAGGAGTCTGCAAAGGGATATCGATAGGTTAAGTGAGTGGGCAAAAATTTGGCAGATGGAGTATAATGTGGAAAAATGTGAACTTGTCCACTTTGACAGGAGGAATAGAAAAGCAGTATATTATTTAAATGGAGCGAGATTGCAGAACTCTGAGGTACAGAGGGATCTGGGTGTCCTAGTACATGAATCACAAAAAGTTAGAATGCAGGTACAGCGAGTGATTAGGAAGGCAAATGGAATGTTGTCATTTATTGCAAGGGGAATGGAATATAAAAGTAGAGAAGGACAAGAGCAGCAGGCACATGGGAACAACACCACCTGCACGTTCCCCTCCAAGTCACACACCATCCCGACTTGGAAATATATTGCCGTTCCTTCATCGTCGCTGGGTCAAAACCCTGGAACTCCCTTCCTAACAGCACTGTGGGAGAACCTTCACCACACGGACTGCAGCGGTTCAAGAAGGTGGCTCACCACCACCTTCTCAAGGGCAATTAGGGATGGGCAATAAATGCTGGTCTTGCCAGCGACGCCCACATCCCATGAACGAATAAAAAAAAATGTTTTGCTACAGTTGTACAGAGACTGATTCCTGGGATGATGGGGTTATCTTTTGAGGAAAGGTTGGACAAGTTGGGCCTGTATACATTGGAGTTTAGAAGAATGAGAGGTGATCGTATTGAAACATATAACATCCTTAGGGGACTAGAAGGGGTAAATGCTGAGAGGATGTTTCCCCTTGTGGGAGAGACTAGAACTAAGGGCCAAAGTTTAAAAATAAGGGGTCTCCCACATAAGATAGAGATGAGAATTTTTTTCTCTCAGAGAGTCGAGTGTCTGTGGAACTCCCTTCCCCAGAGAGCGGTGGAGGCAGGGTCACTGAATATTTTTAAGGCTGAGTTAGATTCCTGATTAACAAGGGAGTCAAAGGTTATAGTAAGTAGACGGGAAAGGATGGTTGAGATCACAATCAAATCAGCCATGATCTTATCAACTGGCAGGGCAGGTTCAAGGGGCCGAATGGCCTACTCCTGCTCTTAATTCATATGTTCATATTTCTTGCAACTCTATTGTTACTAAGCTCTGTGTTGGGTGGGAGAAGGAGGTAATTTGGTGAACTTCATCCCATTAAAAGTGTATTCCAGGAAGCATTTATAACAATTTCACACTTAAAACATTTGTCAGGAGAAATAGGTGTACCTTGAAGAAATAGACATTAAAGGCAACATTATTGTATGCAATGAATGTATTGTCTTTCGGACTATTAACCAGAAGTATAGAGTTATGTTTGTCCTCCCTTCTTCCCTCAATTTATTGGCCAGTTGTACAATCGATTTACTTTTTTTAAAGTCATTATAGTGTAAATGTTGTTGTTTCTTTGCAGATCTCATGAATCAAACACACATTGTTACAATTTTTGAAATATAAGTGGGCTATTTGACCACTTGTCTACTGCACTAGAGACGAAATACACAATCTACAGACGAAAATAGATGGCCTGCAGTGAAAATCGATGAGCTGTGTGCTGAGTTGTGAGCAAACAGATGACTTATGTGCATGAGCTGCTATGAAAATAGATGACATATAGGAAAGAAAAGAAATGGAAGTGAAACTGGTGGAATAAAAGCGACAATTGTATCTAACTTGAACTAGTGGAGCCACACTCGAAAGGGCGACTTGACCGTTTACCTACACTAAGGCATATTGATGACCTGTGAGTGGCTCAGTCGGGAGAGAAATTCATCCCCGTTGTGCCGGTCTTTTAGGCGAAAAATTAAAGCTGGGGGGGATCAATTTCCAGGCGCGATCCCTCATTTCCGATCCCCTCCAGAAGTGCGCCAGCTGCCAATCTAGCAGCCGGTAACTTTCAAGTATCAGGAGCGCAAGCCGAAAACAGGCATTAGGCCTCTTGAATATGCTAATCAATCCATTGACTGGGTCCAGAGCCTGAATTAATGACTGGCTGTTGTTCTTGAAGATGCCTTAAACTATCTTAAATTAGGTACTGATTAAGTTATCTATTAAATTATGACCTGGGGTTGACTGTGAAACTCATAGATCCAGAGAAGTAAGTTAGCTTTGCATCCAATACAAGAAATGTGGAATGACCTACATTAGACAAACTATTGGGTAGATTCTACCTCATCATTAAGTGACTAAGTGACATTATCTACACACATTATCTACAGAATGTTCTTATTAATTATAGCCCTGGGTTGTGGTTGTCCAGGTAAGATAATTAAAGGATCCGTGCAGAACATCCCAAGTGCATTTGAATTTGTCATAGTCTTAACAGTGTTTCAGCATATTTTGAAGTGTTAGTTTTGCTATATTTGAATCTTTGCCTCTTCCATCTGGTGTTTCCTATTATTGCTACTTCTTAGTTTGTATGCTGAAAAGAACTATTACTGTTTTGCATAACGGTGAAACAAATTACTGCCAAATAGCTTACTGTTATGTATGAATCCATTTTACTCATGTCCTTCCCTTGAATCAGTGAGACAGCTTTTTTTTTCCAAAAGGCAGTGCTTCATAAATTTTTCTTACACAGTGGATAACTCCCTGTAGGCAAACTTTCATGGAACTAATTTGTTTACTGGGGTGTCACACACTGAGCAGGCAAACAGATAAAACTACATTAGCAATGCAAGAAGCAACAGTTCTCAGCTGAAACGTTCACTCATCTGGAATTTCAAGTATATTTGCATAATGAACGATGTCCAAAATGTACATTAGACAGTGATTATTCCAATAGTCCAAAGACTGAAGGCATTCAATTTTTTTACTAAAACAGACAATTCGAAAACTGCATAGACATAACCAACTAGCCAGTAAAGGCGTGTACTGTTACAATAATTAATGCTGAATGTGGTTTGCTGGATAGAGCCCAGTGGCTCTCTCAGGAGAGAAGTTAAAGTACCTAACCACAATGTTTAATTCTCCATCTCCATTGATATTTCACCTTCCTTGTCCTTACTGTGCAATTCTGCAGATATGCAACCCGATACCCAAAACTTTAATTGTGACTGGAAGAAGTGGCAGCGCCATTGCCTGTGAGCCCTTTTAGAAATTCACTTTACCTTTATAACAATATACTTGAATATGTTCAGCCCCTTTCTCAATAGCCTTAGAAGCACTGATGAACTGGAACAAAACTGCCCAAGATACAGGGCTGGGTCCTCCTAATATCATAGAATCTTATAGCACAGGAGGCAGCCATTCGGTCCATCGTGCCTGTGCCGGCTCTTTGAAAGAGCTATCCAATTAGTCCCACTCCTCTGCTCTTTTTCCTTTTCAAGCATATATCCAATTTCCTTTTGAAAGTTACTTTTGAATCTGCTTCCATCACCCTTTCAGGTAGTATATTCCAAACGACATTGGCCTGCAAACAACATCCAGAACAAGGGCAGTTTATCCTAAAGAAGAGAAGGTTACCACAGCATTAAGCTTCTATGCTACTGGATCCTTGTAAATCACTGCAGGGGGACATCTGCCAGATCAGCCAGTCTGGAGTGCACGCATGCATTAAGCAAGCAATGGACATAATGGCCCTGAAAAACAATGAGGCTATGCTGAAAATGACTGTATCATGGACCTGGAAGTCTCCATCCACTCTAAGCTTTCACCGGAAGGCAGTCTTCTGCTCCAAAGATGGCCACCTGCCTTACCTGTAACTGTTGCAGCAGGACATCCAAGGCATCCTCAGTAAATGTGGGAATTTTCCCCACATTCCTGCTTGTACATGAGCGTAAGTAGATTTGATTAGTTGCTTTAGCCTGTATGAATCAGGTTTACTGTCTGATATCTGACAGACAAGATGAAGTGGGAAACCTATCTTAATTCTACTAAGCAATTTGCAGCAATCAAGGTTAATTATTAGAAGTGGTGCATATAATTTCTGATCACAAGGGATGTAGTTCACTTATGGGAACTGTCGACAGGTCGTGTGACTGAGAAAACAGAGTTATAAAAGCCTGACCTGTAACAGTAGCGGTAATTTACAGTTACAGCTGAATGTTTTCTTATACATCAATGTGTTGTCATTTTTATCCACTCTTCATAACCACAATCAGAGGATTATGGCAGACTGACAGTGGAAAAGAATCCCAGTGAAAGTTCCTTGTCTGGAATTGTGTACATGTGTGAAGTTAAGGGGCTTGGTATAATCAAAAAAAATAAGCCAACGCATCTCTGATTCTTCTCAATAAATTCATGGCAAAACACCAAGGTGAACTTCAAAGGCTGAGTTCTATTTTTCACTTTACACAATTCTCTTTGATCATTGCATGTTTCCCTGCAGAGATTCAACCAATCTTCCAAGTTAGAAGTGTCCTGCCCCGGAGTTCAGAATAAAAAATTACCTGTGCTGATTATTCATAACTCAGTATAAACACTCGAGGGTTGAGTGTGGCCTGAATTGTTAGATTTACACGTTTGGTCCCAGAAGAGCCAGCTGTATCGTGGCTCATCCCAGGCTATTTAAGTACTCCTTTCTTCATGTGTTATTAGTTCAGAGGAATCTACCAGTCTTACTTGGTTTGGAATGATTCAGTGGGAGGTGAATTTGCTGCACCGCTCTAACATCGGTGGGAGTTCGACGGAAAACCCAAAGTCACTGCGGAGGAGCGGGAGAAACTCCGAGAAAATTTGCCCTCTGTGTCTTTTGATCTGACTGACCACAACTGAATGTTTTGTAATCGCAGCTGTTATCACACTTTATTTTCGATATATAATGCTTCTTCCTCCCCTTTATTATCCTAGTTTATGTTGTCTGCAATTCATTTTGACTGTTCTGAAAATATTGAGAAAAAACAGTGGGGGCTATTTTACTGTTATTGTGCCTGTATCACTTCACCACAGCGCACGGTGGAAAACCAGGCGGCAAGGATCTGTGAGCGAGCCCACCCGTTTTACATCCATTAATTTAAATGGATAGAAAGTCAGGTGGCTCTATTATCAGTGTGAAATCTTTCCTGCCTGAATTTCCTCTATGTGTCGTGCTCAAGTGATCCCATGTATCCAGGCATAATAACTGGGAAATCTGTCCCACTATGTCCAGAATTCTGTAGTGTTTCACAAAGGCACATTTAGCTGCAGTGAGCATGATACCCAACAGTCTCCATAGAACATAGAACCATAGAAAAGATACAGCACAGAAGGGGACCATTTGGCCCATCGTGTCCGCGCCGGCTCGAAGAATAACCAGGTACCCATTCTAATCCCACCTTCCAGCACCCGGTCCGTAGTCCTGCAGCTTACAGCACTTTAGGTGCAGGTCCAGGTACTTTTTAAAAGAGTTGAGGGTCCCTGCCTCTACCACCTATTCGGGCAGTGAATTCCATACACCCACCACCCTCTGGGTAAAAAATTTTTTTCTCATGTCCTCTCTAATCCTTCCACCAATCAGCTTAAATCTATGTCCTCTAGTTCTTGAACTCTCCGCTAGGGGAAACAGGTACTTCCTGTCTACTCTATCTGGGCCCCTCATAATTTTGTACACCTCAATCAAGTCGCCCCTCAGCCTCCTCTGCTCCAAGGTAAACAACCCCAGTCTATACAATCTTTCCTCGTAGCTGCAATTTTCAAGCCCTGGCAACATTCTTGTAAATCTTCTCTGCACTCTCTCCAGAGCAATTATGTCCTTCCTGTAATGTGGTGACCAGAACTGTGCACAATACTCCAGCTGTGGCCTTACCAGCGTTTTATACAGTTCCATCATTACATCCCTGCTTTTGTATTCTCGGCTATTAATGGACAGCATTCCATATGCCTTCTTCACAACCTTATCTACTTGTACTGTCACCTTCAAGGACCTGTGCACATGCACTCCAAGGTCTCTCACTTCCTCTACCCCTCTCAATATATTCCCGTTCACTGCGTATTCCCTTTTACTGTTTGCCCTCCCTAAGTGCATTACCTCACACTTCTCCGGGTTGAACTCCATTTGCCACTTTTCCGCCCACTCCACCAACCCATTGATATCTTCTTGGAGTCTATAGCTATCCTCTTCACTATCAACTACATGGCCAATTTTCATGTCGTCTGCAAATTTGCCAATCATGCCCCCTACATTCACGTCCAAATCATTAATATATACCACAAACAGCAAAGGACCCAACACTGAGCCCTGTGGCACACCACTGGAAACGGATTTCCATTCGCAAAGACATCCATCGACTTTTACCCTTTGTTTCCTGTTGCTGAGCCAATTTTGGATCCAATTCGCTACATTTCCCTGTATCCCATGGGCTTTTACCTTTCTGACCAGTCTGCCATGTGGGACCTTGTCAAATGCCTTACTAAAATCCATGTAGACAACATCCACTGCACTACCCTCATCAATCCTCCTTGTCACTTCCTCAAAGAATTCTATCAGATTTGTAAGGCATGACCTTCCCTGAACAAATCCATGCTGACTATCCCTGATTAAACCATGCCTTTCCAAGTGACAGTTTATCCTATCTCTCAGTAGTGATTCTAATAATTTGCCCACCACCAAGGTAAGACTGACTGGCCTATAATTGTTCAGCCTTTCCCTCATACCCTTTTTAAACAATGGTACTACATTTGCAGTCTTCCCTGTATCTAGTGAGGATTGGAAATTGATCCTCAGAGCATCCACTATTTCCTCCCTGGCTTCCTTCAATAGCCTAGGAAACAATCCATCCTGCCCTGGTGACCTATCATTGACTCTCCTTTGAACATTACTTGAGACAGGTTCTTCCACTCTGAGTATTGCTATTTTGGCTGTAAGAGTAACGTCAACATCTTGACTAGGGGCTTCCACACCTTTTGCCCAATTATATTTGCTTTAAAACAGTACTTAAGTATATATATTGAGGAACTTCTGTCTGTACCATACCTCGAATGGGCGGGAGAAGATTGCATGTCTGTAAGGGAGCCTGCCTGATTTACTGTCCATTCCTCCTCTTCTTCCTCCAGAACGTGCAAATAGAGCGAGATGCCCATAGGGATATCTCTTAAATAGGCAACACATAATGACAATTCCCAGGAGGGAGCAGGCATAGATGGGACACAACTCTAAGACGCTCTGGGTAAATCCTTTTTCAGAAACATAGCAAAAGAGTAAGAAGCACTGAAATTGGTGAAAGCAAACAGAGCAGCTACTCATGAAGAAAGGACAGGGTATAAATTAGCGCCAAACAGGTGATAGGGAATTGGCACCCTGTTTTGCACTCCACCCGATTTTATTTTCCATTGATATCAGTGGAAGAGAAGAATCAGACAAAGTACAAAATGGGCCGCTGATTCCCTAGCTCCTGTTTTGCGCTACCGCCAAGACCAATTTATGCCCCGATGAGTCCACTGTAAGGAAAAGGATCTAATATGGCAATTCAAACATTTCGGGTAAGTTAGTCTCCAGAAACTCCATTAAAACCTTATCCTGGATTTCCCCGGGAAGGAAAATAATTGCTTAATTGTTTTCTGCAATATTTGTTCTTGAGCTTGTCCACCCTGAATTCAGATATGTGATTCCACTCAGCCTTTTCTCCTTTATTATCATGCAGTCCAGTAGCTCTGATAATCTGTCATTTGTTTCCTCTGTTATACTATGTTATGTTGCTTTTTAAAAAAAATCCTATCTATGTCAGCTTTCAAATTGCCAAACTAAGCTGTAAGGTCCAGGACTGCCAATTTCATACAATTTATTTCATCCACTAGGGATGCAAGTATTTTATCTGTCAATCACTCCCCTAACCTTGTCTTCGCAACAGTGTAATGCCTTTCACTTTTCTAAAGCCATAGACAGCATCCAAAGCCTCTCTTTTTAGAATTATTGATACATTTTGTGAAGTTTTCAAGTTCTCTGTTCCCTAAAAGGGCACGGCTGCTAAACACTTACCCCGAAATAGACATCTCGTCCACAATTTCACCTGACGTTTTGTTATTTTGTATGTTGGGTGTGCAGTATATAAGCTCAAGGAGATGCACAGAAACTGATTCAGAACACCACGCTTTTCATTCTCCTCCAAATCTACTGTTATTTTAATACATACGGCCTGCTCTTGCCTGTATACATGTACAAAGATAGTAAGAACTTTCATTTATATAGCGTCCTTCCTGACCTTAGGAAGTCCCAAAGCCCTTCACAGCCAATGAAGTACTTTTGAAGTATAGTCACTGTTGTAATGTATGAAACTTGGCAGTCAATTTACACACAGCAAGGTCCCACAAACAACAATGAAACTCATGTTTTTTTGGTTTTACTGGTTGATGGGTAAATGTTGGCCAGTACACTGGGAGAACTCCCCTTTTTTGTTGCATATAATTTGGAAAGTTTATTTAAATATTATTCAACAAAGATTTGCATTATTTAACAAAGATTTGCATTATTTAGTCTTCAGAACATTACTCAACATGATCTTTTGGAGTCTCATATAAAATCGTAAAATTAAAACCTCGATTTATTTTGGTGGCTTTTAATCTATTTTAAATAACACTGGAGAAAAGATTTATTCAGACATTCCAGAATGACTGCTCTGTGATAGCATTGAGGCATACTTTTTCTTAATTAGATTTAAAGATTTTGTGCCAATTAGAGGGTTTTTATTTTGTCGTGATACCTTCTCTGAAATCCCCATGCAACAGAAAGCTATCTACATGATATGTTTCAGGGAACGATTGATAGAGATATCTTTGATAGTTAAGAGGATCTCATGTCAATTAGTCAGTGATGTTCAGTTTTGTGATGTGATACCATGAATAATTTTAAGGATTTTCCATCCCATGTGCCTTTAGTTTATAGTCTGTGAAAAATTGATATGAAACTATAATGTTGATTAAAAAAAACTCACTTTGAAATAATAATCATGTAGCTGTTTGTGATAATGATCCTTTGGAATAGGTGGTCACTTGCCTTTAAGGGTAAGATGGTAGCTGTGATTATGCGTCGGTGTAAGCAATCAAAACTGCATCTAGGGATGAACAGTTTGATTACTTCAGGCTTCTGCTTCACCTTTGGGATAGGAATTGTAGTTCATATTTAAAATGGCTGGCTCATGTGTGATGAAGCATCCACATAATTAATAGCAGAAATGAGTACATTGTCACTTCATTGCCAGGGATTAAATACTAGCCATTAGACTGCTGACGAAGATCTGACAAAGATGCACACTGTCATCAGAATGGAAGGCTGCCATCCACTTCCCACCTACTAAACTGCCAGAGATCAGATAATTTTATTGGGGTTCAGAATCTCCCCTTTCCTCCCCATTGATATTTAATGAGAACATGTGAACCGAACCGCCATGAAAAAGTGGTTGCATGCCACTAGCACCAGTGGGAAGAAGAAAAATTATCACCCACCTGAAGTTATTCCATGCAGACATTTAGAAGAGTGAGAAACCTCTAGGCGGCACATAAAATTGTGTTTGCATAAATATTACTTGTAAAAAGATAAATCATCCAAACAGCTTGCTAAAGATAATTGACTCAAACGTAGATTCTTCCACAATAATTATTCATATACTGTTTTTTATTCGTGTGGGGATTTTGTCCTTTTGATTCATTTTTGTGCTAGCAGCAGGTGTTACTAAAGGTGTTACTAAAATTGACTTCAATGGAAAAGGAAATTGGGCGGGGTGTAAATCGGGCTGCCGATTCGCTACTGCCCAAGATCAATTTCACCCCCACCAGCTTGTTAATGTGCTCCATCATTATATTACAGGAAACAGACTGAGACCAGTGCTTGCTCACAATGACATGGTGCCAACAGACTCAAGTTATACTGTTGATTCTGTCCCATGCTCTGGTCAAGATTTACAGTGCACTGCTGTATAAGGCAGGTCACTGAGGCTCTGTACGCACTCCAAAACAGATTCATCACGTTCCCTCTTGACGGAGACAAGCAGCAGGAATGAGCACGAGGGTTTGCTTGCATTACAGGCTTCCCCATGGTGCAGGGTGCCATTGACTGCATGCTTATTGCTAAGCATGCTCCACATCAGAACTCGGCCATGTTCATGAACAGAAAGGGGTTCCACTCTCTCGATGTACAGCTGGTGTGCGACCACACGCAGCGCAACATGCAGGTCAATGCCCGCTATCCTGGCAGCTGTCATGACTCCTTCATTCTGCGGCAGTCCAACATGCCACCTATATTTCAACCAGCACGGCAAGTCAAAGACTGGCTACTGGGCTACAAGGGTTATCCCCTCATGAAATGGCTCATGACACCAGTCAGGAATGCACGCACACGTGCAGAGCATGCGTGCAACGAGAATCATGCTGCCGCATGGAACATTATCTAGTATACCATAGGTATCCTCAAGCAATGCTTCCTCTGTCTGGGCAGCTCTGAAGGAGCCCTGCCGTATTCAGCTAAGCGGGTATCAAGATTTGTTATTGTATGCTGCATGCTGCACAACTTCGCCATTAAGAGGGGACAGCCCTTCCCACTGCCTATCCAGCAAGAACCTGAGGCAGAGGCAGAGGAAGAGGAGGAAGAGGTGGCGGAGGAGGAGGAAGAGATGGAGGAGGAAGTGGAGGAGGAGGAAGTGCAGCAGGAAGTGAAGGAAGAGGCAGGGAGGCAACAAGGTAGACAGGCCCTGTCTGCCAGGGCTCTGCGTGATCAGATGATTAATGAGCGATACCAGTAACCTCACAGATACCTCCCCAACAGTCCCACACTTCTTACCTCTCCACTCCCACATGACCATCAAAACATCCTCCTTGTGATTACACATTACTTCCTCCCTCAGCTCATTACAGAAATGAAAGCCAACACCAAATGCAAATCCAAATCTATCAATTAACATATGCAATAAAGCAAACAAAATGAGACTATTCACTCTTGTGCATTCCCTTGGTGCCTGTCATACATGTGCCTTTACCTATCCTAGTGCTCCTACGAGGGAAATCCCCAGTGGCTGGAGCATGGGTGGTGGAAGGCTGCTAACCTTCAATGAACGAACTTGCAGATGGCTTTGGAGGACGACCTCGAGCAGCTCTGGGCAGGGAGTGCCTGGCTGAAGATTGCACCATCTCAGCCTGGGCTGCAGCAGTCTGGCCTGGCTGGCTGACAGGCAAGGGCACTGGCAGAATGGCCGGGATGGGAGCAGGAATGCTGTCATCCGGAGAGAGGACAGTAAGTCCGACTGCCAAGGCACCACTGCCACTCTCTCGGCATGACGCCTCAGCAATCCTGGTGATCTGCTGGAGAACAGATTGCTGGACAGCTGTGACGCCTTGGAAGCCCCGTTCCACAGTGGTACCCAGAGCCACGATAGCCGTAGCCTGAGCCTGTAACGCAATAGTCTGAGCTCCAAATGCAGCATGCAGATCTTTGATGGAAGCTGTTTGTGTTGCAATGAAAGCTGAGACATTGGTCATTAGATGCTGCATCAAGCTGGGTTCCTCAGGTGTGCTGATGGAGGTGACCACCCGTTCCATGTGGGAAAGGATGGGCTCCAAGCTCTGGGCAAAGCCCTGTGCCAAGTTGGAGCTGGACTCCTCCATTCCCCTTGACATTGTGCAAAGGCTTTCTGGCAGGCTTCCAGTGCACCAAGCATATGGTTGTGTACGCCCATCAGCCTTCTTCTGTAGCCTGGCCCATTGAAGTCATCATCTGACTTTTCGGCAGCAGAACTAGTGTATGACCTCGCCCTCTGGCGAGCTGGCACCTGCGGTATCCATTCCTCCCGCCCTGGCTCCTGCGCACTTGTACCTGGTGTCTCACCACGTGCAGATCCCCCCTCTATCCTAGCCTCTAAAGTACGCGCAGTGTCAGTATCTGAGCGGGTGGCTGCGAGTGTAAGATCGAGTGACGGTGTGTCTGCATCATCACTGTCATCTTCCTCTGCCTCCTCTGATGGTGCCGGTTCCAGGTTTTGGGTATTTGAAATGACAAAGGGACACAGGTTGAATTGTGTTGAGGGGAGAGGAGAAAGTAAAACGTGCGTGCTGACACCATCTGCAGCACGTGAGTCAGAAAAGATTGTGGGCTGAAGGAGAAGTGGGAAGAGAGAAGGAGGATTAGGTATGCAGAAACCCTCATCGTCGATACCTCCAGCACCACCAGTGGCCATGGCTGCAGCGATGGACCGCCCAATGATCGCCAACACCGTGTCCTCCATGGGGGTGAGGACGTGTAGGCGCGCCTGTCCTCCTCCAGGTCCTGCTGCCTTGTGTTATGAGCCACCTTCTCCTGCAAGAAAGAGGGAAATGTGTCAGTGAGTTCCCGCAAGATGTTTGGGTGAGGTGCTTGTCATGGTTGAATAGCTGCCAGTGTGTGTGACCTGCGAGTTGTGGTTGTGCAGCTTGCAAGAGTGGTAATGTGTGAGGGTGAGATGCAGCATCTGATTTGTAGGGTTGCGTATTGATTGAAAGAGTTTGTTGATAGGTGGGTGATGGGAAGGGCGGTGTGGTGTCGTGCGTGGAGCAGTGGATGAGACTAGTGGTGAAGTTGGTCAGATAGGCCACATGAAAGTTGAATGCACCCGCCTTGACCACTCATGTCAAATCTTTGAACTTCTTCCTGCACTGCGGCCATGTGCATGGATAGATGGTCCTGGCATTGACCTCGTCCACTACAGCCTACCACTGCCTCTTGAGAATGTGTCTGGAGGGCCTCCTTCCCCCCTGCAGATAGAAGATGGCCCTCCATCTGGCCACCTCTTCCACCAAGGCCTTCAGTGCACCGTCTGTGAACCTTGGTGCACGCTCTCTCAAAGGCACAGCCATTCCTCAATATCTTCCAGCCCAGGAATCACTTCTGACGCCACTTCCTGCAGCCACAGTGCACCTTCCCTTTAAGAGATGCAGGCTGCCTTTAAGTACTGCTAGCCACTCCCGATATTGGGGCCGCCTGCTGGTGCGTGCAGCCACGAATGTTACGTGCTGCCTGCATCTCAACGACCAGGCGTGGGTTAATCGTGCACCACAATCCCCATGCCCATTGCCAGGAGTTAACCAATTTAACCCCCAGTATACCAAAAATTGTCAAAGTTCACACATGTTTCATTAAATAAATGCTCATTTTCTTGTTTTCTTTATTACCTAAAGTACTTTCGTTTTTCGGATATTTATCTCTTAAGGATATCTTTGGATAGCAATGCTTTTCTACACATATATATATAATTTATAAATAAGGCAGTCTGAAACACATTTCACTAATACTTTCTTCTACTAATTGCTTTTTGTATTTAACTTTAATTCATATATTCATTTGAATTGATGCTAGAATTGCAAATTTTCTCATAAATAAATAACATATACTAAATAGTATTGCATTGTAATAGATTGTGCCTTAATAGGCCTATTTACTGTGCCTTGCTGTTCCTCATTAACCTTAAGCCTTCATTATTTTTAATGTAATAATCAATCTCTCTATTTGAACTACAATAAGCTATTGAACCTTTATACTAATTAAGATCATATTTGACATATTTGACATATTTTCTTTACTGCAGGATATTTCTGGCTGATGATGTTAAGGTTGAGAGAACCAAGACTTATGCAGCTTATTTAATTTCACTAATTTAACAGCAATTGGTTTATCAGACTACTTTACTACATTCTCCGTTACTAATACTCTGTCATTATATCTGATTTCTTCCCTGATTCCAACTTCAGCTGCACAGTGTATACTAAAGTAGCTCAAAGCTTGATCCAACCAACTGCCTGATCTGAAGAATTATTTATGAATAATGATCAAAAGATGCTGAAAGTCTGAAATAAAAACAAACAATGCTAATACATGGCAGATCTATCAATCTCTGTAAATGGAAAAGATAGGTTAACTTCAAAACAGATGAAGGGGCTTGATAATGAGTACATACCCAAAATGTTAACCTGTCCTTTCTATTTACAGGTGCTGACACACCTGCTGTGCATTTCCAACAATTTCTTTGTTTTATTTTAGCTTTATATCAATCTCTATCAGTACATAATGACAGGGTTTTATTGCACAAGTTGTATTCTTCTGGCTTAGTTTCTACAGTCAATTAACATGCTGCTGTAGTGAAAAGGTAAATATCACACTCCATTGACTCCTGCAACTAACATTTTTTTATATACACTTAAATATCATTAAAATTAAGTATTTTTAATATAAATTAACAAGATCATAACATTT
Source organism: Heptranchias perlo (assembly GCF_035084215.1). Lineage (NCBI taxonomy): Eukaryota > Metazoa > Chordata > Chondrichthyes > Hexanchiformes > Hexanchidae > Heptranchias > Heptranchias perlo. The sequence continues at coordinate 50,351,173 of NC_090340.1, read as the reverse complement.
TAGTGATATTTTTAAAATAAATATTCTTTGAGGGTATAAATTGGATATTTATATTTCTTCAATTTTAGATATTTTTCTCTTTTAATTCTTTTCTTTGGGTCCCTCAATATTACTGTAATTCCAGGTTGACTTACCTTCTGATATTTCCACTGATGCTTGTTTCTGTTTTCCCCAGACAGCTTGGCCGAGATTTGGAACTCACTGTGTGGAGTACAATGGGACTAATCAGGCACTATGTGTCGCATAGTGGGACAACCTATGTGCAAAAAAAAAAAACATCTTATACATTTTTTTATTAATTCTTACGCTGTGAGCATCACTGGCAAGGCCAGGATTTATTGTCCAACCCTAGTTGTCCTGCTTGATACAACTGAATGGCTTGCTAGGCCACTGCAGAGGATAGTTAAGAGTCAACCACATTGCTGTAGGACTGGAGGCACGTATAGGCCAGACCCAGGTCAGGACAGCAGGTTGCCTTCACTAAAGGACATTAGTGGACCAGTTGAGATTTTACAACGATCAGACAGCTTCATGGTGACTTTTACTGATACCAGCTTTTTATTCCAGGTTTTACAAACTGAATTTAAATTCTCAAATTTCCATGGTGGGATTTGAGCTCACTGGATTACTAGTGCAGTAACAAAACCACTAAACTACCATACCTGACAAATTACCTTTGGAACTTAAACCAAAGAAGGACTATAAAGAGGATGAAGAAGAACTGGAGAATGTTGAGTTAAAGTCCATCATGTGAGGTTGGCAACTGTCCAAAAACAATCATACAACACCAGGTTATAGTCCAACAGTTTTATTTTAAAATCACAAGCTTTCGGAGCTTACCTCCTTCGTCAGGTGAGTGACTTCACTCACCTGACGAAGGAGGTAAGCTCCGAAAGCTTGTGATTTTAAAATAAAACTGTTGGACTATAACCTGGTGTTGTAAGATTCCTTACATTTGTCCACCCCAGTCCATCACCGGCATCTCCACATCATAAAAACAATCATAGTCAACGCTGGAGCTTAGAGAAGGATTACAGTTAAATTTTCTTCCTCCTTTAAATGCAAACACATATCTGACTCAGCTTCTACTGCTTCAGTGCTTTTCACACTTTCAAATCTCTTCTGAAAGGTTATTTCTGATCTTACCTCCCCCAAAAATAAGCATTTTACATTAAAATATTGAAATATTTCAATATTTCAGCGTGAAAAGTTCTTTGAAGCTGCTTGAGGATGGCGTAACATTTACATTGGCTGAAACTTTTGATTTCAATTTTCAATTAGGATACAACTCAAGCAATATTCTTTTACTATTTTAAAGTGCAATGATATAATGGAAATAATAGTAATCGCAAGGTGGAGAAAATGACATTGTATGAAAATTGAAAATGCCTCTATCAAATATCATTACATGTGATTGTCCTATTGTAAGCACAAAACCAAACAAATCATAATAACCACATTGAAATAAAAGGTAGCCAATCAGATATGTAATAATAAACATTAGAAAGAATATTAGTAATAAATATTCCATTCTTTCTTTCTAATAAATATTATCCATTAGAAAAAACAACAAATAGAAAGACAAATTGGGCAGTTTATATTGTAGATCTGTCAGGAGTAAATTGACTATCTGAGCCTCAGTACTGATATGATAAATGTATGAAACGAGGAAAATAAGGCCAAGAGCACAGTTGTTAAAATGCCTACCTCTCAAACCAAATGGTAATGGATTTGAGTTTTAGAACTGCCTGTCACTGTTGACAGAAACTTTCTTCAGTTCTAGGGCAGGTTATTCGATGGAGTGCCTCAGCATGGCAGGATGCTCCATCTTTGGAACAGAGGGAAAAAAAGATAGACATCTTGTCCTTTTCCCAAATATACCTCCTGTTGGATGATGGGAAGACATTGTTGGCGGACGTGGACAAATCTGCTGAAAGAAGGTAGGTGGTGGCAAACAGGAAGTAAAAGCATTAAAACAAAGTTGAGGATGGAAAAACTAAGAAATAAATTTTAAAAGTCTCAGGTAGCAAAGCATATAAGATCCACACCGTACGATTATCTGGTCACAATTCAAGACTTACGTTATTGCTGACAGTAGAATTCAGCAAGACTTGTAATGAGTTTCACCGGTTTTCAGTTGTATTCATACCTCTGGACTTCCCCCATTTCTGGTCAACACATCCTGGGGTAGATTTTAGTCTGGGGCCCCTTTTTGGCTCCAGACTCAGCACATCCTTTTCCAAATGCTGACCAGCAGGCCTGACCAGATCATTCCCCCTTACCTGACAACTGCAGCCCAAAAGAAACCCATATAATTCAGTTTGCAGCCCTAGCCAGAGCCCTCCCCTGACCTGCCACTGGAAAATATGGACTGCACCCTCAGTGGTGCTTTTCCTTGTCATGCCATGCCCAAAAGAACAGAAGAATAAGGAGAGAGAGAATGTAACCTCTTTTTTACCATGAGCAATACCACGAGAGATCCATTAGTACCATGTTAGAAATGTATTATAGAAAGTATATAGCACGCATTTTTTGTAACACATTTCCTATCACACTTCTCTGATACACTTCCTGTCACTATTCTATCACAAAATCAAATTTATTAGAATTTATCCTAATCTGGGCAAATTTACCAGGCAACTTTATTCTACTATATCTCATTGAGTAATTCTACCCATGTGATTGACTCCCATCTCTGACTTCCACTTTCTCAAGAGCTACAGCGGGCCATAGAAAACTAAATTAAAATAACATCAAAAGGATTGAACAGTTAAAAGCTAGATGTAAATTTAGGAAAGTTTAATTTTTTAAGACATTAATTCTTATAATTAATATAATTTACCCTTTCATGGGGTAATTTTCTCCTTCATTGCTTGGGCAGTAAACTGACATAGTGGATTGGCCACCTGTCATAGAAAGCACCCAATTTTCATTTCCAGTGCAAGTTGAAAATCTACCCTCCCGCCTCTTGGTTGTTTTTCTTACAGTTGTAAAGCAATCTTAAAATGCTGTGCATTTCAGCCCTCTTTCCAAGAAACACATTGGGGTCAATTTTCCCTGCCTTCGCCCTGCATTAACAGGGCAGTAACTGCCTCAAAATGAAGTTGGTAAGTTTATCACCCCATTAACACCGGTGATGAGGCTGGCTCCATTTTGAAAGGGGCCTGCTGCCCGGTGATGGCCCGTTTTAATATAGAAATTGGGGTCCTATGGAGTAAACAGAACTCCCAAGGCCATTTTAGGTCGTAACTGGTCAGAGTCTGTGCTGTGCACACTCCGATCAGTTCCACAGATGATGGAACTGAAGAGGCCCGGCAAAGGTAAGTGTTGAATTATTTTGGTGGGCCCCGAAGGATTGGGAGTGCTCCTCCCGGGCCCACATAAATAATCTGGTCGTCTACTGTCCCGGGACCTCCACCCTCTAGATCACAATCCCGCTCCCCGCAACTTACCTTGCTGGCGGCTCCCCGGCCCGATCCTGTGGCCTCAATCCGGAGAGCTGCATCGGGCCTCAAAATTGTGGGGGCCTCCTCGCCGACAAAATAGGCAGCTGACCAGCATGCCCAAAAGTCAAAATCAACCCCATTGGTTTTACAATGGCTCCAAGATCTCCAAGTGAACCCAAAGTCCTTTTCAAGAATGTAGAACAATTACAACTCCTAACTGGAAAGGGATACACACCTATATTCTATTTTACATGGTATAATATCCTGTCCTCATGAAATAGTGCATTTTCTAACTGACTGTGAGCTGTGCCATTAATTAGATGTAGGAACCTATAATGTTGCCTGACTCATTCTCTTCTCAACTTGGTAAATATGAACAAGCTGAACATAGGCCAAGCTTTTCTTCCTTCAAGCTTTGAGGGATTAGGTGGTTTGTATCAATGACACAGAAACACTGAACATAAATTTAGGGTGGAATTGAGCCAGATTTTTCGTCAATAGTGAACTGCAGAAGGGAATAATCATTTTACTGTTTTGGGATAGGTTTGGATTCGGTTGGGATCACATTGCATTGAAACAAGAACAGTTGCTTTTTTACCAGGTATGCAACGGTTATGGATATATTTTGAGTGTGACACTAAGAGGCCAATAATATGGTCCTGATGCTGCCCAAACAATGCATTTGCCTGCGCACAAATTAGTTGACTTTGCTCTGGGTATGTCCCTCATGATGCCCCGAGAGTGGCAGTGCCGGTTGTCGGGTGCCAGTGAAGAGATTCTGACTGCCCATTATACACAAGGTGGCTTTTGTGTGGGCTGAGAAGCATCAGCATTGGGCAAGGTGAGGGGAGGGGGGCGGTGGGCATTGGGGGCAGATGTGCCAGTAGTTTTGTTGCAATTTTTTTAATCGTGGGCTCCCTTTCAGTGCCCATTCCAAACTGGCGCTGGATGGAAATTTGACCAGTTACTTCAGGAAGCAATATGGGAGAGCCACCTAAATTAACTGAAAGTCAGAGGACTCCTGAGCCTAGCACACAGCTTGCAGACCCCGTGGTGCATTGGGGAAAACTAGGTGCCTTGAAGACGTTTGTAGGTCTCAGGCTCCGTGCCCAGTAAGTTGGGGGGCAGGCACCTGATGCACTTTTTTTGCATTACCTGCGTCTAAGTGTAATCACACTTTAGTGAGGTATGGAAAATGTCCTACTGCGGTGTAATGACCCACATTAGGAGCATGAGATTTACCACAAGGAGAGATGGGGAAGAAAGAGGGATTAAAATGGGACCACAAGGTCAGCAACGGTGGATGAAATAATCACAGACACCAAAAAAAGGACTTTCTCTTCTTCGAAGAGTGGCAAAGGATTTTTAACAATCACCAGAACAGGCAGATGGGGACTCTGTTTAACAACCTTAGGATGAAATTTTAAAACCAAGGCCAAGTCTGTGTGTTCCAGTGCACTTTTAGGACCCAATGACACAATTTGAAGAAGAGGAAAGGTTCTGCTCTTGTCCCATCTAACATTCTTCTCTCAACCAATATCACAAAAATTAAACTATGATTAAATGATTATTCACCTTCTTTTATGTTCGTGGGAATATGGGGCAGAATAGCTGTTTCATTTGCTTACATAACAACAGTCACTGTGGTTCAATAAAAAATCATTGAAATGCTCTGAGATGTTTCAATGTGGTAAAGTAAGAGGGATACTTGTATTTATGTAGCATCCTATTGCATCTCTGAGAAACATCTCAAAGTGTAAATTATTTTTATTCTAAATACTGTCATTTAGTTATGTTTTACATAAATGCAAGTATTATTTATTATCAATCAGTATTCATAGATTCCTTCTAGATCAATCATTCATTTGATTAAAGAAAGAAATAACTTTCATTTATGTAGCACAATCTCAGAATGTCCCAAAGCATTTTTGAAATGCACTCACTGTTGTTATGTAGGCAAACACAGCAGCCAATTTGTGCACAGCAAGATCCCAAAAACAACAATGAGATGAATGAGCAGTTGTTTTGTTTTGGTCATGTTGGTTGAAGGATAAATGCTGACCAAGGCGCTCCTTCCTTTACTTCAAAAAAGTGCCTGGGATCTTTTATGTTTACCTGAACAGGCAGAATATGCTTTGGCTTAATATCTGATCTGAAAGATGGCATCCCTGACAGTACAGCACTCCCTCAGCACTGTACTGAAATGTCAGTCTAGTTTATGTGCTGAAATCCTGAAGTGGGGTTTGAACTCACAACTTTCTGACCCAGAGGCATTTGAAAAATTTACAGTAAGATACAATTATATGATAAAATAGGAAACATTGCACAATAACACAAAATCCAATACGTCATGCACACGCGCAAAACACTCTCACGAAACAAACAATTTCATCTAATAGTGTTATCCTTATTTACTATTATTAGCAAGTTTCCCTGGTGACATTTATAGTAAGTCAGATGATATGTTGTTTTATAATGACAAGAGCATTGTACTGTGTAACACTCGTAAATTGCTCTGAGTGGTGAACCAACAGTGCTCGCTGTTCATGAGACTTAAATTCACCCATTAAGTTACTGCGGTCTTTTTGACGGCAACTTCCTTGAAATCCGAGTTTAAAAAACTGCAGCGTTGTTTCCCGGGGTGTGTGAGTGGGGAAAGGATCTCTATGTCCTCTCAACCAATCAGCTTGAAGCAAGCCACCCTGCGAGAAGCAGGAAGTGAAATTCAATTGACAGACCACACAGACTGAAAACCAGGAAGTGCTTGATAAGGTTAGTAAATGTACAATAAAATGAGGTAGAGAAAGCGAAATAAAGAGAGGGTAAGATTTAGAGACTAAGATAAAAAAAAGACAGAAAGATAAAGTAAAAATTTTTTAATTTTTAAAATAAAATGTTTAAATGTCCAAAAACTATTAAAATCAGGACTAAAGAGACTCCACATTTTTAAAAGTTAATTTTCAGTGCCAGAGAGGTTGTTGGGCATTTATTAATACTTACCATGCCGTTATAAGTTAATTTAGACCTAAAAAAAGCTCAGCATGCCTGTTTTGTGGCAAGATTTGTTCGTTTCCAGCTAGGCAGGAGAGCAAGTTGGTGCTGGTCCATTGATTGCAGCCAGCGAGATCTCTTTAACGCGAAGCTTTCAGATCACCGATGAATCAGGAATAGCAAGTTCTGGATTTCCGCCTTTGACTGTGCATGTGCGGGCGCCGGCACTTGTTCTTCAATTTGCCCATTAACAACAGTGAATACTATTAGGCTCACCGATATTTTACGAGCAATTTCTGGCAAATGTATTATTCTGCTGCTAATGTGCATTATTGCTGTGTTTTAGCTATCCATATAGTCTAACTGTTATTAAGCAAATATAACTAGAGGTCAATGAGAGATTATATTAGATAGATAGATAGATAGATAGATAGATAGATAGATAGATAGATAGATAGATAGATAGATAACTATCAACAATCGGCTTGGGTTAGAAAAAAAGAAGAAAAGAAAAAAAGAATCTTCACCTTGGAAAGTAATTCAAATAACTTTTAAAAAATCAGACCAGCTGAAACTGAAAGCTAACGTACCAGCCACCATGGCCTGATTAAATTGTTCACACAATGTTGAAGTTAATGAACTTACTTAAAAGCTTTTCAGGTTTCTAACTTCTCAATGTTATCACATCATTTAACAAATGTAGTTGTTTTAAATTATAAGAACATAAGAAATAGGAGCAGGAGTAGGCTATGGGCACTGACAACATCCCAGCTGTAGTGCTGAAGACTTGTGCTCCAGAACTAGCTGCGCCTCTAGCCAAGCTGTTCCAGTACAGCTACAACACTGGCATCCACCCGACAATGTGGAAAATTGCCCAGGTATGTCCTGTCCACAAAAAGCAGGACAAATCCAATCCGGCCAATTACCGCCCCATCAGTCTACTCTCAATCATCAGCAAAGTGATGGAAGGTGTCGTCGACAGTGCTATCAAGCGGCACTTACTCACCAATAACCTGCTCACCGATGCTCAGTTTGGGTTCCGCCAGGACCACTCGGCTCCAGACCTCATTACAGCCTTGGTCCAAACATGGACAAAAGAGCTGAATTCCAGAGGTGAGGTGAGAGTGACTGCCCTTGACATCAAGGCAGCATTTGACCGAGTGTGGCACCAAGGAGCCCGAGTAAAATTGAAGTCAATGGGAATCAGGGGGAAAACTCTCCAGTGGCTGGAGTCATACCTAGCACAAAGGAAGATGGTAGTGGTTGTTGGAGGCCAATCATCTCAGCCCCAGGGCGTTGCTGCAGGAGTTCCTCAGGGCAGTGTCCTAGGCCCAACCATCTTCAGCTGCTTCATCAATGACCTTCCCTCCATCATAAGGTCAGAAATGGGGATGTTCGCTGATGACTGCACAGTGTTCAGTTCCATTCGCAACCCCTCAGATAATGAAGCAGTCCGAGCCTGCATGCAGCAAGACCTGGACAACATCCAGGCTTGGGCTGATAAGTGGCAAGTAACATTCGCGCCAGATAAGTGCCAGGCAATGACCATCTCCAACAAGAGAGAGTCTAACCACCTCCCCTTGACATTCAACGGCATTACCATCGCCGAATCCCCCACCATCAACATCCTGGGGGTCACCATTGACCAGAAACTTAACTGGACCAGCCATATAAATACTGTGGCTACGAGAGCAGGTCAGAGGCTGGGTATTCTGCGGCGAGTGACTCACCTCCTGACTCCCCAAAGCCTTTCCACCATCTACAAGGCACAAGCCAGGAGTGTGATGGAATACTCTCCACTTGCCTGGATGAGTGCAGCTCCAACAACACTCAAGAAGCTCGACACCATCCAAGATAAAGCAGCCCGCTTGATTGGCACCCCATCCACCACCCTAAACATTCACTCCCTTCACCACCAGCGCACTGTGGCTGCAGTGTGTACCATCCACAGGATGCACTGCAGCAACTCGCCAAGGCTTCTTCGACAGCACCTCCCAAACCCGCGACCTCTACCACCTAGAAGGACAAGGGCAGCAGGCGCATGGGAACAACACCACCTGCACGTTCCCCTCCAAGTCACACACCATCCCGACTTGGAAATATATCGCCGTTCCTTCATTGTCACTGGGTCAAAATCCTGGAACTCCCTTCCTAACAGCACTGTGGGAGAACCGTCACCACACGGACTGCAGCGGTTCAAGAAGGCGGCTCACCACCACCTTCTCGAGGGCAACTAGGGATGGGCAATAAATGCCGGCCTTGCCAGCGACGCCCACATCCCATGAACGAATAAAAAAAAAAAAAGGCTATACGGCCCCTCGAGCCTGCTCCACCATTCAATAAGACCATGGCTGATCTTCTACCTCAACTCCACTTTTCTTCCCGATCTCCATACCCTTTGATTCCCTTAGTGTCCAAAAAGTTATCCTTGAATAGAACTGTGTTAATATACTTTAATGCATTCACTTCTTGAGTAAAAGAAGTTGTTTCAAAACATTGCGGGTCTCATTACTTCGAGAAACACTTGATTACTTCTATATAACTCAGGGATACTGAAGAGAAAATACACATCACTGAAGTGTTCTATTCTCAATTAAAACTTACAGCAGAGAATGGTAAAAATTAAAACCAGTGACAACAAATGTTAAAACATGCAGAGCTAATTTTCCAAATGCAGGCTAATGGTGGGGAACCTCATTCGCTGGCAGCATGTTACACAATCATGGATTCACTGCCAGCGAGTGGTGTTTTCCACCTCAAGTACATACTTGAAACACTACACCCCCACTGTCTCTGACGATTTACTATTATTTATTCAGTGTGGTATATAAATTTTGCTGACTGTCTCTTTATTTGAATATTGAACTCATGTAAAGTTCTAAATACCTTGGCGGAGGGGTCTGGGTGGTGTAGTCGGTTAGCCATTGGCCTCTCACTTCTAAGTACAGGTAGTCCATATTGATGGGATGGAAGTTTCCACTGCTTGCTGGATATGCACAATAAGTTTGGGGAGTTTCATTCCAGTTGCTTAGTAGGCAGAGCAGAGCAAGCTTTACTCTGAGTCTGATTGTGCTATACCAGACACTAGAAACTTGAAATGGGAAGGGTTCTATTCCCCAGTAGTACATATTGATAAGCTCAAAAATAAACAAAAAAGCATTAAAAGGCAGCAAGAAACACAAAGGTTTTAAAAATGGCCCATGTCTATATTTAATTGCCACTAGGCAACAAAATTGGCAATAAACCAACTGTTGCAATGTCCTGTGAGACAAAAGCAGAGCCATTAATTGTGGTGCCACAGGTCCAGATTATGCTTACCAGACCACAACATAAATATGGATGAGAAAAGCCATTCGGTCCATCTTAGTTCATCCATCTCAAAAGACCCTACACTTTCCCCCATTGCAGCATCTATGTTTATCCTAAATGATTCCAAGATTTTCACTTCCACTCTTCCAAATGGAAGTCCATTCAATGCATTGATCATTCTTTGCGTAAATAAGAACTTCCTAATACCTGTGCAAAATTTACCATTTCTGAACTGTAAGGAGAAAAGGTTTGAGAAGGATGCCAAATGAGCAGGTAGCATTGGTGTCTTTAGGCTTTTTTATATTACATTTTTTTGCTTTGACCTGGGAAAAGCAAATTGTGTGCTACTATCCATTGCTTATACTGTTGCTTTGTTGTGGTCTCCACATAGAACTGTCGGGGTGGGTGAACCTGGAAACACATTGTTTTTGGAAAGCCATATAGAAAAAGAGCAGAACTGAATATTGTGTGAATGAACCTCATGAAGAATTCCTGCGATGCTGAGCCAGTGTCCCACGGTAGTATATCTACTCCCTTTTCATTCATCAGGATAGCAGCTCATAAATTGGTTTTGCTTTCTTCTATGTTGGCAAGATGATGTAGCACTGAAGCACTGAACCGACTCATTGCACTTAGTAGTGCAACAAAGGAGACCATTGCCTGGCAGTACCTTGTTCCTGTATCATCCTGGCTCAGTTGATAGCATTCTGGTCTCTGTCAGATGCTTGTAGGGTCATCTTGTTCCATTCCAGGACTCAAGTGCAGAGACTGTCACTCCAGTGCAGTATCAAGGGTCTCTTACTGTCACAGCATCTGTCCTTCAGATGGCAATGTTAAATTGAGGCCTCATTTGCCTGTTCAGGGTGGTTAAATCAGACATTAAAATACAATGACACTACATGAACAGAAAGAGTTCTCCCAATATCCTGACTAACTTCCACCGCTTAATCAATACCATGGAAAACAGATTAACTGATCATTCATCTCAGTATTATTTGTGGGATTTTGATGTGCTCAGAATGACAGTTATGTTTGCCTACAGAACAGCATTCCCCTACTTCAAAATAATTAATTGTATGTGAAGCACTTTAGGAAATTTCTGAAAGTTACGATAAGGTGCTATATTAAGGAAAGGCAGTCTTTCTTATCTTTCTTTCTTCAGATTGGGAGACTCACTGTTGCTGGAACAGGTAAATTGGTGATTTTATTTTCCAAGAGCATCAGATGATGAGAGAACCAAGCATTTTACATTATATAGGGGAATGATGGCAAAGTTCCTTATGATTGACAGGCCACAGGGTATAGCCATGGATACATTTGCAAGCTTTCCTCTCTTTACCCTCTTCTCTCTCTCTTTCATTGGGATCGGGCTCGTACTTTTTTTTCACTTCTTTCTCTCTTCCTCCTAGGAGTGGAACGGGTGGGAAATCCATCTACAGCTCTCCAGACCAGAGTTTAAAAGATCTGGAGCTGGGTCTCTGACCCATATTCTGGTCTCCCTCCTCCTTCACACTCCCCCCCACCCCCCAGTGTAATTGTGACTTATGTCCTCCCCAGCTCCATAAATTCTGGGGCCACAGTACTTCAGCTTTTTCATGTTTTTATCGAGAGGTATGCATTAGGTAGGTGAGTAGACAGATGGATAGGCAGCTAGTTGAGTTGGATTAACTTCTTTTTGTTCCTACATCCAGAAAGAAAGAAAAGAAGTAAGTTCTGGCAAAGGATCTAGACCTGAAATAATAACCTATCCTTTCTCTTTACAGATGCAGATGGACCTGCTGATTATCTTTAGCACTTTCTGTTTTTATTTAATAAAGATGTCCAACTGGCTGAAAGTTTGAAAAACTTTGAGAGCTAATCCATATTTTAGTTATTTTTTGAATTGTATTGCTCATTTGCCTCATCCTATTCTGTGCACAGTTGTGCCTTTAGGTGTGCTGTTGATAAAACAGGCATTGATTGATCGGGTAGGTGAGCAACATTCTCTTTTTGTCACCTAGGGCAAATTTGTCTGCCTGAAATCTGATATACACTGACCTTGCAACACAAAAGACTTTTAACAAGACATTTTTCGTCGCTGGTCAAAGGGCATTAACAGGGAAATGCATCATAGCTGCATAAGTAACATTCAATGCAGCATATAGTGTTTGGAATGACCTGTGGCCTTAAATGAATCATTTTTTGACTGATTTGATGTCACAGCAACCTTGTTTTTGTAATATCCCAGAAGACAATCTAGTCAACTTATAACCATATCAAGTGAAAAGAACTTGGTTAAATATTCCAAAGACTTTGACAAAATTCAGACCACTTAAAAAGAAAACACATGGGGGTGATTTTAAACCCCAAGGACGGGTGAGTTGGGGGTGGGCGGGAATTGAAAATAATTGTTTTTTTGGGTCACGACCACAACCCTCGACTTTATTTACGGGTTTAACGTCGGCGTGTAAAAGTACAGGCTTCCCACTGGGAATGCAAAGTCCGAAAATTTTGCGGTTGCGACCCAATAAAACAACTATTTTCGACTCCCACCCGCCCCCAACCCATCCGTTCTTGGGGTTAAAAATCACCCCCGTACTCTTTCCTTACTTCAGGTTGTTAGGGTAGAATATATTCAACATAATTATCTTGTAACATAGATGACTTTTCTGTTAAGTGTATAAACTCTGCCAACCATTTTATATCTTTGATTTCCTTTTGATTTATAACTACTAAACAACATGTTCTTTGTGACATTTGTTCTGAGCTTCATTTCCTTGAGACCATCAATTTAGTAGTATTGCGAGCTACATTGTAACTATTTTACTGACACAGCAACCTCAGGCTAGATCACATAGATATTCCTATTGTTATTTTTATTCAAAGGCACTTTATTATTATTTTGTGGGATGCACATCAGAGATTTCTAATAAAGAGTAGCAGAGCAATGGGAATTACCTAAATACACACAAAAACAAAAACAGAAAGCCTTGTCTGCTGAAATTTCTGAAGCATAAATCATCTCCGGGACTCGAAGGATCAGCTATCAAAATGCAGGGGTCAACTGAAAGACATGAAATTTTTTAGGTAAAATTGGCTTAATATTGTACTGTCACTTACCTGGAATGTCAAATAATTGGAATGTGTCAGAAAAAAAATGTATCTCAGAATGAAATACCAATCTTTATGGTAATTAGCTCAGCTGCAGTTTAAGCCTTTCCCGGTGAGGGACAGCCATATCAATCTTTTATCTATTTGCCAGCAATGGAATTAATCATTTTGGATGAAATCAGTAACAGGATGGATATGGCTGGGTGATCACCTGTGATTGGTGTTGTACATATTCCCTAGCTTCCATTGTAGCTGAATTCATTCTATCCCATTTGTTCTGTGCAGACCACAGATGAAGTTTGTGGCATCAGAATTCAATGTAGTGTTAAGTGCAAGCAAAATAAGCAATGCTGGGTGTATCATTCAGGTGATACATTTCCCAGTGTTTGATGCCATTTTTTGTTTAATTTATTTGACTGACACACTCAGAATTTCTTCAGAATTTAATATTCCAAGTGACTTTACGGAGCAACTTTCCCTTTGAAAGATATTTTTCTCAACTAAACAGTAATGTGCTTGCATTTGGGAATTTCTGACCATTTAATTTTAGTTAAAACCTCTTATAAATGTTGAAGAATTTCTTATTATTTTAATGCAGATATTTTTGGGCAGAGAAATCATATCATGTACAATTTATAAACATTCCTAATTGAAATGCATAAAAGTGTCATATTTTCCTTGAAATGATAAGAATATTATAATTTTAACTAGAATGATGGGAATATATTTGATTAACAGCCAGCACACACTGTTGACTCAACTGATATTAATATCGAAGATCCTAAAAATAAGAAAAGACGAGTCAGGTCTCATATAATCCATAGGCTTTTAAACCTAAGCTTAATGTCACTTAAGTACCATTTTCTGATATCTTAAACTTGTTGTCTCTTAGGTACTGCTTCCTGATCCCTTGTCTTCTCTATTACTCTTTTCAAACTTGGTGGTGTCCTACACCATGGGCCTTGGCTGTTCACTTAGATATCTTTAAAAAAGTATCTACTTCGCTCGTTCATCCAGATTCCCATTTGACCATTTATCTTCTTTTGTTCTACCTTCAAGCAATGTAGCTCTACTCTTTGCTGAATTCATGCAGTTCTCTTCTGAATGCTTCAGCTGATTCAATGTTTACTGCACTATATGGCAATCTAATCTGTAAATGAACAACTCCGAGTATGAAGAAATATCTCCCAAGCTAAGTTTAGCCTGTGGCTTCTTCAATTTATAATTATACCTTTCAGCTCTTCTATCCTGGTTTTTGCACAAAAAGCCCCAATTATATCCATCACAATGATTCTGGTCATTATTTTGAAAACTTGGATCAAAGTCACCTTAAGCCACTTTTTTCCTTAATGAGAGTATTTGTAGTGACTGTGGCCAGGCTGGGTCAATAACATGCGTTCAGACCTAATCACACACACAAGTGCTTTAATTGCATTTGCGACTTCTACCATACATTGTAATAACGCTGCCAATATTTGATCAACTATTATGAATGCAGCTTTTTCTTAACTCACCTTAATTCAAAGCACACCATTTATTTGTTAATCATGTCTGAAATGTTTTGTAACAATTATACTATTTTACCTTCCTCAGTGTTCAATGCCATTTGTGATTCATCTGTTGAGTTGCTAAGTCTTGTTAAACTTTTCTGAATTTTTTTCTTCCCATTTCCCATCATTTTTCTACCCACCTCACCTCTTCTGAAAGCATTAACTCTTTGCTGGGATGTGGTTCCATTTAAACTGGGTATCTCTGGTACCTTTCCCGATCTTCATGTGTGAGCCTTGACAATGAGGCTTGGCAGGCCATTCCCCATAGGGGCATCATAGTCTAAACAGGTGCTGTCCCCACCTAATGCACACATATGCGTTGCCATCAGGAATGACTAGATAGTGATCATAAACCCTGGCTGAGTTCTCTTCCCTCCCTCTATCCGGGCAAGAGCACTGAGTCCACTGGTAGCAACCCTACCACCATCCCATATACAATTAACTAACTAAGCACAAACTAGGGATCAAACCTGGGGCCTTTCAGGTCTGTATGACAATACTATTCACTGCTTTATCCATTGAGCCCTTGGGGCAGCCAATCTATATAAATGTTATCTATTTTGTTCGGAAAACTGTTTTCTCATATAATCAGTATCATCTGCATGCTTATGTATTTTATTTAAATACATTGATCCAGATCAGTCATCAATACTATTAGATCACCCCTGGCATTGCTTACAGACAGTCCAGGATCTGGATCACAGTTAATAATGCTTACTGTGGTTCTGCAGCAGCCTAAATACAATTGGACTTGTCAATCACAGTAATACAGCAAATTTACTGAGGCAATATATCACATGACATGAGTCAAAAATATTACACACTAACACACTGTTGTTACCAAAAGATAACAAGCCTCACAGATTTAATATTTATAATACTAGTTACAGACCACTTTACAAAATGTGCTTGCAATGCAAGTAACTGTGTTTCTTCTGTGCCAAAACCTTTTGTGCTTAGTTGTTTGCATCATACATTTTTTTTTGCCTTACCTCCCACAGCGATTAAGAGGTACTTGCATTTATATAATGCCTTTAACATGGTAAATATGTCTGAAGGCACTTCAGAGGAGCCTTACCAGACAAAGTTTGACACCGAGCCATATATAGAGATATTAGGACAGGTAACCAAAAGCTTGTTCAAAGAGGTAGGTTTTAAGGAGCGACTTAAAGGAGGAAAGAGAGGTGGAGAGGCAGAGAGGCATAGGGAAGGAATTCTGAGCTTAGGGCTTAGACAGCTGAAGGCACGGCCGCCAATGGTGGAGCGATGAAAATCGGAGATGCACAAGAGGCTAGAATTGAAGGAGCGCAGAGATCTCGGAGGGTTGTAGGGCTGGAGGAGGTTACAGAGATAGGGAGGGGCGAGGCCATGGAGGAATTTGAACACAAGGATGAGAATTTTAAAATTGAGGCGTTGCCTCTTAAACAAGTACCTCTAACTCACTGTTGGACATATAGCAACAAGATGGTATGGTGCAAACAAGTAAGCGTAAAAGGTTTTGGTACAGAGGAAACAAAGTTCAGCATCAAATCCTCTGATAAGCATTACCTTCTAACCCCAAGGCAACTATTTGCACCTCGGTGGGACACAAAAAAACTCATCCTAAGCAATACCTTTAGTTCAGAATTTTTAAGTAATTCATTGGCTGTGAAGAGCTCTCGGACATCCTGTGGATGTGAGAGGTGCTATATATATTCAAGTTCTTTTTGTTCTGCCTCCAATTTAAAATGCTCATCCTCATGTTTAAACCCATTTGTGGCCTTGCCCCTCCCTATATCAGTGCTACAACTCCTCTTCCCTTGAACTCTACCTTCCTCTCACTTTGGCCTTTTGTGCATCTCCCCCTTCTCCCACCATTGGCGGCCATGCCTGCAGCCATCTAGGACACATGCTGTGGCATTCCCTCTCTAAACTCCTCTGCCTCTCCACCTCTCTTCTCCTTGAAGCCCGTCCTTAAAACCCACCTCTTTGACCAAGGTTTTGGTCACCCCTCCCACTATCTCCTTCTTTGTCTCACCATACAATTCTGTGTAGAGCCTTGGGACATTTTTCCAAGTTAAAGGTGCTACATAAATGAAAGTTGTTGATTTAAACTGCATGAAACATTGAAAAAAAATCTTTTTTTTTGATTCTCTGTCCATGCTTTACTGTTATTTATAAATTGTCGGTCTAGTTGTCAATTATTTGTCATGATGCAGTCTGATTTCACAGGAGGCAGCTGAAAACAATAACCCCTATGATGCTTCTCTCTCACACTCAGAAATAGTCAACAGGTTTGTAACCAGTTAAAATATTATTTTCTACTTGGTTAACATTCAATATGGTCTGTTTAGCATTCTGAGTATTGTAATTCTGCTGGAGCAGGCCGAAAACTACAACTCCCACGATGCATTTATTGCATACAGAATTTGTCCACAGAAGCTGGAAATCTGCAGCACTGTAAGATAGTGGCTGAAAGCATATTCAAAAAATATTTGGAGTCAATTCATTGGTTCCCCTTCTTTTTGCTAATTGTTTATTGGTAGCTCTTTGCTGAATTTTCATTGGTAGTTTTCTTACTTTCCAGTTTTCCTATCTGTCCAGTAATATTCTGGGCACTCAACGTTATCCAGTTAACAGTAATTTGTCACTTTTTTATCAATACGATATTTGAGCCAGTTGAGCAAGTGCGACAATGTGATATATAATTTGCATATATGACACTGTGAAGTGTGACGTAGAGTTTGCATGTGTGACACTTCCAGCATGATGTAAACTTTTAACAATACTGAGCACACACAGCAAAAGTTCCAGGAGTGTGCCATTGGTTATATTTGGCCAGTTACAACTATTGTCATTGATCACTAATCTTTGTTTCTTACAATTTAAGCAGTTTGTGATCCAAAATACAAAATTCCCCTTTATTGCAAGATCTTCCATCTTAGCCACGATTATCTTGTGAAATATCTTATCAAATGTATTCTGAAGGTCAAAATTCATACTATCCACCACAGTACTCTTTTCAACCAATAAATTTGTGAGATGAAGCTGACTTTCAAACAATGATGTTGAGTGTTGTTAATTTGCTTCCATTACAATAAAGTTGAATATCTTTTCCTGTGGGTGTATAATTCATAGAGTCACATTTCTGCCATTTAAAAAAAAATTGGAGCAATATTAAACATTTTCAAGTCATTTGGTACTTCTTCTGTATTTAATGAAATGTGAAAAATATTGCTGCATTAAAAGTGTTGATTACTAAGGGCCCGATTTTACCAGGGGTGCGGGTTGGCAGCGGGTGGTCGGGCGGGCTCGAGGAAAACGCGCCGGCCAAATTGAGTGTGATTGATGTGATTAGCCGGCAGTTACGGGTTCCGTGCTTCTCAGCTGCGTGCCGGCGGCCTGCGCATGCGCATTGACGTCTGAGCGATGGTTGCGCTCTATTTAAAGGGGCAGTCCACCAAAGCCCCTCCAGCCACAAACTACACTCCATCAAGGATGGAGGAGCACAGGGGTAAGGCTGCTCCCCGTTTCACGGACCACGCCCTCCAGGTGCTGCTGGACGGGGTCCGCATGAGGAGGGAGACGCTGTTCCCCACGGATGGAAGGAGGTGCCCTGCCAGCGCCACCAAGAGGGCATGGGAGGAGGTGGCCGCGGAGGTCACAAGCAGGGGAAACACCACCCGCACTTGGATTCAGTGCCGCAAGAGATTCAATGACCTCACCAGGTCCGGAAAAGTGAGTACACTAACGCACTCTGCATCACTCCGTCTTCCACATCACCTCAAACACCTCACAACCCCATCTCCACTGACAGCACTGCGCTCCCGCACCAATCCTCACAGCCACCCAACTATCAGCCTCACAGTGCCTGCACGTACCCACCGTCCCTATCCCCACTCGACCACTACCACACACCCCAATGCCCATACAATGGGATGGCCATGTGGCACACGCATCCTCCCATCCATCTGGCACACGCTCAACCCAATCACACCAATGCTTGAAGCGCCTCACATTGTAATCATCACTCAATAACGTTTTTGTGTTTTGCCCTCACAGGAGAAGAGGGCCAGGAACGCACGCGATAGGGCACGCACCGGAGGGGGCCCGCCACACGAGATGGCCCTGACAGACGCCGAGGTCGAGGCACTGGAGATCAGCCGCACGCTGCATTGCCTGTCGATGGCGGATGGCGAGTCTGGTTCTGGCGAAACGGCCGGTAAGGGAAAGCTGGCACTCATCACTCATGATCGTGAATGATCGTAGCATCACATGGCATATGCCGCACCGCCACATTTGGTCACATGCCTGATATTTCCCTCTGTTCTCTTGCAGGACCGTCTGCGATCGACGTCTCGGTTGAGGGCGATTCCTCAGAGGACATGCCCGTCTCTGAGGGTGCATCGTCACACATGAGCCTTGCATCCACCAGCGCAGATACACACACCTCGGTGGGTCCCCCCCCTCAGCTAGTTGGGATTGCACATGGTGAGTCACCGCGCACACGTGAGCATGAGCAGACCCTGGTGGCAGGGTCAGCCGCGGAGGGTCCGTGTCGGTGGGAGCACTCTTCTCCAGGCTTTGCTCAGCCGGACCCAGATGCTGAACCCAGGGGGCCACCTGTCAAAAGGAGAGTCGTCGAGGGGCACCAGAACATTGCTGAGGTACTGGGAGAGGTGCCACGCGCACTCTCTACAATCGCACGGAGGATGGAGGAGTCCAACTCCTGCATGAGGGGAATGGTGGCACAGGTGCAGGAGGGTATCGCCGAGATAGTGTCGCAGGGATGTGAAGGCATCTCTGAGATAGTGTGGCGGGTAGGTGTGGGAACGTCTGCGGTGGAGGACAGGCTAGCCTCCCTCGAGCGTCACGCACAGATCACCAATGAGTCCATCCAGGCCCTCACAACGGCTGTTCGGATTCAGGGTGAACAACATTCTGCCGCCATCAACAGGTTGACAGATACATTGGAGGTGGCCTTGCAAGGTCTCATCCACGTCATCCAAACTGCCGTCCAGCAGGGTGGAAGGGGTGATGTGGGCCTTGGCCATGAGAGGGAAGATGGTGAACGGGGAAATGGAAGTGTGGACGCTACTCAAGGCGCCCCCAAGTCTCACCCGTTGCCCCCCTCTCAACCAGTGCCCACAATAGTCCATCCTCTCCAGGTGGCCGAGTCTGCCCCTGCACAGGTGCAGGAGGAGCAGTCTGTGGAGGTGCCCTCACGGACACCGAAACCCAGGGGGCGTCGGCCCAAAGCATCTACCCGGTCAGGGCACGAACAGGAGCAACCTGCCACCACCTCTGCTGGAGCCACAGGGGTAGCACCACGTAGGGGGTCCCGAAAACGAACGCCTAAAGTTCCGTGAGCACACAGGGATTGCACCAGGGTGTTTGTCGTTTTTTTTAAATTTTCTACTCTTTGAATGTCACCACAAAATAAACTCACTTTTTCTCACCAATGCTGCCACCTCTTGTCCATAATTCTGCGGCTTGTGCAATATGTCCCTTCCGTGCGCCTCATCATGACGACGACCACCCCGTCCCACCCATTGGGCATAATCCAGTGGGTGCAGGTGTACAGGCACCACTCTTCTGTGGAGGGAGCCTGTATGGACCCTCGTCTGTGCACGTTATTTTTTTTTTTATTCGTTCACGGGATGTGGGCGTCGCTGGCAAGGCCGGCATTTATTGCCCATCCCTAATTGCCCTCGAGAAGGTGGTGGTGAGCCGCCTTCTTGAACCGCTGCAGTCCGTGTGGTGACGGTTCTCCCACAGTGCTGTTAGGAAGGGAGTTCCAGGATTTTGACCCAGCGACAATGAAGGAACGGCGATATATTTCCAAGTCGGGATGGTGTGTGACTTGGAGGGGAACGTGCAGGTGGTGTTGTTCCCATGCGCCTGCTGCCCTTGTCCTTCTAGGTGGTAGAGGTCGCGGGTTTGGGAGGTGCTGTCGAAGAAGCCTTGGCGAGTTGCTGCAGTGCATCCTGTGGATGGTGCACACTGCAGCCACAGTGCGCCGGTGGTGAAGGGAGTGAATGTTTAGGGTGGTGGATGGGGTGCCAATCAAGCGGGCTGCTTTATCTTGGATGGTGTCGAGCTTCTTGAGTGTTGTTGGAGCTGCACTCATCCAGGCAAGTGGAGAGTATTCCATCACACTCCTGACTTGTGCCTTGTATATGGTGGAAAGGCTTTGGGGAGTCAGGAGGTGAGTCACTCGCCGCAGAATACCAAGCCTCTGACCTGCTCTCGTAGCCACGGTATTTATATGGCTGGTCCAGTTAAGTTTCTGGTCAATGGTGACCCCCAGGATGTTGATGGTGGGGGATTCGGCGATGGTAATGCCGTTGAATGTCAAGGGGAGGTGGTTAGACTCTCTCTTGTTGGAGATGGTCATTGCCTGGCACTTATCTGGCGCGAATGTTACTTGCCACTTATCAGCCCAAGCCTGGATGTTGTCCAGGTCTTGCTGCATGCAGGCTCGGACTGCTTCATTATCTGAGGGGTTGCGAATGGAACTGAACACTGTGCAGTCATCAGCGAACATCCCCATTTCTGACCTTATGATGGAGGGAAGGTCATTGATGAAGCAGCTGAAGATGGTTGGGCCTAGGACACTGCCCTGAGGAACTCCTGCAGCAATGCCCTGGGGCTGAGAAGATTGGCCTCCAACAACCACTACCATCTTCCTTTGTGCTAGGTATGACTCCAGCCACTGGAGAGTTTTCCCCCTGATTCCCATTGACTTCAATTTTACTAGGGCTCCTTGGTGCCACACTCGGTCAAATGCTGCCTTGATGTCAAGGGCAGTCACTCTCACCTCACCTCTGGAATTCAGCTCTTTTGTCCATGTTTGGACCAAGGCTGTAATGAGGTCTGGAGCCGAGTGGTCCTGGCGGAACCCAAACTGAGCATCGGTGAGCAGGTTATTGGTGAGTAAGTGCCGCTTGATAGCACTGTCGATGACACCTTCCATCACTTTGCTGATGATTGAGAGTAGACTGATGGGGCGGTAATTGGCCGGATTGGATTTGTCCTGCTTTTTGTGGACAGGACATACCTGCTTTTTATGGACAGGACATACCTGGGCAATTTTCCACATTGTCGGGTGGATGCCAGTTTATGACATGTGAACGCCTCACACAGTGCCTCCCTGGCCTGACGAGCACGCAGGTGAGCCGGTGTTCGGCGCATGGGTCGTTCCTCCTCCTCTCCCTCTTCCTCCTCCTCCTCTTCCTCCTCCACCTCCTCCTCATTGTCGTCCTCAATGTGGGTGGCGGGTGTGCATGGGGCCTCCTCCAGCGGCACCCCTCTCTGTAGTGCCATGTTATGCAGGGCAGAGCAGACAACTATAATTCGTCCCACTCTGAATGGCGTGTATTGGAGTGCTCCCCCGGAACGATCAAGGCACCTGAAGCGCATCTTGAGCAGCCCTATAGCCTGCTCAATTGTAGACCTGGTAGCAATGTGGCTGTCATTATACCGACGCTGTGGCTCGGTAATGGGGTTCCTCAGAGGTGTCATAAGCCACGTGTGCAGGGGATATCCCTTGTCGCCGAGGAGCCAGCCGTTGCTGGCGTTGGGTGCGTGGAAGAGGGGCGGGACGGTGGACTCCCTGAGGACGAAGGCATCGTGGCAGCTGCCAGGGTATCTGGCGCACACGTGTAGGAATCTCTGGCGGTGGTCACAAATGAGCTGGGCGTTCATGGAGTGATACCCTTTCCTGTTGATAAACAGCCCTGGCTCATGTGGAGGTGCCCGTATTGCTATGTGGGTGCAATCGATGACACCCTGCACCCGTGGGAAGCCAGCCACAGCATGGAATCCAACCGCCCTCTCCGTCTGGCTGCGCTCATCCATGGCGAAGTTGATGTAGGTCGAGGCCCTGCGGAACAACCAATCGGTGACCTGCCTTATGCACTTGTGTGCAGACGACTGACAGACCCCGGTGATGTCCCCCGTGGCACCCTGGAAGGATCCGGAGGCGAAGAAGTTGAGGGCAGTGGTGACTTTGATGGCGACGGGTAAGAAGATGCTGCTTGGTCCATCCGGGAGCAGCTCATCATTGAGGAGGCTGCAGATGTCGGCGACTACCTGGCGAGTGACTCTGAGCCTCCGTATGCACTGCTGCTCAGAGAGGTCCATGAAGCTGAGCCTCGGTCTGTAGACCCTGTGCGGAGGGTAGTGCCTCCTGCGACGCATCTCTCTCTGCGGATGCCCTCCATCCTGCTGTGCAGGTGGATGTGCCACAGCACCGTGTTGTGGGGATGCACGTCTCTGAGGCGGACGGCGTGGACTGCGAGGCTGCTGAGGCTGGTCATGCTGTTCGTCCTCCGAGGATGTCAACGAAGCACCCATCTGGCAGGTGTAGGTCTGCGGGGTTGTGCACGCTAGAAAAGTGTGTCCTCGCACAGGGGTTGCACTTCCACGCCGGTGAATCTTCTTGCTTGGAGGAGGGTGGTGGAGGGCAGGCGTTGCCCAATGTTACGGAGTGTCCTCCTGCGTTGGTGAAGGCTCTCCCCCCCCCCACCTGTGGAATGCACCTTGGCAGCTGCCACAGGCTACTGGCTGCAACACGTCCGTTGAGAGTGTGAGTGTTTCCCCCAGTATGGGAAACAGTCTCATTTCACTGTAAAATCCCACACCTGTTAAATAAACAGCTCAATCAGGTCATTTAATGACCTGAAATACCTAGATAAATACACTCAAGTGGAACCCCGCTGGCTTTAATTGCCTGCGGGATTCCCACCAGCGGGGCCAACGCACGCACCCCCGCACGTCAGCGCGCAACCAGGAAGTGGGCGGGATCGAGGCGCGATCCGGTCCCGCTCCTCGAAACCGGGATTTTAGAGGCCCCCCCGCCGAGAACGCACCCGGAACCGGGTGCTAAAATCGGGCCCTAAGGGCCCGATTTTACCAGGGGTGCGGGTTCTCGGCGGGTAGGCCAGCAGGCGCGTTGAAAACGCGCCCGGTGAAATTAGTGGGTTGCCCACGCGATCGTAGCAGGCAACACACTAATTGGAGCCAATTACCTGCTCCTCCGGGTTCCCCGATGCTGATCTGCGACTCGGGCGGGCTGCGCATGCGCAGTAAGATCTGTCAGCTGGAGGCGCTCTATTTAAAGGGGCAGTCCTCCACTGACAGATGCTGCCACAAACAGCAAAAATTACAGCATGGAGCAGCCCAGGGGGAAGGCTGCTCCCAGTTTAATAATGCCTCACCCCAGGTATCATTAGATGGGGTGAGGAGGAGGGGGAGGAAAGAGATCTTCCCCCCGGCGGGCGGGAGGAAGCGGCCCACCTCTGCCACCAAGAAAGCCTGGCTCGAGGTGGCAGAGGGGGTCACCTGCGCCACCAACATATTGCCCACCAGCATACAGTGCAGGAGGCGCTCCAATGACCTCAGTAGGTCAGCCACAGTGAGAACACGTAGTCTTTCCCCTACACTCTGCCTGCCACAACACTGCCCCCACCCCACATCTCCTTCGGCACTGCCAACACTACTCTGTCACATGACCCCTCATACCCACTCAAACCTCATCCTCATCTTACCTGCACCTACTCACCTCGCCAGTACTCACCCCGCCACTACCACACAACCCAATCCTCATACAATCTCATGGCTCTATCCCATAATCACCCTCTCGTGCATCTCTCTCATGGCCAGCCTCGCTCAACCTGCCACCACCTGTGCTGCAGCCACAGGGCATGCATCACATATGTGCAGTAGGCAGCGTAAGGCAAACGTGTCGTGAGCATGAAGGGGATGCACAAGGGTGTTTGAGGGATTGTCATGGTTCTTACTTCTATTGAATTAAAGAACAACTCACATCACACATTATATTGGCACCACTACTGCCATGTCTTCGCGAATCCTGTCCGGTTTGTGCAATAATGCCCGCTCCTGGGTATCCCTATGAGGACCCACCACTGATGCCACCCAGTGTGTCACTGCAGAGTGGGTGTAGGTGTATTTGCAGGGCTCTTCTGCGCAGACGACTGAGAGACATCGGGGATGTCCCCGGTTGCAGCCTGGAAGGCTGTGGAGCAGAAGTTCGGGAGGGCAGTGGTGACTTTGACAGCGACAGGTAGGAAGATGGTGCACGGGCCAGCCAGGAGCAGCTCAGCATGAAAGAGGCTGCAGATGTCCACGGCTACATGTCGAGTGACTCTGAGCCTCCGTGTGCACTGCTGCTCAGAGAGGTCCAGGAGGCTGAGCCTCGGTCTGTGGAACGTGTGGCGAGGGTAGTGCCCTCTGCGACGCATCTCTCTCTGCGTTTGCCCTCCCTCCTGCTGTACAGGTGGATGTGTCACAGCACTCTGTTGTCGAGCTCCACGTGTCAGAGGTGGACGGCGTGGATGGCGAGGCTGGTGAGGCTGGTGATGCTGTTCGCCCTCCGAGGAGGTCATGACTGCAGCTACGGCGGCCCCCATCCGCAAGATGTACATCTGAGGGGGTCCGCAAGGTAGGTACATGTCTCCGGACCCCGGGGTAAGTGTGCAGGTTGGTGACTTCGACCATCAGGAGGAGGGTGGTGGAGGCCAAACTTTGTCCCAAGTGACAGAGTGGCCTCCTGCAATGGCTGAGGGTCTCCCCGCCCCCCCCCCCCCCCCACCTGTCAAATGGACCTTTGCAGCTGCCACAGGCTGACAGCTGCAACACGTCCATTTCAACTGGGACTGTTTCCCCCAGTGTGTGAAACAGTCCCATGTTTATCCAAAATCACACACAGTCCCTTAATCAGGTCAGTTAATGACCTGAACAACCAAAGTAAATACACTCAAGTGGCATCCCGCTGGCTTTAATTGCCTGCGGGATTCCCACCAGCGGGGGCTGCGCACGCACCCCCGCATGTCAGCACGGAACCCGGAAGTGGGCGGGATCGAGGCGCGATCCGGTCCCGCTCCGGGATTTTGGGATTTTCTGGGCCCCCCCGCCGAGAACGCACCCGGTAGCGGGTGCTAAAATCGGGCCCTAAGTCTCAATAATAGTTTGATACTAGTTATTTTCTTTAAGTTCTATACCACTACACTATTATATTTCATGTGTTGTTAGCATCCTGGAGGGCTTTTTGGGATATTTTAAATCATTTGGAAGTGAAAGCTCAATAAGGCATTCAACAAGGGCCTAAAGTCTGTCAAAATATTAGTTGGGACACTCAACTTTCATAGCTAGATGTTCGGTTCATTACTTCCTTTTCCATATCAAAATCTTGACTCCAATTGTGAATTTCAACTTCTATCTCCGTGTTGTGCCGGAAAAAAAAAACATTTCTTGTTAGGACAGGGAGGAGGGGAAGAAAAAATATTAAGTGGCATGTTAGCTGAAGGCAGCTGTAATGAGGACAAATGGCTCACAAAACTGAACTGATGGCTGCTAGAAGCATAAAAAGCCTGGGGAGTTTGTGTTGCAATACCAAAGTGGAAGATGCCCAGAGGCTTACATGGTTTGATGCCTGCTCCAACATCATTTGGTTCAATATGTGACAGTTAACTTTATGGCTGAACTTCTGAGTAGAAGGTTCTAGTCAAATTACACAGTTTGTACATTGAGAAATCATAAAGGGCCAAGGAAAATAGTGTTGAAAAGAGTCAAAGAAAATGATGTAAATCAGGAAGCAGTAATTAGACGACAGCAAGGTGGGTTTTAAAAGGCTTTGAAGGAAGAAGGGGAAACTGAAGGGGGAAGAAAGTTCTAAGGTTTTGAGTTGCTGTACGACACTATGGCCCCAAAATTGCATATGGCTTGTTGACCCGAAGAGATGCTACTGACCTGATATTTACACTTGCTGATCCAGTCAGGTTCTCACCATACCATAATTCACGGGGTCCACTCATTTGCATACTAACTGACATCGATACAGCTTGTCTCTCATGTAACATGGGAATTGTGGAGGGGGGGAAGGGAGGAAGCTTTCAAGTGCAGTCTTTCAAAGTCAGCACTCACTTTAAGCTTTCAGTAGCAGGTTGGGGGAACAGCATGGAAGTGTGGAACTTTCTGCAAGACTAAATGTAATGTCAGTTAATGACTTGAAACGTCTCATCTGAGATTTCATGACTGATTTAAAAAATGTCTTTTACAGGAGGAGCAGGCAGATGGACACAAAGAAGGGAGCAGGCAATTCAAAGGGGACAGAAAACAAGATCTACCGGCACTCCTGGATGAAATGTGCAGAGTAGAGAAAGACTGTTTGGTTTCCATGGGTTTAAACCTGAGAAAACTATTTTGATAACTAAGTAGAGGGAGGTGGCACTGGCACTGAGTGCCACCTCTCTCACCCTCAGACATGTGGAGCAGTGCAAAAAAAAGTTCAATGAGTTGATGAGGGCAGGCAAGTTAACCACTGTCCATTCTCTTTCTTGGGCACCATGGATACTAACACATTGGGCTCGATTTTAGCACCCGCGATCGGGTGCGTTCGTGACTGGGATTCCCGGGGCGGGTCGTGAACCGGCTCCAAACCTCCCCATTTCCGGGTTTCCCACTGACGCGCTGACATGCGCGCGCAGCCCCCGCATGTGGGACTCCCGCCGGCAATTAAAGCCAGCGGGGTGCCACTTAAAGTAATTGAACAGGTACTTCAGGTTGTTTACAGACCTGATTGACCTGATATTTTAGCAGGGATGGGATTTTGCAACTGACTGAGACTGTTTCCCGTACTGGGGGAAACACTCCCAGTTCAAATGGACGTGTTGCAGCTATCAGCCTGTGGCAGCTGCAAAGGTCCATTTGACAGGTGGGGGGGGGGGGGAGACCCTCACTCATTGCAGGAGGCCACTCTGTCACTTTGGACAAAGTTTGGCCTCCACCACCCTCCTCCTAACAACAAAATTCACCAACTTGCACACTTACCCCGGTGTCCAGACACATGTACCTACCTTGCGGACCCCCTATGATGTACACCTTCCGGATGGGGGCCTCCGTAGCTGCAGTCATGACCTCCTCGGAGGGCAAACAGCATCACCAGCCTCGCCGGCCACGCCGTCCACCTCTGACACGTGGAGCTCCACAACACAGTGCTGTGACACATCCACCTGCACAGCAGGAGGGAGGGCAACCACAGAGAGAGAGATGCGTCGCAGAGGGCACTACCCTCGCCACAGGGTCCACAGACCGAGGCTCAGCTTCCTGGACCTCTCTGAGCAGCAGTGCACACGGAGGCTCAGAGTCACTCGACATGTAGTCGTGGACATCTGCAGCCTCCTTCATGCCGAGCTGCTCCCGGCTGGCCCGAGCACCATCTTCTTACCTGTCGCTGTCAAAGTCACCACTGCCCTCAACAACTTCTCCTCCGCATCCTTCCAGGGTGCCACCGGGGACATCGCCGACGTCTCTCAGTCGTCGGCACAAAAGAGCCCTGCAAATACACCTACACCCACTCTGCAGTGACACAATGGGTGGCATCAGTTGTGCGTCTTCATTGTGATCCTCAGGAAAGAGCATTATTGCACAAACCAGACAAGATTCGCAAAGACGTGGCAATAGTGGTGCCAATATAATATGTAATGTGAGTTGATCAGAAATTAAATATAGGTAAAAACCATAACAAACACTCAAACACCCTTGTGCATCCCCTTCATGCTCACGACACGTTTGCCTTATTCTTCCTACTGCACATATGTGATGCATGCCCTGTGGCTGCAGCACAGGTAGTGGCAGGTTGAGTGAGGCTGACTGTGAAAGAGATGCACGAGAGGGTGAGTATGTGATAGAGCCATGAGATTGTATGAGGATTGGGTTGAGTGGTAGTGGCAGGATGAGTACTGGCGAGGTGAGTAAGTGCAGGGAAGATAAGGATGAGGTTTGAGTGGGTGTCAGGGGTGATGTGACAGAGTCGTGTTGGCAGTGCAGAAGGATATGTGGGGTGGGGGCGGTGATGTGGCAGACGGAGTGTCGGGGAATGAGTAAGTGTACTCACTTTGGCTGACCTACTTAGGTTATTGCAGCGCCTCCTGCACTGTATGCAGGTGGGCGATATGTTGGTGGTGCAGGTGACCTTCTCTGCCACCTCGAGCCAGGCCTTGGTGGCAGAGGCAGGCCGCTTCCTCCTGCCCACCGGGGGGAAGATCTCTGTCCTCCCCCTCCTCCTCACCCCATCCAATAAGAGCTGGAGTGAGGCATCATTAAACCTGGGAGCAGCCTTCCCCCTGGGCTGCTCCATGCTGTAATTTTTCCTATTTCTTGCAGAATCAGTCAGTGGAGGACTGCCCCTTTAAATAGAGCTCCTCCAGCTGACAGACCTTACTGCGCATGTGAAGTCCGCCCGACGCGCAGATCAGCAGCGGGGAACCCGAAACAAGAGGTAAGTGGATCCAATCAGCCTGTGATTGCGCGCGGGGCAGACTGATTTCACCAGGCGCGTTACCCACGCACCCAATCGACCCCCCGCCGCGAACCCGCTGCCATGGTAATATCGGGCCCATTGTTAACCCTCTAATGTGACTTCCTGCTCAAGTCCTCCTTCTCAATACACTATGAGTTCAGGTGTTCACTGACTATGTATCTTGCATTATGTGTTGGCAACTACCCTTCCAAGAATGACTTGCATACTTAGCCCTAAAACTCTTCCTCCACTTTGACAGGGCGCTACCAACAGATCTGTTACATCTGCTGTCTGATGCTATCTGCCAGAAATCCCTCAAATGCTAGCCTTCACCTAAGGCAATAAATCTTGTTACAAGGAGAAACTAGTGTACAATGCCCGTGAAAGGCAGTGAATCATAGTGGCCAGACCCAATATTTGAGAGATGATGCCTTTCCTATCGGAGTGGCACTCTGCTTTAGCCTTGGGAGATGACAAGATGAGTGCAGGCTATTGGGTGTAGATCTACACAATCACCATGGAATCTCTGTAAAGCAGCAGACGGTCAAGAGCTTCCTTATGTGTAACTGTCCGTTTTTCTGCAGATCCATCACAGCAACAGGGGTCAGAGGAAGGAGGAAGATGATGATGATGATTGTGGTGATGATGAAGAGGAGAAGGAGGAGGAGGCAGGATGCAATTTCTTCCTTGTAAACTACAGTGAGGATGATAACAGTGAGAATGAGAATGAGAATGAGAATAACAAGCAGCAGGTCACAAGGGAGTTCCTGGAACAAGATCCTGCCCCATGTTCCTCTGCCCCAAACTCCTGGTATCATCCCCCCCTCCTAACCCCTTGCATTACTTCCTGCCTTATTTCAATGCACTAGGTCAGACACTTTCACTTGGAGGGAAATAGATAGACTATGCAAGGATGTGGCACTGGGTCATTCACAAAGTATGAGAGAGCCAGAGAAGTGGGGATGGAGTGAAGACTGTAGTGATGACTGTCTTTAGCTTGAGAGTGAAGGGTCGCAGATGTCATGGGTAAAAAAAGAAGGATGTTTGAGTAACATCACACCTACATGAAAGCATTAAGATGAGCGTCTGCGGATGTGCACCAACTGACAGGAGTGACGTAGGAGTGTGCATCCCTCATTTGTGGCAACATCATGGAAGGTCTAATCTCCTTGCAGGCATCAACGGAGTGTATGGCAGGTTCACTTGAATCTGTGACATTCCCGATCTCATAAGTGGCTCAGGATCAGTAGGTGCCTCCTCTCCCAAGGAAGCACAGACAGCTGTCCTGGAGACAGTAGGAGACAGAATACACTGAACCTTGCATACCGGCTTTCACACATTTAGAGCTAGAATACAGGCAGCTGTCTGACAGGACTTTCAGGATTTATAGCAGCCAATAGATCAGCCATCCCATTGATCAGTGGACAAACAGATCCAGGATCCAGTAGAATGGTGCCTGCTGGAGTCAACTTGTAGGAAGCTTCCATTTCTCAGGACAGAAGCACATGTCAGGCATCCAGCTTATCCCCTCAGAGCTCCTCACAATTGGCATTGAGGAGGCAAGATCAGGCTGCCCAGGCAGAAGCCTAAGAGTTACAGTCAGCCTCAAGTCCTTTTCAGGACCAAGCTGTCATGAGAAGAGGGTTACTTCTGTCCCAGGAGATTTTTGCCCCACAAAAGCAGTCAATCACCTTCTTTGATACTAGTCCTCCGCTTGCACCTAGAAGAAGCACTAGAGTAAGAGAAAGAAAGGTACACCCAAATCTCTGTTTTGAGCTTTTGGGGGGTGAAGCATCCAACTGGCAGCATGGACTCGTAATATTCCATCTAAAATGTTAAGCTGTGGCTACAGTGACCTTTGTGTTCCGGGCAATGATGCTAATAACCTATTCTAGTCATGATTTTATATTGGCAGCTTGACCATATCACTGCCATTTTGCCATGGATGCTCTCTGGCACTGAGAAGGCTAGTTTCATCCTGCCACTGATTTTAATTGCTTTCAACTGGAGCAAAGTGAGTGACAAGAGATGGGTTTTTCTGCTGCCTTTTAACCCAGGCTACAAAATTCTATCACTGGAGAATCAAAGGTTTATCAAAGCTTTTCAAGTCAGCTTTTTCACGTTTGCCCGATATAGCTCAGACCTGATTACCAAGCTGAAGAGATAGATGTTTGCATTTGAAGAGAACTTGGTACCCTTACAGAAGAATGGTTGTTTCCCCTAGCTGGAGAGTCTAGAACTAGGGGGCATGGTCACAGAATAAGGGGTCGGAAATATAAGACTGAGATGAGGAGGAATTTCTTCACACAAAGGGTTGTGAATTTTTGGAATTCTCTACCCTAGAGGGCTGTGGATGCTGAGTCGTTGAATATGATTAAGGCTGAGATCGACAGATTTTTGGACTCTAGGGGAATCAAGGGATATGGGGATCGGACAGGAAAATGGAGTTGAGGTCGAAGATCAGCCATAATCTTATTGAATGGTGCAGCAGGCTCAAGAGGCTGTATGGCCTACTCCTGCTCCTGTTTCTTATGTTATGTTTAATGCAAGGTAAGCATCATCACAGACAACCTGTTCTAACTTCCCAACATTGTATAACACACCATTTGATAACACCATGTTCAATTTTTAATATATATATTTGCAGTGATTCATTCATAGCTTGTTTTTTTTAAGATATGGAACCATATTTTCCTCCATTCCCTAATTTTTGTATAAAAAATAGACATGACTATTAGCTGGGGAACACTGCTTTATACTCACCTCTACTTTTTCTCTCAGATCAGCAAATGGGGGAGAAGATACCCTAAGTATTTAATGACACTATAGGCAGTGGTGCCTTTATCAAAAAGAACGTCACTTTTGACAATATTCATTGGGTCATTAATGAAGATAAGAAAGAGAATGGTGCTAAACATGCTTCGCTAAAGCACCTCAGTGTAGATACTGTGATAAAAAGGTAAATGGCGACATCATAATATGGAATTTACATTGTCCAAATAAGTCACAAGTCTAATTTAGCAACTCATCAGATAAGCCACAAGATACAATGCAAGCACAAGATGCCATTTCCTATTGAATGCTCTAGAAATGCTAACGCTCCAACTCTCACTTCGTGCTGAAAATCAAGAAAATTGCTACATTTCTGAATCATGAGACTGATTGATTTGCTCTGAAACCAAATTGGCACTGGGTAGCAAGTTGCAGCATTTTGACAAAGCATAATAGCTCCTTAATCACTGTGGTTTACATGCATTTTTCCACATACATGAATCAATATAGAGGTCTGCAAACATTGATGTCAATATTTGCTCCCTTTCATTGAACGTTTGATGCTTTCCATTCAGATTTATCCACAGGAGTGTGACACCTTACCCCGTTCTTCTTAAAAATAGGGTTAGTCCTGATGTTGCATAGAGATTTGATTATCGTCCACCAATCCTTAGAGCTTGTCTGAGAAAGTGAACAGTTTGAAGGCATCAGACCCAGAGCTTCAGGGAGCTGGTGACATGGTGATTTTTGCATTAGGAATTTATACAGAGATAGGTTTCCTGTTTTCTTAGTTGGTTGAGCTTTTCCATCTGTCAAAAATTCCCATTTTTTTTTGCTAACATTACATTACACTTTTTATTGATGTGGAGATGCTGGAGATCACCTGACGAAGGAGAAAGCCTCCAAAAGCTTGTGATTTTCAAATAAAACTGTTGGACTATAACCTGGTGTTGTAAGATTCCTTACTTTTTATTGATCTAGGGCAGTGAGCTTTGCACTAATGCAAAGCTGATTAGATGAGATATAACGCTCTGCAACACAAGATATGGATACTGGTGAGGGAGAGGGTTTCTCTGGGGAGTGCAGCCAGAGCCAAGTCCACAGCACCATGGATGGCTCACCTGTACAGAGGGGGGAGGTGAAAGGTCAGGAGAGCAAGAGTGATAGGGGATTCTATAGTTGGGGGAGCAGACAGGTGTTTCTGTGGCCACAGACGTGATTCCAGAATGGTATGTTGCCTCCCTGGTGCCAGCGTCAAGGATGCACTGAGCGGCTGCTGAACATTCTGGGGAGGGAGGGTGAACAGCCAGAGGTCGTGGTCCATATCGGTACCAACGACATAGGTGGAAAGAGGGATGAGGTCCTGAGGGAAGATTTTAAGGAGTTAGGAAAGAGATTAAGAAGCAGGACCTCAAAGGTAGTAATTTCCGGATTACTCCCAGTGCCACGTGCTAGTGAGTATTGAAATAGAAGGATACAGCAGATGAATGGCTGGAGAGATGGTGCAGGAGGGAGGGCTTTAGATTCCTGGAGCATTGGGACCAGTTCTGGGGAAGGTGGGACGTGTACAGGCCGAACGGATTGCACTTCAATGGAGCTGGGACCAATGGCCTCGCGGGGAGGTTTGCTAGTGCTGTGGGGGGAGGGGTTAAACTAATTTGGCAGGGGGATGGGTACCAGGATGTAGCAATGGAAAGGAGAAACAAGGGGAACAAATGATTGGGGGAGAAAGAAAGCACTAGAGCAAGTAATAGTACAGTATTAGGGGGATCAGAGTAAGAGAGAGTACAAGAAAGTCTAAGACTGGTTTGCAGTGCATGTGTGTAAACGCACGAAGCATGGTAAACAAGGTTGGTGAACTGCAGGCGCAAATAGCCACATGGGAATATGATGATGTGGCAATAACGGAGACCTGGCTCAAAAAAGGGCAGGATTGGGTACTAAATATTCCTGGATACAAGGTGTTCAGGAAAGATAGGAAAAGAAAGAAAGGAGGGGTGGGGGTGGCAGTATTGATTAAGGAGAATATTGCAGTACAGGAGAGAGAGGAAGTCCCGGAGGAGTCAAGGACATAATCTATTTGGTTGGAGTTAAGAAATAAAAGAGGTGCCATTACACTACTGGGTGTATTTTATAGGCCACCAACTAGGGGGAAGGATATAGAGGAGCAAATTTGCAGGGAAATTACAGAGAGGTGCAAAAGCCATAGAGTAGCGATAATTGGGGACTTCAACTATCCTGATATAGACTGGGATAATAATAATAGAATAAAGGGCAAAGAGGGGGAGGAATTTTTTAAATGTGTTCAGGATAACTTTCTTAACCAGTACGTTTCCGGCCCAATGAGGAAGGAGGCATTGCTGGACTTGGTTCTAGGAATGAGACGAGCCAAATAGAGCAAGTGTCAGTTGGAGAGCATTTAGGGAGCAGTGATCATAGTATCATAAGGTTTAGAATAGCTATGGAAAAGGACACGGACCACTCTAAAGTAAAAATACTCAATTGGAGGAGGGCCAATTTCAATGGGATAAGAACAGATCTGGCCCAGGTAAATTGGAATCAAAGATTGGCAGGCAAAACTGTAATTGAACAGTGGGCAGTCTTTAAAGAGGAGATGGTTCGGGTACAGTCTAGGCACATTCCCACGAGGCAGAAAGGCAGGGCAACTAAAACCAGAGCCCCCTGGATGACAAAAGAGATAGTGAGTAAGATGAGACGGGAAAAAGGGGCATATGACAGATGTCAGGTTGATAACACAAGTGAGAACCAGGCAGGATATAAAAAGTTCAGAGGGGAAGTGTAAAAGGAAATAAGAGGGGCAAAGAGATTATGAGAATAGATTGACGACCAACATTAAAGGGAATCCAAAAGTCTTCTACAGGCATGTAAACATTAAACGGGTAGTAAGAGGAGGGTGGGGCCGATTAGGGACCATAAAGGAGATCTACTCATGGAGGCAGAGGGGATGGCCAAGGTACTAAATGGGTACTTTGCATCTGTCTTTACCAAGGAAGAAGATGCTGCCAGAGCCTCAGTAAAGGAAGATATAGTTGAGATACCGGATGGGCTAAAAATTGATAAAGAAGAGGTACTTGAATGGCTAGCTGAACTTAAAGTAGATAAGTCACCCGGACCGGATGGGATGCATCCTCGGTTGCTGAGGGAAGTAAGGGTGGAAATTGGGGAGGTACTGGCCATAATCTTCCAAACATCCATAGATACGGGGGTGGTGTCAGAGAACTGGAGAATTGCAAATGTTACACCCTTGTTCAAAAAAGGGTGTAAGGATAAACCCAGCAACTATGGGCCAGTCAGTTTAACCTCAGTGGTGGGGAAACTTTTAGAAGTAATAATCCAGGACAGAATTAACAGTCACTTGGACGAGTGTGGATTGATTAGGGAAAGCCAGCTCGGATTTGTTAAAGGCAAATCGTGTTTAACTAACCTGATAGAGTTTTTTTGATGAGGTAACAGAAAGGGTAGATGAGGGCAATGCAGTTGATGTGGTGTATATGGACTTTCAAAAGGCGTTTGATAAAGTGCCACATGGTAGACTTATCATCAAGATTGCAGCCCATGGAATAAAGGGGGTAGTAGCAACATGGATACAGAATTGGCTAAGGGATAGGAAACAGAGTGTAGTGATGAACAGTTGTTTTTCGGACTGGAGGGAGGTGTACAGTGGTGTTCCCCAGGGGTCGGTGCTGGGATCACTGCTTTTCTTGATATATATTAATGACTTGGACTTGGGTGTACAGAGCACAATTTCCAAATTTGCAGATAACACAAAAATTGGAAGAGTAGTAAACAGTGAGGAGGATAGTGATAGACTTCAAGAGGATATAGACAGGCTGGTGGCATGGGCGGACACGTGGCACATGAAATTTACAGCAGAAAAATGCGAAGCGATACATTTCGGTAGGAAGAACGAGGAGAGGCAATATAAACTAGAGGGCACAACTCAAAGAGTTTCAGGAACAGAGAGATGTGGGGGTATATGTGCACAAATCATTGAAAGTGGCAGGGCAGGTTGAGAAAGCAGTTAAAAAAGCATACGTGATCTTGGGCTTTATAAATAGAGGCATAGAGTACGAAAATATGGAAGTCATAATGAACTGGTTCAGCCACAACTGGAGTATTGTGTCCAGTTCTGGGTACCGCACTTTAAGAAAGATGTGAAGGCCTTAGAGAGGGTGCAGAAGAGATTTACTAGAATGATTCCAGGGATGAGGAACTTTAGTTATGTGGATAGACTGGAGAAGCTGGGGTTGTTCTCCTTGGAACAGAGAAGGTTGCGAGGAGATTTGATAGAGGTACTCAAAATCATGAAGGGTCTAGTCAGAGTAGATAGAGAAAAACTGTTCCCATTGATGAACCAGAGGACATAGATTTAAAGTGATTGACAAAAGAACCAAAGGTGACAGGAGGAAAAGCTTTTTTACACGGTGAGTGGTTAGGAACTAGATAAGTACTTGAAAGAAAAAAAATTGTAGGGCCACGGTGATAGGGCGGAGGAGTGGGACTAGCTGGATTGCTCTTGCATAAAGCCGATGCGGATTCAATGGGCCAAATGGCCTCCTTCCATGCTGTAACCTTTTTATGATTCTATGATTCTAAGATATGATTTCCTTTGCCACATGAAATCTGGATTTTGAATTGGTGGGGTTCAGAGACAACTGGGATCATTTTAACCCCCAAGAATGGGTGGATTGGGGGGGTGGGGGGTGGGAGATTAAAATAACAGCTTTTTGGTGCGGGACCACATCCCGGCTCCAGTGCACCCACTTCTAGGTTTAATCCAGGTAGGTTTGTATGTGTGTGGACAGCAGACACCATTGAGATACTTGAAATACTTAATATTTTGTGTATTGGAAAATAAAAATGAATTTAACCTTACCTGTTCGGGTTTCCCATCACTTCCAAATCACGTCAGTTGAAAGCAAGCAGGAAGGTCTGGATCCATGAGGTGAGTGCCTTTATTGCACTGCTTGTGGGCCCGGAAGAGCAGGAGTACTTCATCCAAGCCTAACAAGCTCATCTGACCGAAAGGACCCCTGCGATCGGCCACGCACCCCCCTCTGCCCCCCACAGATGGTGGACCCACTCCCATGGTGGACCCTCACCTACCTCCGACTCTTCACCCGTCCTCTAGTGACCTCCGATCTTCTTTGTGGCCCCCAATCTCTTCCCTGGCCCCCCGATCTACTTTCTGGCCCCTCAATCTTCTTTCCGGCAACCCGATCTTCCACCGGGCTTCCCGATCTCCTCCCGGGCCCCTGATCCCTCCCTCCCTCCGATCCCCAGCCTGTCAATCAAGCTGGCTGTCGGTCGCGAAACCCGTATGTAAAATTGATTGGCCTCATTAAGGTCGCAATCGCAGATCGCAACCCTCCCACTTACCTTCCAGGTTTCGCACCCGAAAATCTTCCCTCCCGCTCCCTTCCTGGCTGGAAGCTAAAATTTACCCTAACAGCTCTGTAACAGGGTTTGGTATTCCTTTAAACATATCAATGAAAAGCTACTTGGACACCAATCAAATGACTGGCAGATATGTGGACTAGTGCTTTCGAATGCTGTCAGGTAATGGGGGAAGTATAGAAACAAAAAGTCAGGTTTCAATCAATATTGAAATTTTCTAGCTGATTTATTTTTTAAATAATTTCATCTACACTGTAAAGCATTCTTCAAAGAGAATGTTCTCCATTTGCCTAACGGCAGTTTTTAACTGCTACGTAGAGATTATTAGCAGCTTTCTACCACCAAGTGGTTTTTAAAAAATGTTGTTACATTGCTTTCTGGTTTATTGTACATGGAAATTGAAGGCTGCATTTTACATTACAACTGCAGTGTCAGTGCAAACTGATTTTGCTTTACACTGATGCAAAAGTGTAGTGTAAATCCCAACTTAATATCCGAATGAGACACTCTGGCTTTACACTGCAAATTCTTAGTGTTAGTACAACATGAAAATGCTTTGTGCCAGTTATATTGTAAATGGAGCCTTAGAGTCCCATGTGTCTTACAGTTTAAGATTTTTTGTCTTACAGCTGAGTCAGTAACACATGCAATGTCTTCTCCTGTTTAATCACCATCAAAAATATATTGGGGTAGAAATTGCAAGGAATATGGAACAAAGACGGGTAAATGGAGTTGAGGTACAGATCAGCCATGATCTGGCTGAATGGCGGAACAGGCGCGAGGGCCTGAATGGCCTTCTCCGGTTCCTATGTTTCTGCGTGATCAATGCCGTGAGAGATCTGTTAATTATGTTTAAAAGTGAGTTTTGTAACATTAATCAAGAGATTACAATATCAATAGTCAGAATCATGTTAATTATAAGTAACAATTAACATGAAATGAATAATGTGAAAATTTGGGGATACCAGTTTTCCCTGGTGCAATAAAAAGTTGTGTTTTTGTCATATTTTGGTTCTGATTGCAAAAAACCTTCCAGAGTATCAATGCTTGCAATCATTTGTCTAACGTTTTTTAAAAAACAATTTAAACTGATCCAATTAAACAGCTAATTTTCCTTTAAAATATGTGTAAAGTGGGAGGCAAATGCTGCATTTAAAACTATCACTTTAAATAGGCACTCCATTTCAATTAATTGGCTTAAGCTGTAATTAGTTATTAGTGTAATAAAACAAAGTGCTATGTTTAATTTCTGATGAATCCTGCTGCTTGACCATAGCTGATCGATGTTAGATTAGGAACTATATGAAAATTGCCCTTTCAGAGAATTATTATCACAGTCGAGTAATGAGCATTGCTGGCCACACTTTTAAGTGTGAACATAATAGCCCCTGGCTATAATCAGATCTGAGGTTAACCTCTGGTGGTTTCAAACCTTTTAAGATCAGTAGTATTTTTGCAGCTGTTCGTTGACCAAACATGAATGCACATCTTCGTCACGAATGTTGGACAGATGAAATTTTATAGGAGATGTCACATTCTGTACAAACCCCTTTTAGCACCATGGGGTCTACATTTTCAAAGAATTTCAATTCTTCAGAGGTTTTTTGCTTTTAATTATCCAATCCATCTTGTTTCAGCTCATCCCTATCCAACTGTGATGTACGATAAATGCAATGAACCTGAATTAAAAGCATACAGTCCAAGATTCAAACCTGGATAGATGACAGCAACCATGTTAGTATCAACATTAATTAGAGAATCTAGTTAGATGTTCATCAAGTGTATATTCTGCTGACATTATATTCCATGCAGGTATAAAGCATTCAGAATTCAAGATAATTTCTTTTATATTCACACAGCTAACTAAACATCACAATCAATTTCCAGAGATGCATGACAAAGATATATATATAGTCCTTATTTGGTCATACACTAGTATGGCTGTGGTGTTCATTCACATTCAAGTCCAAAGTCAAAAAGAGACCCCTGCAGTTTAGTGATTCATCCACTGACAGTTGTTTTTTTATATTACGAGTTACATTTTACTCCTCGTTTTTCTTCTGTTAAAAAAAATGACTTAACATTGTCTTGACTGCACAGGGTGCAGGTATTTTAATGAAGAACAATGAATATATGACAGTAAAGGTACAAAAATACAGAAGTACTATGATGTCTAAGGTTGCAAAATGGAAATGTATTTGTGCAAGGACAGACATCACAATCTGCAAAGTATGAGTTGTTTTTTAAATGCAGAGGAATTTGACATTCGGTATCATCCAGCAATTGTGTTCAGTCATGCATATCGAGCAAGTCCATATTTAAGTCCTCAATGGATGGATATTTCTTATACACCTTGGTAAAATATTTAGCTTCAATGAGCCCTATAATTAAATGTAACTCTGGTTAAATGTAGATTAAAGCAGTTTATGTGCTATTCCAATAACATGCCAGGAGCCAATTTCAGAAAAGCATCTTTTGCATTATTTTGTAATTTATATTTTTAATGTCTTGCATTCTTTTAGCCTGTCATGATGTTCCAAAACTGCACAATGGCATGCACATTTTGCTTATTCTCATGCAGTTAGCAAATGACCACCTCCAGCATGCTCCAGGTATTTGGTGCAAAAGACAAGCCTGAAGCCTTCACAACCATCTTCAGCCAGAAGAGCCGAGTGGATGATTCTTCATGGACTCCTTCTGAGGTCTCCACTATCACAGATGCCAATTTGATTCACTCTACTATCAAGAAACAGCTGAATGCAGTGGACACAGAAAAGGCTACTGGCCCCGACAACATCCTGGCTGTAGTGCTGAAGATCCATATGGTCCAGCATGAGCCAAGCTGTTCCAGGAAAGCTATTACACTGGCATCCACCCAACAATCTGGAAAATTGCCCAGGTATGTCCTGTATACAAAAAGCAAGACAAATCCAACAAAGCTAATTATCGTCCTATCAGTCTACTCTCAAACATCAGAAAAGTGATAGAAGGAGTTGTCAACAGTGCTAAAAGCGGCACTTGCTCACCAATAAACTGCTCACCGGTGCTCAGTTCTGTTCTGCCAGGGCCACTCAGCTCCAGACCTCATTGCAGCCTTTGTCCAAACATGGACACAAGGGCTGAATTACAGAGGTGAGATGAGAGTGACTGACCTAGACATCAAGGCAGCATTTGACCGAGTGTGGCACCAAGGAGCCCTAGTCAAACTGAAGGCAATGGGGATCAGGGAGGAAACTCTCCAGTGGCTGGAGTCATACTTGGCACAAAGGAAGATGGTTGTAGTTGTTGGAGGCCAATCATCTCAGCCCAGAACATTGTTGCAGCAGACAGTGTCCTAGGCCCACCTATCTTTCTCTGCTTCGTCAATGACCTTCCCTCCATCATAAATCAAACCGGCCTCCCATCGCTGATGATTGCATAACTCCTGACTCCGCAAAGCCTCTCCACCACCTACAAGGCACAAGTCAGGAGTGTGATGGAATACACTCCACTTGCACTCAAGAAGCTCGACACCATCCAGGACAAAGCAGTCCGCTTGATTGGCACCCCATCCACCAGCTTAAACAACCACTCCTTCCACAATCGGTGTACTGTGGCTGCAGTGTGTACCATCCACAGGATGCCCTGCAATAAGTCACCAAGGTTCTTCGGCAGCATCTCCAAAGCCTGCGACCTCCACCACCTAGAAGAATAAAGGCAGCAGGTACATGGGGACACCAACATCTCAGGTTCCCCTCCAAGTCACACAACATCACAGCTTGGACATATATTGCCATTCCTTCATCGTCGCTAGGTTAAAATCCTGGAATTCTGGATGAAGGAGTACCTTCACCACATGGACTGCAGCGGTTCAAGAAGAAGGTCCAG
Source organism: Heptranchias perlo (assembly GCF_035084215.1). NCBI lineage: Eukaryota > Metazoa > Chordata > Chondrichthyes > Hexanchiformes > Hexanchidae > Heptranchias > Heptranchias perlo. The sequence continues at coordinate 50,310,428 of NC_090340.1, read as the reverse complement.
CATCACCTTCTCAAGGTCAATCAAGGATTGGCAATAAATGCCGGCTTTGCCAGTGATGCCCATATCCTGAGAATGAATATATATAAGTAACAACCTACAAAGTGTGAACTTATCCACTTTGGCAGGAGGAATAGAAAAGCAGTATATTGTTTAAATGGAGCGAGATTGCAGAACTCTGAGGTACAGAGGGATGTGGGTGTCCTAGTACATGAATCACAAAAAATTAGTATGCAGGTACAGCAAGTGATTAGGAAGGCAAATGGAATGTTGTCATTTATTGCAAGGGAAATGGAATATAAAAGTAGAGGTGTTTTGCTACAGTTGTACAGGGCACTGGTGAGACCACATCTAGAATACTGTGTGCAGTTTTGGTCTCCTTATTTAAGAAAGGACATAATTTCTTTGGAGGCGGTTCAGAGAAGGTTCACTCGACTGATTCCTGAGATGAGGGGGTTACTTTATGAGGAAAGATTGAACAAGTTAGGCCCGTATACCCTATGCAATTAGAAGAATGAGAGGTGACCTTATTGAAACGTATAAGATCCTGAGGGGATTAGTAGGGGTAGATGCTGAGAGGATGTTTCCCCTTGTAAGGGAGACTAGAACTAGGGGACACAGTAAAAATAAGGGGTCTCCCATTTATAACGGAGATGAGGAGAATTTTTTTCTCTCAGAGGGTCCTGAGTCTGTGGAACTCCCTTCCCCAGAGAGCGGAGGAGGCAGGGTCATTGAATATTTTTAAGGCTGAGTTAGATAGATTCCTGATTAACAAGGGAGTCAAAGGTTATAGTAGGTAGACGGGAAGGTAGGGTTGAGATCACAATCAAATCAGCCATGATCTTATCAAATGGCAGAGCAGGCTCGAGGGGCCGAATGGCCTACTCCTGCTCTTAATTTGTATGTTCGTATGTTAGTAACCTCTTCAAAAAATTCAGGAAGACATGGCATTCTTTTGCAGCAGCCATTTTGAGAGTCTCTGATGACCCCTTCTCTGTCCAGGTGATCGTACAGAGTATCTCTAACGATCTCTTCTTGCAATATGCTTATAACTAAAGTGAAGCTAATTTGTCTATAGTCTACTGGTTGCCGTTTGTGAATATTGGTACATTAGTCTCCCTGCAGTCCATAGGAACAATCCCTGATTCTAGTAAACTGCTAACTATATACAAGAACAACAAGAACAACTTGCATTTATATAGCGCCTTTAGCGTATTAAAATGTCCCAAGGCACTTCACAGGTGCATTACCAAACAAAATTTGACATCGAGCCATATAAGGAGCTATTAGGACAGATGACCAAAAACTTGGTCAAAGAGGTAGGTTTTAAGGAGTGTCTTAAAGGAGGAGAGAGAGGTAGAGAGGCGGAGAAGTTTAGAGAGCGAATTCCAGAGCTTAAGTTCCCAGGCAGCTAAAGGCATGGCCGCCAATGGTGGAGCGATTAAAATCAGGGATGCGCAAGGGGCCAAGAGCACAGAGGTCGCGGAGGGTTGTAGGACTGGAGGAGGTTACAGAGATAGGGAGGGGCGTGGCCATAAAGGGATTTGCCTTAGAGGCGGTGCAACAAAGGTTCACTAAATTGATTCCTGGGATGTGAGGGTTGTCCTATGAGGAGAGATTGAGTAGAATGGGCCTATACTCTCTGGAGTTTAGAAGAATGAGAAGTGATCTCATTGAAACATATAAGATTCTGAGGGGGCTTGACAGAGTAGATGCTGAGAGGTTGTTTCCCCTGGCTGGAGAGTCCAGAACTAGGGGGCATAGTCGCAGGGTAAGGGGTCGACCATTTAAAACTGAGATGAGGAGGAATTTCTTTACTCAGAGGGTTGTGAATCTTTGGAATTCTCTACTCCAGAGGGCTGTGAATGCTGTGTCGTTGGGTATATTCAAGGCTGAGATAGATTTTTGGACTCTAGGGGAATCAAGGGATATAGGGATCGGGCGGGAAAGTGGAGTCGAGGTCGAAGATCAGCCATGATCTTACTGAATGGCGGAGCAGGCTTGAGGGACCACATAGTCTACTCTTGCTCCAATTTCTCATGTTATGTTCTTATGATTTGTAAACAAGGATGAGAATTTTAAAATCGAGACATTGCCAGACTGGAAGCCAATGTAGATCAACAAGTGATGGATGAACGAGACTTGGTGCAAGTTAGGACACGGGCAGCAGAGTTTTGGATGGGCTCAAGTTTATGGAGGGTGAAAGATGGGAGGCCGGCCAAGAGAGCATTGGAATAATCAAGTCTAAAGGTAACAAAGGCACAGATGAGGATTTCAGCAGCAGATGAGCTGAGGCGGGGCGGTGACAGGCGATGTTATGGAGGTGGAAGTAGGCGGTCTTGGTGATGGAGCAGATATATGGTAGGAAACTCAACTCAGGGTCAAATAGGATGCCAAGGGGCTCACTTAGCACAGCTCCAATCTCTTAGAGCATCCTGGAGTGAATGCCGTCAAGATCAGTAGCCCGATCTGATTTGAGACCCCTTATTCTTTCTAGGCTTTTATCTGCATCCACTTTGACATTTACAGCATTAATGACAACTGGGCATAGTCTACTGGAATGAAGATTGATGCTAAGTAACCATTTAAAATCTCTACCATGCTCTGGATGTTTTCATCAATCTGCCCTAAGGAATCCTTTAACAGCCCTAAGAAGTCTTTAATCACTCTCTGACTCCTATCATAGCTAAAAAAGATTTTACTATTACTGCTACAGTTATCCACTGCCTTCTTCTCCATTGATTTTTTGGCCACTCTGACAGCAGCTTTTGTTGCCCTTAGCTGAGCTCAATACCTAGCGCTGTTCTTTTGAAAGTTATTTTCTTTTAGTCTGTAAAAGTATTGTTGCTTAAGTCTGATTTGTCCTTGCACATGAGCAGTTAATCACTTCTTGTGTCTCCAGGGACATGCATGGCTAAGGCATCATTTACAAAGACTGATTCAGCACATAATACAGTCCCTCAGAGCCTCTAACTCGATCAACTGTACTAAATGGGACGTCGAGGATATTATGGTCTTGATTGGAAACATCCACCTCCTGTGCTACGTCTGACTCTAGTGTTGTATGCCAATTTGGCTAAGAGAAAACAAACAGTGGAATTCTACAAAGTGGTGCTGTAAAGGCTAGAACAGTGATAAAGCTACTTTATATGCGTGAGTGAGTCAGGGATAGCACTTTGGATGAGTTCAACATAAGCTGAAAGGAGCTAATACTATCTACTGCAATTGTCTAAAGTGTGTTTACGTCTAAGAGCCTGTAAATTGTTCCCAAATGTTTTTATCTTCATTTATACTGAAATTGTCATTTGATAACTTTTCAGTAAGTCGTCACAATTTCATCCTGTTTGGTAAATCAAGATCGGACTACATATCACTTATCATCAAAACAACATGTGGGCAATAAATGGATGGGAAAAGTTTCACTAAGTTAAGGATATAAATGCACATTTGCTTATAATATAACAAGACCAGTTCTTAGCTTATATTTTCATAAGATAAATTAGATTTTATATTTCTGTTGGTAATTTTTTCCATGAACAGCACGTTTTCAATTAACTTAAGACAACTTGCCATCTGCTTCAATAAATAGAGAGTTTGACTGAAGGACACTTTGATAGAAAGATGTGCAATGCACCAATGGCAATATAGCAATACAGAGAGCAGTCTTCTGTGAAAAACGTGTGACATTCTTTTTGCAACTTCATATTAATGATTCACTTTACTGCACAAATGGTTATTTGGCTCAGATTCATCATTGTCTAATAAAATAGACTGTCTTGCTCTGAAAATATCTCCTAATGTAGATAAAAGATTGGAATTTAAAAAGGCAATATCAGCACTATGAGAGATTTTAAAGGATTCTCTGACATGCTATTGCAACTAGCTGAGGCATTGTCAGATGTGTTGGTGAGTCTCATGAGATATGTGCTTAACATTTGCAACAGTAGAACAGGCTGCAATGGTTGCCTAACAACTAACTTACATACACTTTAAACAAAGATTTAAAAAAAGACTTTAATTCTTTACGAGAACCAAAAAATGGAAAATAAGAACTCAAAGAGATTAAACTGGAGCCTTACTTACTGCCCCTAGGCGACATCATCAGTAAGCATGGGTCAGCTTCCACATGTATGTTGAGATATCCATCTCTACCCCTCTGGCACCACTCTTTATCCCAAGACTGCTGCTCTGCTGTCCAATTGCTTGTCCGACATGACATTCTGGAGGACCTAAAACTTCCTTGAACTTTAATATTGGCAAGACCAAAGTCATTCTGTTTGCTTTCCATTCAATATTCTGCTGTCTATTCCTTGTTCCATCCCATTTCTTGCCTGTCCACCCACGCTGAAGCCAACTGTGCACAACCTCATCCCATTTGTAAGCATCATATCCTATCCATCACCATGATTACCTATTTCGACCTTTGAAATAGAGCCCCCCTCTACCCTTATCTCACCACTATACCACCAATACACTCATCCACTCCTTCATCGGCTCCAGGCTCAACTTTTGCAATGTTCTCCTTATTGATCTCCTGAGGTCCACCTTAAATGAATTTAATTTAATCTGAAACTCCACTGCCTTCATCATGTCCTATTCTAGGTCCCACTCCCCTGATAACCCTTATTTTATTGACCTTATTGGCTCCCTGACCCCCGATGCATTGAATTCAAAATTCTCATTATCATTTTCAAATCTCTTTCATGACCTCACTAAATCTTTTCCAGTCCTATGTGCTAACATGCACCCTGCTTCACGTTCGCTGGTGAGAGGCTTCAGTTGTCCTGGCCTTACACTCTGGAACTCTCTCCCTGAAGGATGTTGATAAGTTAAATAGGAAAAACTATTTCTACTGGTGGGTGAGTTGGTAGCTAGAGGGCCTAAATTTAAAATCATTGGCATAAGAATAGAGGGAAATTTTCAGACAATTTTTTATGCAGAGGTTGCTATGATATGGAATGATTTACCAGAAACAATGGGGAGAGCAGAATTCATAATATCTTCTAAAACGGAAGTGGATACATACCTGAAAAAGAAAAAAAATACAAACGGGTATGGGGAAAGGGTTGGGAAGTAACTAAGTGGAGAGTCCTTCAGAGAACCAGCACAGATACAATGGGCCAAATAGCCTCCTTCTGCACTGTAAAATTCTGTGATTCTATGATTCCTTTGGTTGCCTCTCTTCCCATCTTCTTCATCCTCCTCAAAACCTCTATCTTTGACCATACAATTGGTCATTTAGACATTATATAAATGCAAGTTTTGATTTTATCAAATTTTTTGTATATACTATCAAGTCAGATCCATTTCCTGTGTATGGAAACCTTATGTGAGAACATGTCTGACAGTTCAAATACAGAGAACATACATTGAGGATAACATACAAGATGGAGTGCCCTACAAGGCAGCCGCAGATTAAGGGGTTCAGATGATTTTCAATAACTGAGAGAGTGAATCTCAAATGCTACATCTTTGTCACCTGAAATCTGAGATGCATGAACTCCCTTGAAATGCATTTCAAACTGTGTTATTCCACATACAGGTAAAGTCCATATCATGTGCATGTTACTCCATTTTTGTCAAGTTTTTCTTTGTCTCAGCACCAAATATCATGATGAACAGTCTGGCTCCTGTAGTTAAACCAGATGATTTGAACTCAAGTGTCATTTTAGCTGTGGTATGAAATGCATTGACATTGGGTTTTATTTCACTTTATATTACAAGTAAATAATATAGACCCATACATTACAACTTTATAATATGTTCCATGGGTTGAGATATTAGCATAAAACAAAAAGATGAAACTCAGCTGATTTAGGAAGTCATCTGATCCAATGTTATGTTGTAGCTTGAGTGCAATCAAAATTTTTGTTCTTTATATTGTATGTACTGTAAATTTTTCTATTAGGGTTTGTAACCACTAGAGTTCATACCTTTTGTTTCCATTACCACTTTACCCCTCAGTTATTAATCCCTGACATGAAACCCGACAATATTTGCTGTGCAATCTTACATATTGGGCACGATTTTAAAGGGAAAAATGGGTGTGTTGGGGGCGTGGGGGGGATTCAAAATCGCAATCATTTTGGACCTGCCTCCAACTCTCCTCCAACTCACCCACTTCCGGTTTTCACCGGGGTGGTACGAGAGACGAGGGACGGGCGATCAACCCACTCCCACTCCCAAGAGGTGGGTTGGAGATCAAATCCTTTCAAGGAGGCTGTGGGCCTCCATTTTCTCAGAATTTCCAATTTCAACCCCTGGGGGCCGGGATTCCCGGGCCTTCTCGTTTACAGTAGGCAAGAAGGCCTGAAATTAACAGGTAGGTGCCTTTCTGTCTCAGGCTATGGGCCCGGAGGAGCAGGACTGTTTCCCCCAGCCCAACAGGCCTACCTGCAGTGACCCCCCCCAACGATCAAGGGCTCCCCCCCCGATCTCCGACCAAGCCCAATGATTGTGGATGCCCCCTCCGATCTCCAACCCCCCAACGATCGCGGACCCCTCCCTGATCTCCGACACCCGATTCCCACCCCAATGATCGCAGACACCCGTGATGATCCCTGATCCTGACACCAACCCCCCGTGACTGACGCCCGATCCCTCCCCCCATGACTGACTCCCCCCTGTGACCCCCATGCGCACCGGTGCCCCATGCCAACCCATGCCCCAATGCCCACCCATGTCCCTGTGCCCCCGTGCCTGCCCATGCCCCCCTTGCTCCCCCCCCTCCCCATCCATACAAACAAAGAATTACCTGAAGACTTAGCTGAATATGTCCTCTCCCTGGCTGCTCTCCCATCTGACAATCAGACTGGTCAATCAGACTGGTCAGTCGGACGGCAAACCGACAAAAAAAATAAAAGACGTATGGACGTCCGGGAAACCTGTACATCCGGGTTTCCCGTTCGCAATTTGAGCCCCCTGCCCCCTTCCCGTCTTGGAGAAAAAATCATGCCCATTGTGTCAGGATGAATGTTGACAATCTTATGACACTGGACTGGAGTAGTAAACACAGTAACTGATAGGAAGAGAGTATTTTATGGAAAAAGTGGTCCAGTTTGTTTTAACTGGGATGTAACATTCTCGTATAGATTGTAGGAAAATTGTTATCAATTTCCAGTTTGGTGTAGCTAGTGCACATAGATTGCCTGCCTGATATATTGAATATACTGTATTCGAAGTCAGTGGTTTCAAGCACATTAAGTAATTGATACCATCAGCAAACCAGCATTTCATCATGAGGTACAAATGTATATCCTGTGGTTATAAAAGGTTCAGGACTCCAATTTACAAAATTCTTGCAATAGATGAGGGACAAATCAAAAAGTAGGCTGTCACCAAAGGACATAATTAAAACCCTTCTTTCAACTTCTGTTTCCCACCAGTGTTGAGTGACGACTTCAGAAATGAAAAATACAATACAACATGCTTGTAGAATTCTTCCATCTAAATTTCTGCATGAACATCTATCTTTAACTCACTCAGAAAATGCATTTGGTTGCTCTTATTCTTTGTGTTCCACACTTCTTTCTGTCGGAGAAAGTCATGCTATCTTAAAGTATTCCACAGTGAAATTGTTTATTATCAAAGAATCTCAAACATTTCCAATTTGTTTTATATAATTTCTCCTGTTTTGTGTACTAATAGAGAAAATCCAAGATTATAAGGAGGAGATAGCTGATGGATGTTTGATGAGTGATGTGTTGTGCATGTTTTTACAGTGATATGACTGTAAATTACCACAGCTGTGTTGTAATAGCCAAGTGAGGTGAGAAAATGGTGGTACCTGGCATCTGCCTTAGTTATGCAATTAAAATGCTGAAAATAGTTGGTTCTCCCCAATGGTTTTTTAATATTACATTTTTTGCAGGCACTTGGCTCCATGTTGAGACAGCTGCTGTAGTCCAATCACATGCTATTGTTGGACCACATTTCTGTGTTTCCAGCATCCTGTGTGAAATACTGAGGCATCTCAGCATATTGGAACCACTTTCACTGTATAAATGTTTGTTGATTAAATCAAGTAGCTAAGTAACAAGTAATCTGAATCTATTATTCAAACATACCTAGGCTTTTTTCTATTTTTAGTCAATGGGTACATAGTTCTTATAAATAGCAGTATAAATATGTGAACAGTTTTTGATGTTTAAGCTAATGTAACAATCTTGCTGTAATACTTCTAAAACCTTTCTTGTCACTTCACATTATGATGGTGACGGTTTTCATTAACTGTGTTTTTTTCTTATTTTGTGCATTTCATTCAGTTTTCACCGTTTATATAAGCTTGCTGAATTCAGACACGATCTTACCTTTTATAGTAACTGTTTTGCTTATGAAATCTATAAGGATTAATCATTATATAGTAGTGAGAATCTCTGTCAGTTAAGTAATAATCAGTCCAAATAAAAAGAAAACAATTGCAAATGTCAGAGATCTGAAATAAAACCAGGTCTATCATCTTCTGAAAAGAGAAAAGACAGATTAATGCTTTGGGTGTAGACCATTTGTCAGAACTGGAGTTTGGAAAATAAACGAGTCTGTTAATATGATTGAATAGAACAATGGAGAAAGGAGGAAAGAGAATACTATGTAAAATTCAAGAGTCAGTAAGGCTAATTTGTGGCATAGAGCAGTTACTAGGTTGTTGGGTATTCAGTTTAGCTGTGCTGGTAGCATTCTTACCTCTTAGTAACGTTGCAGGTTCAAGGCCCATTAAGTACTTAAGCACATAATCTAAACGGACTCTTAAGTGCAGTACTAAGGGAGTGCTTTATTGTTAGGGGTGTTGACTTATGGATGAGATGTAAAAGGAAGGCCCCGTTTGCCTCCTCAGCTAGATATAAAAGATCTCATGGCATGATTTGAAATCAGAGCAGGGAATTCTCCCGCTGTCCTGGTTAACATTCTCACTCAACCATCACCAGCAAAAACAGATTAGATGGTCATTCATTCATTTGCTGTTTGTTAGAACGTGCTGTGCACAACTTGGCTGCTGTGTTTGCCTGTATAACCATTGGTGGCAAAACACTTTGGGACATCCTGAAGATATAGGAACATAGGGGGAAAATTCGATAAGGGTCCGTTTTGGGCGGTGTTAGCGCGATGCCAAGGGATCACTTACCTGCAATCGGCATTCCTTTCCAGGCCTTCCACATGGAATGAATGCAATTCTCACTTTCCACCACCAGAAGAGCTCAATCTCTTAAAGGGAGGATATTTCTTAGAACTCTCTTAAAGGTAGCTGGTACCTGTTATTTGCTGAAAATAACAGCCTACTGTCTGCATGGAGTCTGAAAAGAGATCAGACATCGCACACGTAAAACACAGATGCAGATCCCATCCCTATGTTTACACAATGATGAGTTATGTTAAAACATTTAATAAAGGTTGCGCATGACTAAATCCCACATCCTCCAATCCGCACACCGAGCTGGTACCAGGCCTACGAGAGTGCATGCACCGAGGTTCTCTACTGATACACTAGAGACCTTGGGTGCAAGAGGTGGACAGAAGGAGGGACATCCTATATCCACAGTGGGGGGAGGGGGGGGCAAGAGGCCCTCCAGACATATACTCAAAAGACAGTGGGAGGCAGCGGGGGACAAAGTCAATGCCAGGAGCACAGCATCATGAATATGGATGCAGTGCAGGAAGAAGTTCAATGCTTTGACATGAGTGGTCAAGGTGAGTGAGGTCAACTGTCAAGTGGCGTCTCCTACCAACTGCACCATGCACTACACACCCATCCCCCACATATCAATAAACTCTTTCCATCAGTACTCAACTCTTCCAATCAGATGCTTCCTCTCACCCTTACACATTATCATTGTTTCAAGCCGCCCACCCGCAACTCACAGGCCACACACACTGGTGGCTATTCAACCATGACAGGCACATCACTCAGGCACATGTCCCGCTTTCTTGCAGGAGAAGGTGGTGCATATTAAGAGGCAGCAAGTGGCAGTGGCATTTAGCCCCTCGAGCCTGTTCCACCATTCAATGAGATCATGGTGGACCTGTGACCTAACTCCATATACCCACCTTAGCCTCATATCCCTTAATACCCTTGGCTCACAGAAATCTATCAATCTCAGATTTAGCATTCACAATTGAGCTAGCATCAACTGCTGTCTGTAGAAGAGCGTTCCAAACGTCTCCCACCCTTTGCGTGTAGAAGCATTTCCTAACTTCACTCCTGTTGTCTTGGCTCTAAATGTTAGGCTATGACCCCGCATCCTAGTATTCAAGTGTAGGAGACCTCCAAAAACAGTTACAAATGTCTCGGCAGCCAGAGGCAATAATCCAGCCACTAACCTGTAAATCTGCATGGTCCCTTTAAATAGCGCCGGTGGGGGGTCCTCCAAGCACTCTAAGACTATATAAAAAGAAAAAGGGTGGCTAAGGCAAACGTAGGTCCCTTAGAGGATGAGACCGGGAAATTAATGGTGGGAAACATGGAAATGGCAAAAATGCTGAACAAATATTTTGTTTCAGTCTTTACGGTAGAGGACACTAAGAATATCCCAACACTGGACAAACAGGGGGCTCTCGGGGGGGGGGAGGAGCTAAATACGATTAAAATCACTAAGGAATTGGTACTCAGTAAAATAATGAGACTCAAGGCGGATAAATCCCCTGGATCTGATGGCTTACATCCTAGGGTCTTGAGGGAAGTGGCAGTAGGGATTGTGGATGCTTTGGTAATAATTTTCCAAAATTCTCTGGACTCGGCAAAGGTCCCGGCAGATTGGAAAACTGCTAATTTAACACCCTTGTTTAAAAAGGGTAGTAGGCAGAAGGCTGGAAATTATAGACCAGTTAGCCTAACATCTGTGGTGGGTAAAATTTTGGAATCTATTATTAAGGAGACAGTAGCGGAACATTTGGATAAACATAATTTAATAGGACAAAGTCAGCATGGCTTTACGAAGGGGAAGTCATGTCTGACAAATTTGCTTGAGTTCTTTGAGGACATAACGTACAGGGTGGATGAAGGGGAACCAGTGGACATAGTGTATTTAGACTTCCAGAAGGCATTCGACAAGGTGCCACATAAAAGATTATTGCTCAAGATAAAGAATCACTGGATTGGGGGTAATATTCTGGCATGGGTGGAGGATTGGTTATCTAACAGGAAGCAGAGAGTTGGGATAAATGGTTCATTCTCGGACTGGCAACCAGTGGCCAGTGGTGTTCCACAGGGGTCAGTGCTAGGTCCCCAACTCTTTACAATCTATATTAATGATTTGGAGGAGGGGACCGAGTGTAACGTATCAAAGTTTGCAGATGATACAAAGATGGGAGAGAAAGTGGAGAGTGAGGAGGACATAAAAAACCTACAGGGGGATATAGACAGGCTGGGTGAGTGGGCGGAGATTTGGCAGATGCAATACAATATTGGAAAATGTGAGGTTATGCACTTTGGCAGGAAAAATCAGAGAGCAAGTTATTATCTTAAAGGCGAGAAATTGGAAAGTACTGCAGTACAAAGGGATCTGGGGGTCCTAGTGCAAGAAGATCAAAAAGTTAGTATGCAGGTGCAGCAGGTGATCAAGAAGGCCAACGGAATGTTGGCTTTTATTGCTCGGGGGATAGAATATAAAAACAGGGAGGTATTGGTGAGACCGCACCTGGAATACTGCATACAGTTTTGGTGTCCATACTTAAGAAAAGACATACTTGCTCTCGAGGCAGTACAAAGAAGGTTCACTCGGTTAATCCCGGGGCTGAGGGGGCGGACATATGAGGAGAGGTTGAGTAGATTGGGACTCCACTCATTGGAGTTCAGAAGAATGAGAGGCGATCTTATTGAAACATATAAGATTGTGAAAGGGCTTGATCGGGTGGATGCGGTGAGGATGTTCCCAAGGATGGGTGAAACTAGAACTAGGGGGCATAATTTTAGAATAAGGGGCTGCTCTTTCAAAACTGAGATGAGGAGAAACTTCTTCACTCAGAGGGTAGTAGGTCTGTGGAATTTGCTGCCCCAGGAAGCTGTGGAAGCTACATCATTAAATACATTTAAAACAGAAATAGACAGTTTCCTAGAAGTAAAGGGAATTAGGGGTTACGGGGAGCGGGCAGGAAATTGGACATGAATTTAGATTTGAGATTAGGATCAGATCAGCCATGATCTTATTGAATGGCGGAGCAGGCTCGAGGGGCCGATTGGCCTACTCCTGCTCCTATTTCTTATGTTCTTATGTTCTTATGTAAGACACGTTCAGATGGTCGGGGTTAAGACTGTGCGTTGAGTTGAGCGTTGAGTCCCAAAATGGTATCTATCACTTTTAATCAGCGTTGCACACTGATTGAAGCCATTTTCTCCCTACTTTACATGATTCCAGCATTCGTTATCTGCGCCTGCGCTAACTCCTGAACCAAGATGGTGTCTAGCGCACATCACGCAGGAAACGTGCGTGCGCATCCAAGACTTCATCTTGGATGTCGGAGAGGCCGTGTAGCGCCGAAACAACAGGCGCTACATGGCTCAATTTAGCACCCATAGAAACAAGAGTAGAGCATTCAGTCCCTGAAGCCTGTTCTGCCATTCAATTAGATCATGGTTGATCTCTACCTCAACTCCATTTACATGACCTTGATACCCCTACCCAACAAAAATCTATCAATCTCAGTCTTGAACATTTCAATTGACCCAGCATCCACAGACTTTTGGGGAAGTGAGTTCCAGATATCCACTACCTTTTGTGTGAAGAAGATATGATAAGGTGCTAGATAATTACAAGTTCTTTCTTCTTAAATGACAGCAAACAGGTTTTTTGAAAATCTGGAAAGAGGTGAAAACTGTTGGCTGACATACAAAATCATCCATTTTCCAGTCAGATGAAGGGTCCCAATGAAAACATTAATTCATCTTTTCTCTTTTCAGGTGTTGATAAATCTGCTTTAATTTAAATGACAGCTTCCATTGAGTAGCAAAGAAAATGCTAAGACATGCCTCTAGTGTTGACCTTAAGGACATCAAATTCTCCAGTAGGAAAGTTATGTCATATCCCAAAGTCAGCCCTTCTCTACCCAACTGACCAAAACTATGGGAAACTGTAGAAATAGAGGAAGAAAGAGGTAATCAGCGCAAAAAGAGTGGCACAACTATATTTATTGGGTATTCATGGGAAAATGTGAGCAAGTTTGGTTTTCTCCCTGCTTGTGACTGGTTGGCCTACAATTAGATAATTGACCAGATTTTAATGTTGGATTAAAATGATTAATTGATTTTAGGGGCATAAGACCTTCCTTTTTAGGGGATTTAGTGTTTATTTTAGTTAATAAGCTTGATTGTGAAAACACTTTCATACAATTGCATGCATTATGCTAGTCATTACCACCTACAGTCCATAGTCAGAAAACAGGACTGTATCACCAACAATAGTCAGTTATATATAGAAGTAGGGGCATGTGGATACACTTAACTTATGAAGTAGGGCATCTAATTAGTTTGGATATATTTGTGTTTAGAAATGACTCTTTGCAAGTTCAGGTGTAGTAGTATCCACTCCCATGATGGATCTCAAGATTTCAAGCCATATCAATGGTATTTCCAGCTTCCATGTTTTCGATGCAGTAATAACTGAATCTGCCCTGGGCAGTCACTCTTTCATATAGCTGTCAAGAAGATGATACTTATTTTGTGTGTGGTTGCTTGAATTGTAGTGCAATCTTTTTGTTCATTTTCAGCCTGTCTTAATCTAGATCTTTAGATGTGTTCTGCTGTATGGATTCAGAATATAATTAGCTCAGACTTATTTGGAATTCACTTTAAATGTTACCGTTCCATTTTCTGTCAATTACACAGTTGTTCTTTTACATATTAATCAAAAAATGTTCACTTGGTTCAGATACACTCTGAGGACTACATATGATGCTCATTATTTGGCCTTGGGCCATTTTAGTAGCATAGTGAAAGCTCGTTACGATAGAGTTCTCTTTCCATAACTAAAGATACAATATATTTGCTGTGTGATAATGCACATCAATCCCTAACCCTGCATGGAATTCAGGGCTAATCAAACTAGAAAGGGACTTGCCGAGAAAATATTTTGTGATTTTCTTTACCGAGTGGTTTGTTCATGATGCCTTTTCTTTTCACTTCCAAATATGTAACTGCAGTACATACCCTGGCACAATAGGGCACAAGATGGCAGTTTCCTTCACAATATTTTAGTCATATTGTCACGAATGAGAAGGATATTTGTGGATGATTGGTCATTATTGCCCACATACTGCCCATCAGAAAAAGCACATTGGGTGTGAATGTCCTTTTACTGGTATTAATGCTAGTCCTCAGTTTCTGATGAAGGGAAGCCACAGTAGTAATGGGTCACTACTCGTGAATTTTCAAAACCAATTATTAGGGGTGGATTGCATCAATAGTCTCTGATTTCCTGACATTTGAAATGTTTTACTTCACCAGTTTCCCTATAGGTCCAATTCCAGCCACGTTTTATAACTGCTGCAAAAGCAATTGAGGCAGCTTTTCATCTCATCTGTGCCTTTCAGATGTACAGACTGATGAGTTGTGATACCCTCTCCTCTACAGAGGTATGCTTCCTCTGTGCTAACACCTTCATCCAATTTCTCTCCTGTAAACAGTTGAATATCACCTTCTCATTGCTTTTTTCTAATATCATAGAAACATTTTCTGATATCTACAATTCTTTCGGTTTTAGAAGTTGCCTTGTGTCTTCTTCACAGGACAACTCTGCATGAACATGGGATTGAGAGGAGTTAAATTTTGCTCCAAAAATAAAAGCACCAAGATCCACTTATGTCTCTATAAATCTGAGATTCCTGGTAAATAAATAAACTTCCGAGTGTAGTAAAGTTGTCATTTTCCAATAGCACTGCTGTCGGTACCACTCGATGATGACAAGTGTTAGCCTTGGATCAGTGGTGGTACTCTCACCTCTGAGGTTGTGGGTTCAAACCCCACTCCAGAGACTTGAACACATAATTGAGGCTGATATTTCAGTGCAGTGCTGAGGGAGTGCTCCACTATTGGAGGTGCTGTCTTTCAGATGAGATGTGAAACCAAGGTCCCATTTTTCCTCTCAGGTAAACGTAGAAGATACCGCGGCAGTGTTTGAAGATGTGCTGGGGAAGTCTCCTAATGGCCTGGCCAACATTCATCCCTCAACCAACATTAACAAAACATATTATCCGGTCATTTAAATCTTTGCTGTTTGTAGAACCTTGCTGTTCGCAAATTGGCTGCTGTATTTTCCTACATTACAAAAGTGACTACAATTCAAACGTACTTCATTGGCTGTGAAGCAATTTGGGATGTCCTGAGGATGTGAAGGGTGCTACATTAATTCAAGTTCTTTCTTCTCGTAGGGGTCAAAGGCCTCATTTCTGACTTGTTACAGCATGCAATAATGATTACTGCTAACATTCTATCACTGAATGGCTTAACTTACCCCTCAACTAACTAAATTATCATCAAGTCATCCTTGAAAGTGACTGTATATCGGCAAGTTTGAAAATACGGCCATGAATAATTACTTTACAACTTGAGCAAATCATTTAGGTATGTACTTTCAATGAGAAAGATAAAAATTAGGAGATGCAATATTTTTCTCCAGTGAAAATAAGCTATTCAAAACAATATTAAGTAGTATTAAAACACAATTTTTTTTATTCATTCATGGGATGTGGGCGTCACTGGCAAGGCCAGCATTTATTATTCATCCCTAATTGCCCTTGAGAAGGTGGTAATGAGCCGCCTTCTTGAACCGCTGCAGTCCGTGTGGTGAAGGCTGTTTCATTATCTGAGGTGTTGTGAATGGAACTGAACACTGTACAATTATTAGCGAACATCCCCATTTCTGATCTTATGATGGAGGGAAGGTCATTGATGAAATAGCTGAAGATGGTTGGGCCTAGGACAATGCCCTGAGGAACTCCTGTAGCAATGTCCTGAGGCTGAAAAGATTGGCCTCCAACAACAACTACCATCTTCCTTTGTGCTAGGTATGACTCCAGCCACTGGAGAGTTTTCCCCCTGATTCCCATTGACTTCAATTTTGCTAGGACTCCTTGATGCCACATTCGGTCAAATGCTGCTTTGATGTTAAAGGCAGTCACTCTCACCTCACCTCTAGAATTCAGCTCTTTTGTCCATGTTTGGACCAAGGCTGTAATGAGGTCTGGAGCTGGGTGGTCCTGGTGGAACCCAAACTGTGCATCGGTGAGCAGGATATTGCTGAGTAAGTGCCGCTTGATAGCACTGTCGACAACACCTTCCATCACTTTGCTGACAATTGAGAGTAGACTGATGGGGCAGTAATTGGCCAAATTGGATTTGTCCTGCTTTTTGTGGGTAGGACATACCTGGGCAATTTTCCACATTGTTGGGTAGATGCCAGTGTTGTAGCTGTACTGGAACAGCTTGGCTAGAGGCGTGGCTAGTTCTGGAGCACAAGACTTCAGCAGTACAGTCGGGATGTTGCCGGGGCCCATAGCCTTTGATCTATCCAGTGCACTCAGCTGTTTCTTGATATCACATGGAGTGAATCGAATTTGCTGAAGACTGGCTTCTGTGATGGTGGGGATCTTGGGAGGAGGCTGAGATGGATCATCCACTTGGCACTTCTGGCTGAAGATGTTTGCAAACACTTCAGCACTCATGTGCTGGGCTCTGTCATTATTGAGGATCTAGTGATCACTCTAATTTTTTGAAATTTAACAAAATAGAACAAATTTTCTTTTAAAGACAAGTTTCCCACTGCTTCAGGTAATGGCAATGACATTTGCAATGGCCGTTAGATGATAGCAGTGTGAGATTTTACCCACTTAGTAGGATTTCACTCTAATGTCTAGACATTTTAGTTCAAACTCAGAGGGAAGGTCAGTCACAGACATAAGTCAACCTATTGGTAAAATCAACTGTGCTTTATTACTTCTACCAATTATTTAACAAACAGTTAACAATAATGCAACCTTAAAGGAGAGCCCAAAATGAAGGGTTTATCACATCCTTGTCTGAGGGTACATTTTTGACGTCATCTTTCTTCTCTTTCCTGCCGACTGCAGCCTTGTCTATTCTTTTAGAGGGTTAAACAATCCTTCTTGATGCAACACCTGCCCTTTCAACTCCTCCCTTTCCACCATCCAGGGCCCAAAACATTCCATCCAGCTGAAACAGCGATGTACCTGTACTTCTTTCAATTTAGTATACTGTATTCGCTGCTCACAATGCGGTCTCCTCTACAATGGGGAGATCAAACGTAGATCGGATGATCGCTTTGCTGAACTCCTCCACTCTGTCCGCAAGTGTGACCCTGACCTTCCGGTCGCTTGCTATTTTAATTCTCCTTCCCACTCCCAAGCTGACCTCTCTGTCCTCGGCCTCCTACACTGTTCCAATGAAGCTCAAGGAACTTTACAACCTTCCAGACTCAACATTGATTTCAATAACTTCAGATCATAACCACTGCTCCCATTTTTTTGGTCTGCAGGCGCTGGTAATGGTTCTGCTGTTGCCATTTCATAGAACCATAGAATCATAGACAGTTACGACACAGAAGGAGGCCATTCGGCCCATTGTGTCTGTGCCGGCCAAAAAAGAGCTCTCCAGCTTAATCCCACTTTCCAGCACTTGGTCCGTAGCCCTGTAGGTTACGGCACTTCAAGTGCTCATCCAAGTACTTTTTAAATGAGTTGAGTGTTTCTGCCTCCACCACCCTTTCAGACAGTGAGTACCAGACCCCCACCACCCTCTGGATGAAAACATTTCTGCTCAGCTCCCCTCTAATCCTTCTACCAATTACTTTAAATCTATGCCACTTGGTCACTGATCCCTCTGGGGGAAATAGGTCCTCCCTATCCACTCTATCTCGTCCCGTCATAATTTTATATACCTCAGTTAAATCTCCCCACAGCCTCCTTTGTTCCAAAGAAAACAACCCCAGCCTATCCAATCTTTTCTCATAGCTAAAATTCTTCAGCCCTGGCAACATCCTTGTAAATCTCCTCTGTACTCTCTCTAGGGCAATCACATCTTTCCTGTAATGTGGTGACCAGAACTGTATGCAGTACTCAAGCTGTGGCCTAGCCAATGTTTTATACATTTACAGCTCCTCTAGACCCATCTTTTGTTTCTTTACTTGTCCCATTACCATGCTTCTTGCCTTGCACCATCATCCCTTTTGTCATTTAATCACTCCTGCCCTCCATCCTATCACAGACCTTCCCTTTTGTTCTTTCCTCCCCTCCCCTTCCTCCCCTCTTCCTTCGCCCTTTGCCTGGCTTTGTATTTGCTTAAAAACTGTTAAATCTTCAACTTCTTCCAGTTCTGACAAAAGGTCATCGTTAACTCTGCTTCTTTCTCCAAAGATGCTGCCAGATTTGCTGAGTATTTCCAGCATTTTCTGTTTTTACTTCTCGACACTCTGGCTGCTGGCAAACCAAACTTCCCAATAACTTTCCATCCTCCCTCTCTCTCTCTGATGCAAAAGCAGTTTTCTAATGTTCCCACGGTCTCTCAAGGTCTAGCTGCGCAGCTGTCTTCTTCAACCTTGTCCGTTATCGCCACGAAAGTACATCGTCTCATTTAACCTTCTATGCAGTTAGGTTAACAATTCTGTGTTCTATCCTTTGTTATTAATACTGTTAACCCAATTGTGCTTTTTGAGCAATCCAGGATTTCTTTTTAGTTTCCTTAGAACTGGTATTAAAAAGTCCATAATCCTTCTGCATGAAAGTCCAAGCACTTCCTCTGTCAATTGAATGCCAGTTTTAATTTAGGCTGCTGATAATCACCTGCTGAATAGCACCATTAATGGGAAGATATTACACAGGTCCTGCGGGAATACTGAAGTTAATTTTGAATGTGACAATTGGTTGCCCGCACTTGAAGCAAAGAAACAACAGTGATTTTGAGCCATGGCCTCGTTAAGGTCAGGCCAGATTGAGGCCTACCAATATCAGGCTGCCCTGGCTGGCAGAAAGATAAGTTTGAGGGTCGTGATCGCAGAGGGGAGGGGAGGGCCCCGGGTGGCTGCGGCCCCAAATTATTTTTGTTGGGCTGTGAGAAACGGTCCACAAAAATAATATCAAACCAACCTTGGCCGTGCCTTGTTTTCTCTATTGCCCATGGAAATGATCAGTGCCTGCACGGCACGCGGTCTGACCATTTCCAACCTAAAATAGCAGTCTAGGTCCTAGAACCCCAATTTGCATATTGAAATGGGTTACCACCTGAAACAGACAGGCACTTCGGGCACCCAGCGGTACGCCCATTTCAAAATAGCGCCGGCTGCATCATCAGGGTCAGCGAGGCAAGACTCCATTTCGACTCCATTTTGAGGCCGTTACCGCCCCACTAGTGCCAGGCAATACAAGTTAAAAATGGCCCCACTAAGTAATAAATTAAAGTAATAGCAGGTTCCCATATATATATATGTTCATAAGAATAAGAAATACGAGCAGGAGTAGGCCATATGGCCCCTCAAGCTTGCTCCGCCATTCAATAAGATCATGGCTGATCTTCGACCTCAATTCCATTTTCCTGCCTGATCCTCTATCGATCCCAGTCTTGAATATACTCAACGACTGAGCATCCACAGCCCTCTGGGGTAGAGAATTCCAAATATTCACAACCCTCTGAGTGAAGAAATTCCTCCTCATCTCAGTCCTAAATGTCCGATCCCTTATCCCGAGATTATGTCCCATAGTTCTCGTCTCTCCAGCCAGGGGAAACACCCTCTCAGCGTCTACCCTGTCAAGCCCTCTTAGAATCTTATACATTTCAATGAGATCATCTATCATTCTTCTAAACTTCAGAGAGTTTAGGCCATTCCACTCATTGGAGAAAAACTCAAAGAATCCCAGAATGCACCAGAAGGTCAGACATTCTGGACATTTTGAGCAGGATCAACTCCTTTCCAGTAATTATTAAATGCTACTACATTTTCTTACATCTTATGTTGCTGCAACTTTATATTGAGAAACAAAGGCGAAGGCCAACAGTGGAGGACACTACCAAGATAACAGAATAAAGGAGAACACAAGGAGAACATCAAGAAGTAAAAATGAGGTGACATCAAACCTGAAGATTGCAGAGGGAAGGAAAGAACTGGAGAGTTTTAGGACAGAATCAGTGAAACAATATAACTCCATGAAGGAAACAAAACCAAAGAAGACAGGCCAGAAGCAAGCTACTGTCTTATGTGTGTGTTTCTACAGAAAATTCTTTTTCTCTTTTGATATCATTACACTGACAACAGTTCTGTTGTTACTCCCATTGCGAAAGGTTTGTCAGGATAACCCATGGGGTTTTCTTTTTTTAATACGATGCCCAATATTCACCTTATTGACAACGAGCAGCGTAAAACAATGCTTTGATGGGAATATTACATCGCTACAACTTTTTATTGAGAAACGAAAGTGAAGGCCCATAGTGGAGAACACTACTACCAAGATAACAGAATGAAAGAGAAGACGAGGTAAATCAGGAAGCCAAGCCTGAATATTTTCCCTTTTCCACAATATTTTTAAGCTACTGCATCTATTTTATTCATTGTGGAACTCCAACAATGTAACCTACATCCTCTACAAACCACCAAGGCAACATTGGCTTTGTCATTATGTTTAATGGTGCATGCACGATTTGAGAATTGGAAGGACAGGAGCAGCCATCCGTAATATTTACTACAGTGCTTGTGTAAGGAAACTAGTAGCAATATCCCCTCTTGAAGATAAGGTGGCTATGGACATAAGGGAAAAATAGAAAACAAAATTTTCATTTTTCTGCAGTTTGGGTGAACATTTTCCAAATACATCGATGAACATCACTCATACCTTTGTCTTCATGATACCTTTGTGTATTGATGCATAAATGGCAGTGCAACTCGAGAATCAGGTCCCTATCTGAGACCCAAACACAATGAAGTTGAGCGTTGAAAGACCTTAAGAACATAAGAAATAGGAGCAGGAGTAGGCCATATGGCCCCTTGAGCCTGTCCCGCCATTCAATAAGATCATGGTTGATCTTCAACCTCAACTTCATTTTCCTGCCCGATCCCCATATCCCTTGAATCCCCGACAGTCCAAAAATCTATTGATGTCAGTCTTGAACATAATCAACCGCTGAGCATCCACAGCCCTCTGGGGTAGAGAATTCCAAATATTCACGACCCTCTGAGTGAAGAAATTTCTCCTTATCCAGGAGGCTACCTCGCACCTATTTGAGGACACTCCAGTTGCAATATCAACCCAGCACCGTAGAAAATCATACCTTGAGAGTGCCTCTATAGTCCGTTGGTACTCTTATACACTTTATACTATTTACTGGTTTCAATATTAGGAGAAGGTGATGGTTCCACATGCATTCTCCTAACATTGGAAATTAACCACCCAGTAAGCAGACCTCTGCACATGCACCTGTGTACAAATCAGTAGAGCTCCTCTATCCCTGACCTCAATGTGACCCACAATCAGGAGCGTAACTTGAGTTTGCTGACTGCAAACTACATTCCAAAGATACTGGTCTGAGATAGCGACTGCTATAACTGCAGCTTTACTGCTATAATTGAATTACATTTGGCTCCTCACATCCTTATTATAATGTACTGCTTAGGAGCCAGCTAAGTAGCATATTAAAACTGGTGCTAGTAACCAAAAGTCCCATTGATGCGACAATATATGACTGTAATGCTACAGAGGAACAATTGCAATATAGTTAAACTTGGTGAAAGTATGTAATTAGATACAAATCCCTAGATTTTCTGTTTTTCCATTTAAACTGGGCCATACTGTATTCCTGGAACCAGGTGTGAATCTGTATGAAACCTGAAGCAAGCTGTAGAATTTAGTTGGGAAGCTTTCAGTTAGTAGTTTCATCTTTTCTTGTCTCTTAAGCTGCTTTTATATTAGTCTTTGGACACAGATCTCAGGCAGTAACAAGATTCGCAAGGATTTCCAGAATGCCTCTGCTAATGGCATGAAGACATCTGTTGATCATATCATGATGCAATTATATTGTGGCATGTGCTGTGGCCAAACTGTCACACCCGCTCTGCACACGCGCAGGCCTTGGAACACACTTTGTCGCTGGCCCAGAGGGAGACTTGTAGCCGACTGTAGCATAACTTCAAGAAAGGTCACTCTCTGAAGACCCAGCATGTGGCATAAAAGGGATTTTACATTAGGTTGCGTAACAGTAGATACAAAGCGCCAATGAATGCATTGGTAAAAAATTACTCTGTCTCCAATTTTAACAAAGGAGTGAACTATTTAAAATAAAGATGTTCATTAGCAATAAAAACAGAAAATGCTGGAAATACTCAGCAAGTCAGGCAGCAAGCGACTTGCTGATTATTTCCAGCATTTTCTGTTTTTATTTCAAATTTCCAGCATCCACAATATTTTGCTTTTGATGTTAATTTAGCAATATCACACAGTGCAATTTCCTGGAAAAATTGTACGAAGGCACCTACCAATATAGATTTCCCATGCCTGTTACATGCCCTAACAACCTTGGGTGTCTTGTACTGAATTTATGCCACTGTTACAAGTTTGGATCTGTCACAGATACTTTTTCGGGTTCAGTGGTGTTTGTCACTTCTGTAAGCAGATTCCATGTCCCTTACGTTCTGGAGTTGACTCACACGGTCCAATATCTACTCATACAGGAGTACACATTCACAAATCATTAAAAGTAGCAATGCAGGTTAACAAGGCCGTAAAAAAATGCAAACAAAGCACTGGGGTTCATTTCTGGAGGAATAGATTTGAAAAGCAGGGAAGTTATGTTAAAGTTGTATAGAACTATTGTTAGACCGCACTTAAAGTATTGTGTACAGTTCTGGTCTCCTTATTACAAGATGTTTTTGAGGCACTAGAGAAGGTGCAAAAAAGATTTACAAGGATGATATCAGAATTGAGAGGTTATAAATATCAGGAAAGAATGAATAGGCTGCGGCTCTTTTTTCTAGAAAAGAGAAGGAAGAGGGGTGACCTAATAGGGGTCTTAAAGATTATTAAAGGGTTTGATAGGGTAGATGTAGAGAAGATGTTTCCACTTGTGGGGGAATCCAAAGCGAGCGACCATAAATATAAGATAGTCACTAATAAAACCAGTAGGGAACTCAGGAGATACTTCTTTACCCAGAGAATGGTTAGAATACAGAACTTGCTACTACATTTTTCGAGAGGTGGAACTGATGAACACTACAGTAAGATGAGGTTGATGATAAATCAAGAAGCTGGTTTATTTTGGAGAAGACACTTATTTTTAAGAATTATCTTACTTTCTGTACGACTACTGAACTAAGAAACTGAACCCCTGCATTTTGGCCTTCAGCCTTGGGTAGAACTTTCTCTCTCTGCAGTCTCCTGAGTTTTCTTCAATCAATCTGACTCCAATGTCAGCTTGCAAACAAACTGACTGGAAGTATGAGCAGGACAGTCCACCAATGTGCAATAGCATGGCAAGTTCATTATTTTCTCTATGTTATAGGAAGTGTTGCAGAAGTTTAAAAAAGCCTGCTACTCTTGTTCAGTCACGTGTATTCTGCAAAATAAACAGACTACCTCCCCTACCCAAGAGCGGAATCCATCAGCTTAACTTGGCAATGACCCCTGTTGAGTTCAAAATGAATAGAGTTGTCACGACAATGAATGTGAATGATCACTCGAATGATGAACTATCTATCATTGTCTGAAGCATGTTGGATTAGACATCACCATCTGAAATCTAATCTACATGCCCCAGCCCTGCTGTCCTGTGAATTTAACCCCTTGAGAGCTAAGTTTAGCTCAATAGTAGCATTTTTAACATAGTTCTTTCCCCCCTCCCAAAAAGAGATAGCTACAACACTGAGACAACAGTTGGTGCTTGCATTAGTTAAAAATAAATTGTCCTATTTTCTTCCCTTTCGTGAAAGCACGGATGCATCTTAGGTTCTGTGGAGCATAGGCTTCTGCAACTCCAGAGACTTAAGCACATAATCCAGGCTGTCACTTCAGAGCAGTATTGAGGGAGTGCTGCACTGTTGGAGGTGCTAACCTACAGGTGTGATGTTAAATCAAGGCCCCGTCTGCCCTCTCAGATGGATGTAAAAGATCCCATAGCAATATTCAATGAAGAGTAGGGGAATTCTCCCCGGTGTCCTGGCCAATATTTATCCCTCAACCAACATCACTAAAACAGATCATCTGGTCATTTATTTCATGGCTGTTTGTGGGACCTTGCTATCCATACATTGGCTGCTGCATTTCCCTACATTACTACATGACTACACTTCAAAAGTAATTTAGTGGCTGTGAAGCACTTTGGGACATCCTGAGGTCATGAAAGGCACTATAAAAATGTCCTTTTCTTTCTTTACCTTGTCCACATGGTCATCTTTTTATGTCTGTGAACTTAGAGAGATATTGTAAACAGAATATTTGATGTGGGGTACATTACAGGGCTAATTCCACAATCTTGTGGCCCAGCAGAAAGCTGTCCATGGGTCAGAGATGTGGAGCTGTAATATTGCAGCCCTAATCTCTGACCCACTCTCCCTTTGTATGTAGCTTCTCTGTTGGGACTGAGGATTGTACAATCAACCCTCAGAGCTGAACCCATTCCTGTTATTGCCCAACATCCCCACACATGTATAAACAGACACACAATTCCAATATGGGTCACTGGACAAAAATAAGGAATGAGAACCTTGGTTCATTTTAAAGAAAAGAAAGATCGAACTTGCATTTATATAGCACCTTTCACAATCTCAGGATGTCCCAAAGCACTTTACAGCCAATGAAGTAGTTTTGAAGTGTAGTCACTGTTGTAATGTAGGAAACGGGCAGCCATTTTGCACACAGCAGGGTCCCACAAACAGCAATGAGATAATGGCCAGATAATCTATTTTAGTGATGATTGTTGAGGGATAAATATTGGCCAAATAACCAGGGATAATTCCCCTGCTTTTCTTCAAAATAGTGCCATAGAATCTTTTACCTGAGAGGGCATACAGGGCCTCGGTTTAATGTCTCATCTGAAAGATGGCACCTACAACAATGCAGCACTCCCTTAGTACCAAAGTGCTAACCTGGATTATGTGTTCAAGTCCCTGGAGTATTAAGCGTGTTTGCCATTTTTAAACTAGCTTGGCAGGAGGATGGGAACCTAAGCGTAGATTCAGAAGGGAGAGAAGCAGAGCTGGAAATGGAAGGCAGAAAATTAGTATGCGAGTTTGGAAGGCAGAGGAAACAAAGGTTAGAAAATAGACAACAAAGGAGTTTGGCAGTGCTAAATGGTATATACTTCAATGCAAGGAGTCTAGTGAAAAAGGCAGATGAGCTGAGGGCACAGGTAGACACGTGGAAGTATGATATCATAGCTATTACTGAAACATGGCTAAAAGAGGGGCAGGAATGGCAGCTCAATGTTCCTGGTTACAGGGTTTTCAGACGAGATAGAGAGAGGGATAAAAAAGGAGGAGGGGGGTGAAAATATTGGTAAAAGAAACAATTACAGCTGTGAGGAGGGATTATATGTTAAAAGGATCATCAAATGAGGCCATATGGGTTGGGCTAAAGAACAAAAAAAGGGGCAATCATACTACTTGGGGTATACTATAAACCCCCAAACAGTCAGAGGGAGATAGAACAGCAAATATGTAGGCAAATTTCTGAGTAGTGCAAAAACAATAGGACAGTAATAGTAGGGGATTTCAACTACCCTAATATGAGCTGGGATAAAATCAGTGTAAAATTTATAGGGGGCACAGAATTCTTAAAAAGCATTCAGGAGAACTTTTTTAGCCAGTACGTAGCAAGCCCAACAAGAGAGGGTGCAGTTGTGGATTTAGTTTTAGGGAATGAAGCTGGGCAGGTGAAAGGAGTTTCAGTGGGAGAGCATTTTGGTGGTAGTGATCATAATTCAGTTAGATTTAGCATAGTTATGGAAAAGGACAAAGTTAGAACAAGAGTAAAAGTTCTCAATTGGGGAAAGGCCAATTTTACTAAGCTGAGAAGTGATTTAGCAAAAGTGGACTGGAAACAGCTATTTGAAGGTAAATCAGTGTCAGAACAGTGGGAGGCATTCAAGGGAGAGATAGTGAGGGTTCAGAACAAATATGTTCCCACAAAGAAAAAAGGTGGGAATGCCAAATCTAGAGCCCTCTGGATGTCAAGGAGCATATAGGATAAGACAAGGCAAGAAGGGATGCTTATGTCAGACACCAAGAGCTCAATACTGCAGAAAGTCTAGAGGAGCATAAAAAGTGCAAGGGTAAAATTAAAAAGGAGATTAGGAAAGCAAAGAGATGGCATGAAAAAATACTGACAAGTAAAATCATGGAAAACCCAAAGATGTTTTATAAATACACAGAGCAAGAGGATAACTAAGGAAAGAGTCTATTAGAGACCAAAAAGGTAACCTGTGTGGAGCCGAAAGATGTGGGTATGGTTCTTAATGAATACTTTGTGTCTGTCTTCGCAAAAGAGGAGGACGATGCAGACATTGTAGTTAAGGAGGAGGTGCGTGAAATATTGGATGGGATAAACATAGTGAAGGAGGAAATATTAAGGGAATTAGCATCTTTATAAAAGTAGATAAATCGCCAGGCCTGGATGAAATGTATCCCAGGCTGTTAAGAGATGCAAGGGAGGAGATAGCGGGGGTTCTGACCATCATTTTCAAATCTTCTCCTACAGGTGTGGTGCTGGAGAATTGGAGGACTGCTAACGTTGTACTGTTGTTTAAAAAGGGAGAAAAGGATAGATCAATAATTACAGGCCAATCAGCCTTACCTCGATGGTGGGCAAATTATTAGAAACAATTCTGAGGGACGGTATAAATAGTCATTTAGAAAGGCACAGATTAACCAAGGACAGTCAGCATGGAGTTCCACAGGATGCACTGCAGCAACTCGCCAAGGCTTCTTCGACAGCACCTCCCAAACCCGCAACCTCTACAAACTAGAAGGACAAGGGCAGCAGGCACGTGGGAACAACAACACCTGCACGTTCCCCTCCAAGTCACACACCATCCCGACTTGGAAATATATCGCCGTTCCTTCATCGTCGCTGGGTCAAAATCCTGGAACTCCTACCTAACAGCACTGTGGGAGAACTTTCACCACACGGACTGCAGCGGTTCAAGAAGGCGGCTCACCACCGCCTTGTCAAGGGTAATTAGGGATGGGCAATAAATGCTGGCCTCGCCAGCGACGCCCACATCCCATGCACGAATAAAAAAAAATTGTTAAGGGAAGGTCGGTGTCTGACTTATTTGATTGAATTTTTTGAGGAGGTAACAAGGGCGGTCAATGAGGGTAACGTGTTTGATGTAGTCTACATGGATTTTAGCAAGGCTTTTGACAAGGTCCCATATGGCAAACACTCAGAAAAGTAAAGGCCCATGGGATACAAAGGAAAGTGGCAAATTGGATCCAAAATTGGCTCAGTAGCAGGAAGCAAGGGGTAATGGTCGACGGGTGTTTTTGTGACTGGAAGACTGTTCCAGTGTGGTTCCGCAGGGCTCAATACTAAGTCCCTTGCTTTTTGTAGTACATATTAATGATTTAGACCTAAATGTAAGGGGCATGATTAAGAAGTTTGCAGATGATACAAAAATTGGCCATGTGGTTGATAGTGAAGAGGAAAGCTGTGGACTTCAGGAAGGTATCAATGGACTGGTCAGGTGGGCAGAAAAGTGGTAAATGGAATTCAATCCAGAGAAGTGTGAAGTAATGCGTTTGAGGAGGGCAATCAAGACAAGGAATACAATAAATGGGAGGATACTGAGAAGTATAGAGGAACAGAGGGACCTTGGAGTGCAAGTCCACAGATCCCTGAAGGTAGCAGGACAGGTAGATAAGGTGGTTAAAAAAGGCATACGGGATACTTTCCTTTTTTAGTCGAGGCATAGAATATAATAGCAGGCAGGTTATGCTAGAACTGTATAAAACACTAATTAGGCCACAGCTTGAGTACTGCGTACAGTTCTGCTCACCACATTACAGGAAAGATGTGATTGCCCTAGAGAGGATACAGAGGAGATTTACAAGGATGTTGCCAGAACTAGAGAATTTTAGGTACGAGAAAAGATTGGATAGACTGGGGTTGTTTTCATTGGAACAGTGGAGGCTGAGGGGTGATTTAATTGAGGTGTACAAAATTATGAGGGGCCTAGATAGAATGCTATTTCCCTTAGGAGAGGGGTCAGTGACCAGGGGACATAGATTTAAAGTACTTGTTAGAAGGATTAGGGGGGAGCTGAGGATAGTTTTTTCACCAAAAGGGTGGTAGGGGTCTGGAACTCACTGCCTGAAAGGGTGGTAGAGGCAGAAACCTTCATCACATTTAAAAAGTACTTGGATGAGCACTTGAAATGCCATAACCTACAGGGCTACGGACCAAGTGCTGGAAATTGGGATTAAGCTGGATAGCTCTTTTTTGGCCAACACGGACACAATGGGCCAAATGGCCTCCTTCTGTGCCATAACTTTCTATGATTCGATGATTTATTACAATCTTCTCCTCATTATATTGAAGGACTTCAAGAGCATACTATTGATGTCCACGCAGTCCCAAAGGACTCTTTAAACCCTACAGCTTTCATCTACATGTTCCTTCACTCACAACATGAATGATCTCACTTAAATCCTTACATGATATTCAATTACCTATCATCACCCCCATGGAGGTTTACCTGCTGACACCTTGGTGTGACTGTATCTCATGACACCCAGAGAGCATGCCCACTTTTCACATTCTTCTTAAAGGAGAAAACATTAATAAAAATGCCTGGCCCTTTAAACTGCTGTGGACATTCAAATTC